>NW_024063507.1:3000000-3548142 GCF_006381635.1 Hibiscus syriacus | reverse complement strand
GGGCAGCTGTAGACACCCGTTTTGTCCGGGTCTTTTCTATTTTAATATTACTATTATTGTCATTTTATATTATATTATATTATTTAATATGTATTTACTTTTGTAGGCCAATCCGAGGCCATTCTCGAAGCCCACCAAGAAACCCAATAAGCTTACCCATCAGCCAAACCCTGAACCTAATTCACCATAAGGCTATCATCTAACAACCAACCGCCACAGCCGTTTGGCCTTCCATCCCAGCCGTGCTTGAGGCGTCGATGGTGAATCCCGAGCGGTCGTCATCAGCAATCTGGTCACACAGTGAAGCAATGTCATCAACAATGTATCAAACTTACCCCAAATCTAAAAACCCATTAAAAAACCACCCAAAAATCCCGAAAAATCTGGACTTTATTCACCCAAATCAGAGAAATCAAATCCTATCCATAGACCTCATCATCACCTAAAAAAGAAGGATTTAAAAATCAACATGCAACAAAGAGAGAAGCATTCGGGTTTTCGAGAGAGAAACAGAAAGAGAGAAAACTAGAGAGAAATCATTCGGAAAATAAAAAAAAACTAGCTAAATAACCAGGAAACAGCCAAAAAGAAACCGAAAAAAAAGAAAAGAAAGGAAGGTCATACCCTTAGAAGTTGAGAATCATCTCATCGGAAACGAAAATCTTTTTCCTTGAAGGTACATCCTTCTCCACCATAGATCTGAGTTTTTTTTAAAGCTGTGAGGGTTGCGAAAAGGATGATTTTCTTTAAAAATAAAATGGGTTTGTGAGTGAGGAGTTAACTTTAGGTTTCTAGTGAGCTAGTGAGGTTAACATAGTGTGGTCTTACTTTCCGGCCACCAAACCACGGTGACCGGAGCTGATGACGGGTGGTCTGGGCGTAAGGGAATATGAGAGTTTGAGGGACCTTTGGGTTTCCCTGTTTGGAGAAGAAAAAAGTGAAGTGAATGAGAATGTTAATTTGTTATTTGGTTTTGGGGTTAAATGCTGAACAAAACAATGTCGTGAGAAAGGGGGCATTTCCATGTTTTGTGTGTGGGTAACCTATGTAATGGGGCCTGGAGTTTTTGTAACTTTGTGTTATGATCATGTGATATATTTTAATTGTTTTATATTTCATGTCTCACATTTGTAAGTTTTATATTTTGGTCACTTGGCAATTATTATTGATATTTTGTACATTTAAACATTGTACTCTGTGTTTATAAAATTTACATTGTGGTCATTGTCCTTGTATTATGGGTTAAATACCGAGACCTGGTTATATGTTTACTTTCCTTATATTTTAGTCCTTTATTTTTTGTATGGAAATAGAAATTACGTATCTAGTTCATGAGATCTCCTGATGTAGTTTAGTCACTGTTTAGTTTTATTGGGGTATTTGCTTGTTTGTTCCTTTATGTTTCTGGTTTATCTTATTTTAATCCCTAATATTATTTTTAGATTATTTTCATTTTAGTACCCATTTTATTTGTTGTATTTGATTAGGGATGATTTATTTGTATTTGTGGTTAAGCCCCTAAAGTTTATGTAGTACATTTTAGTCCCCTGTTGTTATGTTATTTTATCTTTGGAAGTTTTTTAGTATCATGATATTTTAATTCTTATATTTCAGTCCTTAATTGAAACTTTGGTTTTTTACTTCAAACTTTTTTCATCCTTTTTATTTAGTCATTTTTACACTATTAATTGTTTTTGGTAATTGGTTAATTCACTTATTAAGTTGTGATGTGATTATTATTTTTAAAAATTTTCATATTTGGGTCTGCCTGCTTACATGTTTCATTTTAATCTAGGTTATATATGCATGTACATATTAGTTTCCACATGTCTGTGGCATGTACTAATTTATTTTTTTATTTATTTCTTTACATACGTGTTGATATATGCCTATATACATAAATTAAAATTTATTTTTACCTTTGCATATTCATATATATATATAACCAATGTTTGTTCCATGCTATTTAATTGATTTATGTTAATTTGTTAAATCTAATTGTCAACATTTTATGTTATTTATTCGGATATCTTCGAGAAATTATATTTGTAGAATGGGGTGAAAGCACCACTTGATCGAAGTGATGCAATCCTATACGACGTTCAAACAGAATATGATAAATATATAAAAAAAATGTAAATTCTTCCTTTTACGAGCTATAGAAATTATTTTATTGTTATTCTATTTTTTGTTATTTTATTTGATGTTCATATTGTTTATATTTAAATTTTAATCTTTATTATTATTTCTTCATTGAATCTTAATATGAGTGATGTATGTTTTGGAAATTAAAATATGATGCATTTTATGTCAATTTCGATATATTTTTTTAATTTAAAGAGAAAATATTCTTTACAAGTAAGAAATAGACGAGGTAGCTTTCCCGACGGAGGATTGCAAATCTCGGGATTTCTTGTCGAGAAAAGGGTTTTTTTTTCTTTTATTTTAATAATATTCAATAAATAAATCATAATGATTTATCATTCTATTTTTTATAATTTTTATGTATTAATGATCTCTATGTTAATATTAACAATACATGTTTTAGATAAATTAAGTATGATTTATTTATACTGGTCGATAATTTGGTGTTAATTCAAAGATAAATATACTTTATAGATAAAATAGACGAGATAGCTTCCCGGGAGGATTGCAAATCTCGGGATTTCTCACCAAGTGAAGTATTCTGTTATTTTAACAAATATTCAATAAATAGATATTTTTACTTCTGAGTCAAACTTTAAGTTCTACCATTAATGACGATATGTAAGCGACACAGTACCAATTTGGGCTTTGTAGGGGTTTTACCCTTACCCACACGTAACCGACTCCCGAACCTGTTTTAATGATCTTTGGCAACGTAGACCAAATGTTTGTCTTATAAAATTTTTCTTAAAATTGTTTTTAAAAGACGTTTTTAGGTATTTGACCTACCTAACCCAAAGGTCGATGGCGACTCATTTCAATTTAATTTTAATTAATCCATAATCACCAATTTTTTTAAATTAAAGTCATAATCGTTTTTTTAAATAATAAAAAAAAAGTTTTATAAAAAATGGTTTTTCTCAATAAACTTGTTTACCGTATTCTCGCATGCAATGTTTTTTTCACATTACCGAGGAGATAAAATAATTTCCTCCATATATCAAAGAAGCTCACAAACAATTTAGCCCTTGGTTCCTGTAAGTATGGTGCATCGTCGACCTCAAAATATCTTGGGAAGCTTTAAGGGGGAATGGCTTCATAGTATACATTTTTTTTTTTTTTTGCTCCCTGTCTAGCCATGTGGAAAACAAACTACCCTTTTGTGCTGAAAATTTTCTTTCCCTTATTTTATTCATTACAACCAACAAAATTTTTATCTTTCTTTGATTTCTCGTATTTAAAAAACCAGTAAAAATTTAAAGAGCAAAAATTTCAATTATATTGGATCGAAAGAGGGATTTAGCCAAGAGAAAAATAAAGAGAGGAAATAATAGAGAAATAAAAAGGCTGTCTTTTCTATTATTAATAATGCCACATGGCAAATTTTTATTAGAGGGACACACGTAGGTTACCACAAAGGGACAGATTAATTTTGTTCTATGTAATCTTATATTTTCTTTTTTGTACAATAAAGTTTAGGTGAAGTGTGGCTTTTCAATCTAGAGTAAGGGCGTATTTAAGATTTAATTGAGATTTATAAATGAATTTATAGATTGTATACTAAGAGTGACGGTGATAAGATTCGAACTTGACCTTACAAACTTAAATTCTTAATCTCAACCAATTGTACCGACACTCGTTGGATTTTGTAACCTTATATTGTTGGTAGCTTTTAACATTTACTACACAATACATTTTATTATTGATGTAGGTACAAGGATAACACATGATGATTACATGTCTCTTGTTTTCATCATTTCCCCTTATTTTTTTTACATAATATAGAAAACCCTAAAATATATTATCTAATAATATAGTAAAAATCAAACAAGGATGTTTTATAAGTTAAATGCTTTTTAATATTTAACATTTTTTATTGAGTTAGAAATATTTGAATATTTCATTTACGTGATATTATATTTTGAGTAATTTAGACAACTGTAACGATGTAATGTATTATTTATTATGGTATTACGTAATAATTTTAGATTATAAAAAATTATGATGGGCTTCTCTTATATAGTATTACATTGATATTGCATCATGATTGATTTTTAATATCATTATGATACGAATGCTATATTACTTACAACCTCAATTAATATTATATCTATAATGCAAGCCCTTTTCGTTAAGAGAAATAACTTCAGTGACCGAAAATTCCTTATAATATACGATTTTGACAAACTTTTTTTTGATTTGCCAAAATGACCAACAAAATCGCAATGCGATCTCTAAATCGCAACGCGATCTCTACTATCGCAAATAAGTTTCCAGATTCGCAACGCGATTTTGACTATCGCAATGCGAATATGTAAATCGCAACGCGATTCTGACTATCGCAACGCGATAATACATAATCGCAACGAGATTCTGACTATCGCAACACGATAATACATAATCGCAACTCGATTCTGACTATCGCAACGCGATTCTGACTATCGCAATGCGATAATACAAAATCACAATGCGATTTTCAAAGCGCCATTAGTATCGCAACGCGTATTTTATTTTCAAATTCCAAACACGAATATTAATATATCCCGTAATCGCAACTCTTAACCTAAAACCCTAAATCACAACTCAATCCCATCTCCATCTCTCACTCTCTACAGTGACATCCGTCCCCATCTCCGACGAAATCCATCCCCATCTCCGACGAAATCTGTCTATCTCCATCTCTCAGAGCCACCCTCACAATCATTCACGATCAGAAATGGAAAATCAACCAAATCAACCACCGAGGGTTAGTTTTTTTAATTATTTTTATTTTGAAATTTTTGCATTATTATTAGGTTTTTCATATTGAAATTGATGATAAATTTACTGGTAATTTCAATAATAGATTAACCATTTCACTTAGATTGCTTATTAAATTCATTCGATTGCTGCCAATACTGCTAAACTGTTTAGTCTTTAACCCTGTAAAGTTAGTATTTGTCTTTGTTTTGTCTTTTGGTTAAAGTAATGCAATTCATTCAAGTTTCAATTTTAGACAATGACTATTTGAAACCGAGGATCGTAACGCGAAATGAAAATCGCAACGTGATTTTAGTTTCGCGTTGCGATTTTTTCGTTGCGATTTTCATTTCGCGTTGCGATAGTCAAAGTCGCGTTGCGATAGTCATTTTCATGTTGCAATTTTCATTTTCGTGTTGCGATTTTAAGTTTCAGAAACTATTATTCTTCTGCAAATTGAACTTGAATGAATGCATTACTTCAACCAAAAAACAAAGACAAATACGAAATTCACAGTGTTGCAAATTTAAGTTTGAAGAATAAACTACTACTACTCTTTATGTTTATTATTTTTGGTATATCTTCAAAGTGTAGTTTTTAATCTAACTTGGTATGTTTATTGTTTTTGTAGAACTTTTTTTCGGCTCAATTGACCTTAAGGAATAAAATAAGCCTAGTCACTACAATTGCGTCGAAGCTTTCACTTGTACAAAGAAAATTGTTTGAGGATACTTGCTTCGGGCCATGGCTGAAAGTACAACATCCGGGTGGAGATGCTATGTTGACCCATTTGTGGCTTCAGACCATGACTAGCAATCTACCGAGAGTATAAAACGTGGTAATGAAGAGATATGGTTTCATTTTCCACCGGCATATACGTGTTTGGGCGGGAGGAGTTTTGCTTAATCACTGGTCTACGCTTCGGACACGATGATGTAGGTCGATACACTAGTCATATTACCCACCCATCATGGTTATCCCGGGTTTTTCCTGAGCTGTCAATGGAGAAGTCGAATTTACACGTTGACGACTTGACGATATTATTGAATAAGAAAGATGGTTTTACTCGGATGAATGACGTCGATGTTGTCCGAGTATACCTTTTAGTACTTTTGTATACTGGCTTTTTAGGCAGAGAGGCCAGTCAACCTATTCCTAAGGACCTAATATTATTGGTAGATGACCTAAATGCATGGAACCTGTTTCCGTGGGGTTCGTATCTATGGAAAGCTACCTGGAATAAGTTGTCATCTGCCTTTGATGACCGCAAAATTTTGCGTAGCGATGGTTCCAAATACACTTTGTCAGGCTCTATTTGGGCCTTTAAGGTAAGAATTTCTATATAATGTTTCCAAAATTATAATTAATTATTTAACAATTATTAATGTTTGTGTATTATATTATTTTTGTAGATTTGGATATTTGAGGCTTTTCCCGACATGCAGACATATACATTAAAAACTTCAAATGATATTCCTAGAGCTATTTCTTGGAAGAGGAAACTGTGGCTTTTGATTTGGGAAGAGTTACTACAGTATACGAAAATAAATGATGTAAGTTAACACAAATACTACCATATATAAACAAGTTATTACTAGTACACGTTTAACTTTGTTTGAGCTTTATATTGTTAGGAGGCCAACACTCCATTACAGAGGCTGACACCATGGAGGCTGAGCTTGCCACTGATTGGTGGCAAGCTAGTAAGCATTTTTTTGATGGCACGGATGATGAACAACCTCCACTTCGAGAGCCATCACCTCACCCAGAGCCATCACCTGATCGACCACACTATACACCTCTACAACGAGAGCCATCACCTATTCCGTCACTTCATCGAGCATCTTCTCCACCATCACCTCATGATAGGCGACCGACAAGATGCCACGACATTTATCTCCCTGTTCTCCACCTCTACGGATGAGTTAGGGGAGTTACGTGATGAGGTCAATGCCTTGCGTGAGGAGATCGGTACTTTACGCGATGACAATGGTGCATGGCGTGACGAGGTATCTACTTTACGTGGTGAGGTAGCAGCTCTACGTGAGATGGTAGCATCGTTGTAAAATGAGGTTCATACTCTACGCAATGAGGTAAGTTTAAGATTTTTCATATTTAACTTGATTTACTCGTAATTTCACTTAGATTAACCATTTCACTTAGATGCTTAGTAAATTCATTCGGTTACTGCCAATACTGCTAAACAGTTCTAAAATAACCCTGTGAAGTTAGTATTTGTCTTTGTTTTGTCTTTTGGTTGAAGTAATATAATCCATTCAAGTTTCAATTTACAGAAGAAGAATAGTCGCAACACGAAACTTAAAAATTGCAACGCAAAAATGATTATCGCAACGGGATAATCGCAATGCAAAATAAAAATCGCAACGTGAAAATCGCAATGCGAAAATGAAAATCGCAACGCGAATTTAGTTTCGCGTTGCAATTTTCTCGTTGCGATTTTTATTTCGCATTGCGATTATCCCGTTGCGATAGTCAAATTCGAGTTGCGATAGTCATTTTCGCGTTGCGATTTTAAGTTTCGTGTTGCGATTTTAAGTTTCAGAAACTATTCTTCTTCTGCAAATTGAAACTTGAATGGATTGCATTACTTCAACCAAAAGACAAAGACAAATACTAACTTCACAGTGTTGCAAATTTAAGTTTCAAGAATAAACTACTACTCTTTATGTTGTCCTTGAACATGCATTAAACCTATATGCTGTCCTTTTAAATGTTTATATAAGTTCTTACTTCCGGAATGTTATCTGATGCATTTTGTGAACTATGATAGAATAATTACTTGGGTGAATACCGTGTAAGTTTGAAACATATTTTTCTTTGTTTTCACTGTTTAATATCATGTCTGTTTATTTACTGATTTATGTATTAATTTATTTTTAGCGGCCCGATAAGGTGGATGCTTTACGTCGGGTTTTTCTTGCATAATGGGGTTCACGCATCAGACGGCGTGCACGTTCCATTACGTCTCCGTTCACCCCAATAGTGCGAAGACTCCGTAGAAGAAGCCCGACTCACCTGTCATCATTCAAGAGGCCTCTCCTATCATTCAAGAGGCCCCTGTCATCCTTCAAGAGTCCCCTCTCACCGTTCAAGAGGCCTCTGTCATCGTTGAAGAGGTCTCTCCCACCATTCAAGAGCCCGATTCACACGGCGTAATATGTCGAATTATTGAGAAACCCCCTCACGTGCCGGACATGATGGATGATGTTGGCTTTCGTATGAGTTACCGACCAGTACCATTCCGGCAGATGAAGTGGAGAGGAGACAACTAGGAAACAATTCTGGATAATACCCTTTGGGCTAAGACCGCAGTTGATTTTTATCTACATGAGCAGAGTCAGGGTGTTACGCTGACATATACAAACTCAACGATGATATGCATTTGTTGATTGATCGGTCTTAGTGGGGTGTGTTATTAGGGGTTGAAGACAAAGGCTATTTCGATGGGGGGTAAGTCTTATATTTCTTCTTATATTTATTTTGATTAATTTTTTTTAAATTTATGTAATTCACTAATATATGTCTTTTTTTTGTAAAACAGCATATTGATGCATGAGTGTCACGTCTTCTAATAGTAAGGAAATTGAGGAAAAATAAAAAATACGCGATATACAATTTTGCCGACGTCTTTTCACGTAGTTCACTTGAAGAATCAATGACAGGAATTAGGGGTGTTAAAATAACCGAACTAATTCGGTTAACCGACCGAACCGAATTAGTTTGGTTAATTCGGTTCGGTTACCGAATTAGTTCGGTCGGTTAACGGTTAAGAAATTTTTAGAATTCGGTTAACGGTTAATTCGGTTCGAATTCGGTTAATTAACCGAATTAACCGAAATTAAATTTTAAATATTAAATATATTATATATAACATATGGGCTCAGTCCAAACTATTTAAAACCCAATTAATAATTTAAGATCCAATAACTTTTAAATCTAAATCAATATTAATTAATTAAAAAAATTATATAAATTTTTTATTTTATAATTATATATTATTTAAATTAATTGTAAACTGTTTTTTAATTAAAAAATATTAAATATATTATATATAACATTTGGGCTAAGCCCAAACAATTTAAAACTCAATTAATAATTTAAGATCCAATAACTTTTAAATCTAAATCAATATTAATTAATTAAAAAATTTATCTGAATTTTTATTTTATAATTATATATTATTTAAATTAATTATAAACTTTTTTTGAATTAAAAAAACATTTAATTTTTATATAAATTAGAAAATTTTAAAAAAAAATCGGTTAATTCGAAAATTAACCGAAATTTATTCGGTTCGGTTAATATGTTCGAAAAAAAGTTCGGTTCGGTTAACGGTTAAAGAAAAAAAAAGTTCGGTTAATTCGGTTAAGGGTAGGTCGGTTCGGTCGGCCACCGTTTTAACCGAATGAACACCCCTAACAGGAATCATATGTGTTGGCTAATGGACAAGCTAAACTTTATCCTGCATGGTGGGAGGTCGATAAGGTTAGTATTTATTTTTTAAATATTTTAAAGGTGTTCATAAATAAGTGCGCAATTTGAATTATTACTTATGATTGCAAGTGTTTATCCCTGTTTTGGAATGTACTCATTGGCTTCTCATTGAGCTTCAGCTCCCATCCCTGAAGACAATAGTATATGACAGCATGATAAATTACATATCATTGTCTGATTTGAGAGATATTATTAAGGGATGGAGCTCCCATTTAGCTAAATTCTTGGATGCGATTAATTATTGGACTTATTCTAGAAACAAGAAGCCAAAGAAGTTCGATGTTACAGTTATCAGAGACAAGAACGCGCCACAACAAACGTAGGAAACCATAGGGGATTGTGGTCCTCTCGTATGCATGTGCTTGGAGCGTTTGACGACAGGAAGTACACAGTTTCTACCTCCCATCGATAGAGATAGAGGTGCAGTAGGCTTGTGGTTTCGGCATTTTATGGCTAAAACGATATATGCGAGACGCTGCCTACCTGCATCCGCGTTATGAAAGTGTCCATAAACAATTTGTAAGTCAAATGTAAGTGTTGTTAAGTACCTAGAATTCAATAATAATTTGTTGTTTATTGATTTTAGATGTGTAGAAAGTGTTGTTTGAGCAAATGTTTGGTTTCTGCAGGTTAATCCTGAAGTGAGCTGCGTGAAATTGATGTATGGTGCATAAACAACTATCTAGGGTACACTTTTATTGATTGTTTAATTGATTCTTAAAAGTCTGATTTGTTTAACTGATGAGGAAAATAAGAATTATTAGCATTTTTTGCTTGTTTAATTGATTTGTAAAAGTTGATTTGTAAAAGTTGATTTGTTTAATTGATGTGTAAATAATTCTTATTTGTGCTTTTTAATTGATTTGTAAAAGTTGATTTGTTTAATTGATGTGTAAATAATTCTTATTTGTGCTTATTTAATTGATTGAAATGTAAAAGTTGATTTGTTGATTTCAATCTGCACCATATTGAAGGCAAAAGACCTGTTGAAGGTAAACTTTCGCAACGCTAAACTCAAAATCGCAACGCGAAAGTCAATTTGCATTGCGATAGTCTAATACGCTTTGCGATTTTCTCGTTGCGATAGTCAAATTCCCATTGCGATAATAAAATTCACGTTGCGATAGTCAAATTCGCGTTGCGATAGTCAAATTTGCGTTGCGATTTTTGCGTTGCGATAGTCAAATTCGCGTTGCGATATTCAAATGAATGTGTAATAAGTGATAACAACTGAACAGATCATAGCAATGTTCAAACTCAAGCTACTAATACATGCCTAACTGAAAATGTTAAAAGTTTACACATAAAATACACATAATAGTCAAATTCGCGTTGCGATATTCAAATGAATGTGTAATAAGTGATAACAACTGAACAAATCATAGCAATGTTCAAACTCAAGTTACTAATACATGCCTAACTGAAAATGTTAAACGTTTACACATAAAATACACATAATACAACGTTTGCATTTAAAAATCACCTAAGTTAATAGTCCCAAAATGTGAAGCCGGTTGTGATTGGGATTTTGATTTTGATTGCGATTTTGATTACCTTTTTCTTGACACCATATGAGCTTTGGATTTTGATGAGGATCCATATTTGGTAGAGGAAAAGATGTTTGTGATGGCACTGGTGATCCACATGTCAACCTTGTATGACCACTTTCCTTGCACCGACTACATGTCGATATCTTCTTTTCTTTACCCTTAGACGGTATACGATCGTGACTTTTTGGTAGGCCAGGTAGCCTTCTGTCCATGGCTGGTGGCAAAACTGTTTGTAAGTCATCTGGTATGTCCCACTTAGAAGGATGTGGAATAGGGTAGATAATCTCGGTATAAGTCTGTCGATATACTTCTGTAGTGTAGCAATCCATAGCGTATGCGTTTGAATCATCTTGGTTTAGATGAAGAGCAACTTTTATAACATGGCCACACGGATAACCAGTTGTTTGCCATTTCATACAACTACACGTCTTTGCATTTAGATCGACAAACCCATTTAAGTTATTATCCAGTATTTCAAACAAAGTGTTTAAACATGGTTCAACTCTCCATGACGTTGACTTCACAACACGTTTCGTTATCTTTTTTGCAGTCCATGGTGTAACACGATGTTCCAATGTTCCTGTAAATTTAAATAAATAATACTTAGTAAAATATATGATAAGTTACGAATTTAAAGAAATAATACCTGCATGGTTTCTTTTCTTGTAGTACCACTGTTGAATAGAGGCTCGAAAAAACTCCATTAACATAGTAATGGGTAATTTCCGGAAATGACGACTTAGAGCGTTGATTGATTCTACACTATTAGACGTCATGAAACCATATCTTGCTCCAAGTTGATGTACTCTTGACCATCTTTCAAACCCGACATCTTCTAGTGTTTGAGCACACTGAGGCAAAACACGTCTTAAACAATTTATATACTTATTAAAATCCACTTCCCGATAAGCTTTTACAGCCTTCCAGTATATCCATTTGTGATTTTTTATACTAGCAGACCTTGATTTTAGATTTCTATACAAATGAACACCACAAAGTCCATGAAAAGCATCTGGGAAACACCTTCTAACAACGTTGTCAATTGAGTTTGCCCTATCGGATATGATTGTCAGATTGCTAATAGGACCTATGCAATCCCTAATATGCCCCATAAACCATGTCCATGAATCAGAGGTTTCAGATTTGCCAACCCCGTAAGCTATTGGCAGTATCCCATTGTTAGCATCTATGGCTACTGCTAATAAGTTTACTCCAAGGTATCGACCTTTTAAATGTGCTCCGTCAACTATAATAACTGGGACCATGCAAGTAATAAACGAACGAATCTACAAAATCATATACACAAGAAATATAATCATTTAAATGTGAAATGCATGTAACTAACAAAAATGAGTCAACAAAATTATATTGATTTACTAACTGCAGCACCAATGGCGATAAACAGCAACTCAAAGCATCCATCTCTATCTGTTTTGATATGAGTTACCGACCCAGGATTTTTCAGCTTTAAATTGTGACAATAAGCCGGCAGTTGGGCAAACGATGCTTCTGGCGACCCCCTCAACAATTCCAAGGCATAACATTTGGCTCTCCAAGCTTGAGAATATGAGATACTAATCTTGAACCGAGCATTCATGTCAGTCATATTTCATGTCCCCGATATACCATGCCATTCAAAAACATTAACTCAGCCAGAAAACCACCCAACACCTTTTTGTTTACCTGTCTATGGTGAGGAAAAACTTGGGTTCTTGAACATGTATGTTTATCAATAAAAGTCCTAACTTGAAACATTTCGCAATCTTTTATCCTCTTTGCAATCATACGCCAATAGTTTTTGTCAATCATACACCTTGTTTCAAAACGATCTTTGCTTGATTTGTTAACTTTTAGTTGATAGCCATCTTCCACACATTTCGTATACAAAGCTATCTTCAAGTCTTCCTTTGTATCAAAACAATCATCTTTCTTGATACGAATAATTTTTGTGTAACAATCAACTGCTATCTTTACCAACTCTTCTTCAGGTATCTGAAGTAATTCTGGCATATTCCAGTTATACTCCCGTGGCATTTTCTTCGGGGACTTTTCTTCGAGGATTTCTTCTTCTTCTTTTTCTTCTTCAGGGTTATATGAATTACAGAATGGATGTTCAACATGTTCATTCGTAGTCGTAACTTCCTCCTCATTATCATCAACAACATGTTCCTCGGCAGTGGCTGTTTCATCATCAAAATTTGGGTATTGACCAATATCAAAATCATTGCACGCAGGGTCTGTTTCTTCTTCTGAAACATCATCAAAATCCGAGTATTGACCAAGATCAAAGTCCGGGTATTGACCAAGATCAAATTTAGAATACTGACTAGTACTCACAATTTTTTCTGTTGGCTCATCATCGTCTAACTGGTCAATACGAAAACCGGAATTTGGTGCTGAAAGTTGATTGGGATTTGGATTAGGGAAAGGTTGTGGGTTTTGAGATTGTGTTTGGTATTGGAAATGTGGTGAAACAAAATTTGCTTGGTGATGAAATTGTGGTGGAACCATTAAATTTTGAGCACCATAAACTGGGGTTGAAAAACTTAGTTGATTACTACCCGCTACTGACCCAACTTCACTACTTCTAGGTTCAACAACATACAATGTAACATCATCTTGCGAAACACTAATGTAAGCAATGAATCATTCAACATCTTCATTGTCGGTTAACAAATAAACTTTACATTTTCTCTGATAAGATAGCCTAAATCCACTTAAGGGCTCTAAATTCAATTTATTTGCAACACGTAACATTAAAGTTTCATAAGTTAATTTTTTTAATGACAGTTTTAGTTGAAGATTCATGGGTAAAGACATATATTGTAAAACACCATGAACATTCTCCCATGACCCTCCAAAACACAAATCTATCCAAACATGATCAACATTAGATGATTTCATTATTGTAAATTAATTTACTAAACAAACGAGCTGCGAAACTAAAACCTGTTGTCGGATGGGGAAGGATGTCGTTGGATATAGGAACAAATGTCGCCGGAGAGAGTGATAGATGGAGATGGAATGAGTTGCGATTTAGGGATTTAGGTTATGAGTTGTTGCTGCTGCGTAGTTATATACCCAAAACATTTGTGTTGCGAAACTAAAACCTGTTGCGAATTTGAAATTCAGCGTTGCGACAGTCAGAATCGCATTGCGATAGTCAGAATCACGTTGCGGTTATGTATTATCGCGTTGCGAAAGTCAGAATCTCATTGCGATTATATATTATCGCGTTGCGATTTACATATTCGCATTGCGATTTTCTAAAATCGCAACACGAATTTGGAAAATCGCAATGCGATAGTCAAAATCACGTTGCGAATCTGGAAACTGATTTGCGATACTGGAGATCGCGTTACGATTTAGAGATCGCATTGCGATTTTGTTGGTCGTTTTGGCAAATCGAAAAAAAATTAGTCAAAATCGTATATTATAAGAAATTTTCGGCCACTGATATTATTTTCTCTTTCGTTAATTTATTGTCTCGTGCCACATCAGTGAAATAAAGCAGTTAATTTTCAAAAAGAAATAAGCAGTTAATCAAAATACCACAACTAATTACCCAAATCCTCGTCCATTTTTCGTTTGCGCTCACATTCAAGGTAAAAGCAAAAAGGAAAAGTATTGTTTAAATTCCACAAATTTCAGTCCAAAATCATCTGCATTAAAAAAATTTTGATAGAGGATAGAGATAAACCTAACAAGTAAAACGAGAAGTAGGAGAGAAGTAGGAATGATGATCGTTTTTCTGATCAAACAGACAGAGATAAGTGGGACCAGAAGGCATCCCTTGGCATTACGCTGCCAGGAAAGGAAACCGACCACACACGGTCATTAGCAATGCCCCAATTTCCTAACTAGTTTGACTAGGAAAGGAAACCACTAGGGATGGATTAAGCCAAAGCGAACCTGAATTTCATTGTGGCCCCACAGCCGTCACCATCGTTTGGGTTAAACCATAATTTCCTCTTCGCAAACTCATCATTTACCTCTGCACAAGCCGCCTAATTACCCAGCTTCTTGCATACAGACCGTAGAGAAACAGCTAACCCAAACTTGGCTTTTTAGAGACAAACAGACAGAGGGGGAGAGTTGGTATTATAAACCAATGTGCTTTAAGCTCAACACTAAAACAAAAATGAGAGAGCTTTAAGAGACCAGAGATCAAGAACCTTTCCAAAAGAGAAGTCGAGCAGCTCTGCCGTAGAGCATCATCCTTGGGAATAACAAGTTGAGGTAGGTTTTCGAAAATTCCACCCACTGCTTGTAACACATTAAGGTTATCTCTAAACATTTCCCCTCCCCTCCCCTCATGCAACACTTCATAAAAACCTAACCTTTAAAATCCCCTAAACCATTTTTTTTTCTCTTCTTAATTATCTAGTATACATGAAAACTGACACATTTCCATATTTTTTTCTTTTTTATTCTTTGTTGTTTACAGACCCTTAGTTGCATCATACAGACAAACAAAACGTCGCCGGAACAAGGGAAGACAAAGAGTTGTTTTGTCGAAAAAGATGTTGAATTATGAATGGGGAAACCCCACAGCGATAATATTATCAGGTGAAGAGCCTAACCAGGAAGCCGAGCCAGATGGTCATATTTTCGATCACTATGTTACCAACGCGGCGACCCAGCAGCAATCTTTCAACGAAACTCTCCTTTCCCACCAGCACAACGCTGTTTTCGCTCACCAAAACCCTTTCCATAACCCTAACCAAGATCAAACTCATTCCCAACCCCACGCCTATCTACACTCCCTGTACGACCCACGCACCTACTCCGGCACGTCTGTTTACTCAACACCCCACTCTTCTTTGCTCTCCCTGGATCCTGTTTCCGGTACCGGAGGAGGCGGTTACTTTCTGGTTCCTAAGACTGAGCAAGTGTCCAGAGATGTTGACTTTACAGCAAGGATTGGTCTCAACTTAGGTGGCCGTACGTATTTTTCCTCTGCTGAGGATGACTTTGTGAACCGGCTTTATCGCAGTCGCAGGTCTAGACCGGGAGATCCCAGTTCAACCAACTCCCCTAGATGTCAAGCCGAGGGTTGCAATGCCGATCTTAGCAACGCTAAGCACTATCATCGCCGACATAAAGTTTGCGAGTTCCATTCAAAGGCCTCCACTGTCATCGCCGCCGGCTTGACTCAACGATTCTGCCAGCAGTGC
Source organism: Hibiscus syriacus (assembly GCF_006381635.1). Taxonomy (NCBI): domain Eukaryota; kingdom Viridiplantae; phylum Streptophyta; class Magnoliopsida; order Malvales; family Malvaceae; genus Hibiscus; species Hibiscus syriacus. Next base: position 3,532,016 of record NW_024063507.1, on the reverse strand, counting down.
AGCAGGTTGGGAAAATTTTACCAAAATGCCACTTCCCATTTTTGTAGTAATAATCAATCAATAGTGATGATGTTTCGGATGACAAAACTACCCTTGTATATGTCTGTGAAGACCCATGATTGGCTACCCGTACATGGGGTGCTCCCGAGGGTATATGTGTCCGTAAAAGCTCCGTGCTCTTTCCATTTACGTACCGTTTTCTGTGCTACTTAGGATGTTAGTGTATTAGCTGAAACGTTACATTTAATATTGTTAGAATACAGAAACACCATCTTTTGTTTCTGCTTGTAGTGTTTATATCTCATATTATTTTATGGATGATGATTGAGCTGACCATAGTGCTTATATTTTCAAACTAACTATTGTCTTTAGGTACAGAAACAGCTAAGCCTAATAATAACCGCCATCATTAACTTTCGTACAGATTCCATCTTCTATCAGAGTTCGACAACGGAAAACGTAGCTGTCGGAAGAGATTAGCCGATCATAATCGTAGAAGGCGAAAATCTCAACAACAGCACCACCATCCCAATAATCAAGAAAAGCAGGTGAAGCTTGAAAATGGGCGCCATTCCTCCTCTGATAACCACCAAAGTACAATCCTTTTCAGAAAGCTTCTCTTTGTAAATATACTTTTTTTTTTGTTTAGGTTGCTTCCCGGCATTACATGTGATGTTTTATTTTGGTGATATTAATAGGGTCACCACCACCGCCGGATTCTAGAGTTCAGTCTTCCTCATCGGTAACAGTGGCAGTTTCTCCGCCGCGAATGTCATTGGATTATTTCAGGCAAAGATCATATAGTGCAATGGCATCTTCGTCATCATCACCAAGCACGTTTTTTTTCTCAAGTGGGTGATTAGGACTGAGAATAAGTGAGATTCCATTGAACTTACAATGGAGATTTGAAAGAAGTCAAAGAATTTGCCTTGTGAATAACAAGTTGAATTTCCCTAGTGTTGTTAACTTCTTTCCCCCCCCTGAAATTTCAAAATTTCATGTCAAGAATATCAGTTGGTGTTTGATTATACTATAAGCATCAACGACTTGGACCAATGGAGCATGTAATACATATTATATATATTCCTAAATTTCAAATACATTATATGTAACTGAAATTGCAATTTGCAGTGTTGATGTTAACTCTCAGGGTTACTTTTTGCAATATGGGAATGTGAGTGGTTCTTTTTTTTTTTTGTATGGTACTGGAATATTCCCGGAAAATGCTGTGTATGGTCAGTCAGATATGTAAAGAAAAGAAAAATAAGCAACCGGCAAGGCATGGTATGAATTTTGTGGGAAAATAGAAAGTTGAGGGAGGAGGAGATCCCAAGCTAAGCAATAAATTGGATTGTATCATCAATGGAGGGTGGGAAAAGTTATGATTAATAAAACCAATCTCATGTTCGTAATTTTTCTCTTAACATCATCAAAATGTATGTCTCCAGACAAAATACCAGTATTGGTTTGCAAACTTCACATTTGATAAATGATTTGATCCGTCTCAACCAAGTTGCCCAATGCAATTGCAAAACAATTCTGATATGACCCCTACCATTACTTATTTCAACATTGGAATTACAGAGAATGAATTATCAAAATCTACCGGTTCAATTTAAGGTAGACAATGCTGAAGTTGTAAATGTGAACACGACATTCCAGAGATGGCACTTTATTGTGTTTCCAAATGACCAGATTTATATGCTTGTTTATTCATGGAAATTATGTTCATGATTCCTTTCTAACCATTTAATCATTCCCAAATCTCCTTGCAATTTCCTGGAAATTATTTGTGGGTCCTCTCACATTTTTTTTATCCATCTCAACTTGTGTTTTTATGGAGGCTTAATACAAAAATAAGAGCTCTAACTTTGTTTCGTTAGTGTTTAAAGATTTTTTCGTTAAAAATAAGTGTCTAATATTTTTAACGTTATACTTTTATGTGTCCGCCATTAAAAATTACTATTAAATGACACGTGTCATATTTTGATAATTTATTTAAAAAAAATATTATTTTGTTAAAAAAAGCCATAACCAGCAGGCACCCCAACCTTCCCCCTCCCCCACTTCCCCCTTTATGCCAGGCCGGCCGACAGTGACCATCATCAGTACTGACGTCGACTCCCAATCAAACCCTTGTTGATTTTTCATCGTAACATGCCACCGTTTATCGTGGAGAATTGTTTAAAGGTTTGTCGGATTTTAAGCCACCATCGATGTTTTTCGTTAATTCTAGTTGATCCCTACATCCATAAGCCACGCCGTCACCACCATTCGAACCACCATATAGTTCTGTTCAAAACCCATCCTCGTCGGTGTCCTTCGACATTTCACAGTTGGTAACAAATTGAAATGAGATATTTTAATTTTTTTATTTTTTTTCAATTTCATTAAATTTTGGGGTTTTTTATAAATAAATTAAATTTTTAATTTTTTTAATTAAAAATAATCTTTTTTACTAAAAATTTAAAATATAACGAGACACCTAAAAAATATAACCAAAAAAATATTAAACACTAATTTTTAATAAAATTTTTTATACACTAAATCATTTTTCGAAGTAAAATTTACTTTTATTTTTTTTATTATGCATTTTATGAATGATGAGACCGACACCGTATTCACAAAATAGGAATTTCGTCCGACGTAGGATTCTTAATCTTTGATTAAAAAATCCAAAAGATAATCGATGAGTAAAAAACACGTGAGCTAAATGCTGTATGTCTCACGTCACTCGTGCGTATAATCAAGTAAGAAATGATTAAAAAAAAGTTGCTTTCATTGTGGAAACTCTACATGTATGGGGAAGGGAATCAGTAAAAATAGTAATTCGGCAATGTCTAAGACTAACCTCATTCACACATTTTACTCATAAAATTTAAAGTAAGAGAGAGAAAAGTTGAATGTTAATGGTTTTGTTATTATTTTTTAATAAAATTAATAAAAAAAATTATTAAAAATATTATTATTTCTGTCGGTTTTGTTGTTTTTGGACGCTTTATCGGTTTTGTTAACATATCCGGTAAAGTAATATCAATTTTGTTATTTTTTTACTGGTTTTGTTATTATTGGACACTTTACAGGAAATGTTAAAAAATATTAATGTTTTAGGTAGAAACAATAATGTTTCTATTAATTTTTTACCGATTTTATTAAAAAATAATAACAAAACCAACGATATTTTTTTTAACCGTATATTAAGATTGATATACGATAGAATTTCCCGAGAGAGAGAAATATCTCTTTTATATTATAATACTTCACTTCGTTGATTGACGGGCATCATTAATTACTAAGCATTGCATTTTTTAATTATTTCAATTCCATAGGCAGAAAAGGATGATGGTAAGTAACAAATTATAGATTTCTTCTGCTGACGAAAAAATATAACATTAAATGTATGTAACAAAAAATAGGCAAAAGTGGTTGAATAATGCAATGAAAAAAAAAATTCTTCATATAGTGCAGTCGAACAATTATTTGCTTAAGTAAGGTGATTGCTACAGTGACTACCATAGGTCTCCAGGAGCACACGGCAACCACCATAGGTCTCCAGGAGCACACGACGAACCTATAGAGTATTTGAAGACCTATGGAACACTTGGCGACCTATGTAGCTGTAACAACGAGGGAAGAGGGAAGAGTTGCTGCAACAGATGAGGCTTTGTCGCAAGGAGCACTTGGCGACCTATGGAGCACTGTAGCAAACACATCAGTTCAAGAAATAATTTGGTTAGAGCCCTATATGGGAAATTTTTTTTCCAACACCCTACATGGGCGAGGAAGCCTAGAAAATGTCATGGTATTCCATTGGTGCTTCGCAATACTTATTCGCTAAATGTTGTTATTTCAAATTTATTGGGAAAGGAGGCTCAAGCCGATGTCATTGATGGGTTGTAAATACGGATGACGTGGTTGGAAAGAGAATTTAGAGTATATGAACAATCAACGGAGCAAGAGGTGATATATGCAGCTCGAATATATTTTATGACGTTGATTGGAGGGATCTTGCTGCCTGATAAATCGGGAAATTTGGTGCACACCCAATATCTTCTGGTAATTGAGGATTTCACTGTATGTCGCCAATATAGTTGGGGTTCTGCAATTTTGGCTTTTTTGTATCGTGAACTATGTAAGGCGACCGTAGTCGTTAGAGGAAAAAAAGCGGATGTAGCGGGTTGTTTAGTTTTGCTCCAATCATGGGCATGGTATCATCTCCCGTTTATGACGCCTATTACATCCGCTCCTATTGAGTTTCCTCTCGCCGCAAGGTAAATTCATATATTTAAAGTTTTGATATTTTATAATATTTATTTAAATATTTTGAAAATAAAAATAAATAACGTAATTTTTTAGATGGAGACACTGAATAACAGATACAAAGTTGTCGGGTGCAACCAAAGTAGATATTCGAATGAGAATTGATATTGTCTATTGACATACGATAAATTTTAATATTTTTTGCATTAACTTTGAAATTGTAATATTAATTTTTTAATTATACTAACATAATACTTTTGACAATTTAATTGGATGCCTTATTATGAGTCGAATATCCAACGGTGTCTACCGCCAATGTTCTTAGAATGAGCGGAGACATGGTGTGTGGTAACACCATTGCTCCGTTTCACAATTGTAGAGTTCCATGCCGCCGATAGAGTTTTGCGACAATTTGGGTTTTACCATGATAAATGCTAATTTTAGTTAATATTTTACTTTTAAATTACTCTTTAATCATTGATTTTTGTGGCTTATTTGTTTATTTTAATTCATTTTCTGAACATGACGTAAGATTCTGAAAATTGCATAAAAATGACATAATTCTTCAGATTTTTTTTTATTTTCAGAATCAAAGTTGGTTGGAATTCGGATTTGAATTAAACTCAAGTTTAGGATAATATTTTAAACAATATATTTTATCTTTGTATTTTAGTTTAAATAGGTTTTAGTATTTTAATTAAGTTTTAGGATATTATTTTTATATTTTATCTTTGTTTTAGGTATTTTAGTGTAAATATGTTTTAGTATTTTAATAGGATTTAGAATATTATATTATTTTTTAGGTATTTTAGTTTAAATAGTTTTAAGTGTTTTAATTAGGATTTAAGATGTTTTAGCTTGTTTTTAGGAATTTGAAGGCAATAAATACCCTCTAAGGGTGAGCCTAGAAACATATCTCTCTCATTTGAGAATAAAATCTTCTTTTTCTCTCTAGCTTTCTCTCTATTTTTCGCATACTTTTCTATTATGCTAAGTATAACTTTGGTCATGCTTAGTTAATTTTCTTTCAAGTCGAAGATTAAAGCGAAGGCTCAATTCCAAACGTGAGAATTGTAAGGTACTTAAATCGCTTCGGATTTTCGCTCTATTTTCTGAGCTTACTTTTCAAATCGAAACGATTTCGACATTGGTCCGGATATTGTTATGGTTAACGTTTGAAGAATGATTTGCTTATTGAAGCATATTCAACTTCCCGAGAACACACTTAGCAAAATTGTTTGCAAAGAGGAAACTGAGATCGGAATCAGTTATTGTTGAAACGAAACAATCTGAGTTGGCATCGAAGAATTGTTCTTGCAGTAACCGATGTGAATCTTGAAGTAAAAATCTGTTTCGATGATCCGAGGAATTTGAGACGAAGCTGAAGTCTGAGGCTGCTTTCACAATAAGTTTCCCTTTATCTCAATCTCTTTAATTTGTTTATTTAATTAATTCTTTTATTTAATTCTTATTTTTTATTTTAAAAACAACTTTTAAAAAATCCCCCTCTTTTATATTTATTACTATTAATATTTATAATTATATTATTTTTATTTTTTATTATATTATTTTATTTTAATATATATTTTTTCAACTTAATCTAGAATTCTATCTTCTTTTAAAAACAAGAAACAATTTTATTAAATCAGAAACACCACAGTCTCTGTGGATCGACCCTGTTTCTCTATACTACCTTTTCATTTTTATTTATTAAGAAGCCAGGAATTATTTTGATAGCAAAACGACGGTTATCAAATTGGCGCCGTTGCTGGGTACTAACGGCAAGTACTGATTTATTTTTCTAGTTTTTTATTTATGACCAAAAGAAACCCAGGTGAATTAGTAGATCTAGATCTGGAGATCGAAGCACGAGCACGAAGAATCCACGCACAAACGTTTCAAGAAAAGAGAAAAAGAGAAGAAGAACAAGAGCAGAAATCAAAAACAGAATCAAATCCGGACTCTGAAGCAGACGTATATAACATTCCGATGACAGAATAAACGATCCGAGAGTAAGCCACAACTCTTGTCACTCAGATGCCATTATGCATTAATTTTCCTAATGGCGAGACTCCGTTTCAATTAAAGACGAGACTCATTCATCTTCTTCCCACTTTTCACGGCTTTCCCACTGAATATCCGTACAAACACTTGTTGGAATTCCACATGGTTTGCACTAGCATAAAACCACAAGGAGTTACCGATGATCAAATTAAATTGAGAGCTTTCCCTTTCTCTTTAGCCGACTTGGCTAAAGATTGGTTATTTTATTTACCTCCAAATTCAGTTAATTCATGGGCTTATATGAATCGAATTTTTCTTGACAGGTTCTTTCCAGCGGCTAAAGCAAGCGAGCTGCGAATGAGTATTCTTTCCATTCAACAAAAGAGAGAAGAAAGTCTTTATGACTATTGGGAGCGATTTAAAAAGCTTTGCGCATGTTTTCCACAACAAGGATTAAGTGAGCAAACATTACTTCAATACTTTTATGAAGGCCTTTTGCCAATGGAAATGAAAATGGTGGATACCGCCAGTGGAGGAGCATTAGTTAACATGACCCCAACAATAGCAAGGGAATTGATTTCAACCATGTCAACCAACTCTCAACAGTTTTCAAGTGAACCCAGCTAACGGGTTCACGAGATAAGTATTTTTTTCCCTTGAGAATAAGTTTGACAAATTGACTGAAAAAGTTAATTCACTTGTTGCAGGAAAATCTGGAGCAACAAGAGCATGCGGAATATGCACAAAGGTAGACTATCCGACGGATTGCTTCCCACTGATACAAGAAGGAGGCAATGCAGAAATCAATGCCATAGGGAACTTTCCAGGTCCTCCACAAAGACAATACAACCCATAAAGTAATGCTTACAATCCAGGAATGTGAGACCACCTAAACTTTAGCTATGCGGCAAATCAAAGACCAACTCATCAACCAAGGCCTCCTCCTCAACAACAAACGCAAAACTCATCATTGGAGGAACTCATAGGAAAGTTAGCAACTTCACAAGAAAAGCTGATTGCTACCCAGGAAAAATTCCACAGCCGAACCGAAACACATCTTCAAGAGTTAGATAACCAAGTAAGTCGACTAGCTCAAACTATGGGAAAATTGGAATCACAAGGAAGACTACCTTCTCAAACGGAGTTAAATCTGAGAGAGAATGTTAGTGCCATCACACTCAGAAGTGGAAAAGTTATCTCACCCAAAGTTCCAGCAGAAAAAGATGCACATCAAAAAGAACAAGAGGAAACACCACCTCCAGAAATACAAGGTACGTCTGACTCACATCCTTCTCTTTCTTCTCATGAAATCACGCCACCACCCTTCCCATCAAGGTTGATGAAGCATGATAAAAGAGCTGAAGAAAACGAGATCTTAGAGGTGTTCCAAAAACTTCAATTCAACATACCTCTTCTTGAAGTAATTCGATAAGTACCAATGTATGCTTGATTTTTAAAAGAACTTTGCATTACAAAGAGGAAATTAATGGGGCACAAAAAGGTAAATTTGGGAGAACATGTCTATGCAATTTTTCAACAAAAACTCCTACCAAAGAAAAAGGATCAATGTATGTTCGCTATACCTTGCAAATTAGGTGAGTTTAAAATTAATTGTGCAATGTGTGGCTTAGGAGCTCCAATCAACGTTTTGCCATTATATATTTATAAAATGATTACTAACGAGCCTTTGAAGAAAACGGGAGTAACTATACAGTTGGCTGATCGGTCCGTGATCTATCCAGTGAGAATGATGGAAAATGTCTTAGTGAAGGTCGATGTATTATTTTTTCCTGCAGATTTCTATGTCATTGACATGGAACATGATAGGTCTGATACTTATTCCGAAGTACTCTTAGGTCAACCTTTCCTAAGCACTGCACATACAAAGATCGATGTTAGAAGTTGCATATTGACAATGGAATTTGATGGTTAGATCGTTGAATTTGATGGTTAGATCGTTGAATTTGATGTTTACAAAACAATGAAATGTCCTGATCATGTTGAAAGAATTAATTCTATTGATGTTATAGATCCTTCAATTGATGAATATATTGAATCTAATCTTTCCATAGATCCTGAACTTTGCCATGAAGAGGAAGAAAGAGAGTTTGAAAATATTCATGCAATCAATTCTGATTTATTTTTACATTCCTGTAAAACTAAAATTTTACCTTCTGTTTTGCAGGCACCTGAGATAAAACTGAAATAAATGTCGAAAAACTTAAAGAATGCCTTTTTAGGAGAAAATGCTACTTCACCGGTTATTTCGAATAAACTGTCAAAGCTAAAAAAGATTCGAAGAATAACCTATTAGAATGTCAAATTCCACAAAGAGAAAATAAAAGAATTATACAATCATAGAATTTCTCATGAGGAAGTTCTTAGCTGGAAAAAGTGTATGAAGTAGATGAAGTATTTCTCTTAGAACATGTAGTCTGAATCAGGTTGTCGAGCTAACGACGTTAAACAAAAGTGTTTGATGGGAGGCAACCTATTTTGTTTTATTTTTATTTTATTTATTTATTTCATTTCATTTCATTTATTTTTAATTTTTTTTCTCTGAACAGATTCGAATTCTGATCGAATATTTTTTACTTTCGCCCGGAATCGTCTCGACATGACCATGTTCGAGGTCGCCACTAGATTGGGGAGTATTCCTTTTCCTCTCTTTGATTTTAAATTTGATATACGTTTTTAGATAAAATGGAATAAGTGAGGGGGGAGGATAAGCATGTGTCAAATTTTTCCTTGACTTGTTTAATTGTTTGAAATTGAGTTATTCTGATGTTGATATGTTGGGATCATTGGTTGCTAGTCTTGAATTTCGCTTTATACTCTTACTTCATTTTGGATTATGACCATGTTTTGATCGAATTTAATTTGCATGATTAGTGATTGATATAGCTGGTGATTTTTTTGTTGAGTATTGATATTTCATGCTTTTGTCGATATAAATGAACTTGACTCAATGCATATAAACTTTTCTTATGAGATTTGAGCCTAACGAGCATACATTTTCATTCTTGCTCATTGTTTGACTTGTGTGTGCCGAACTAATTCGGATATTCTAGAACTTGTAATCACAATGCTTATCGAGACTACATGTTGAACGTAATGTTTTAATGTGATAGGGGCACCTATGATAAACTCACTCTTCCCAAAAAGCCTACCCGTTTTATATATCCACTAGTGAACCACATTTGAGCCTATTTCCCTTTCTTTGTTTTACACCTCATAATTAAACTTGAAGCCTTTCTTTTTATTTTCCCTCTCTTTTCATGCCTTTTCCGAGACTTGAGATCTTGTATCATTGTTATTCCACGAAAAAAAATCAATGTTTAAAAAAACCGAAAAAAATAAGTTGTTCACTGTTTCGAACAACAAAAGAAGAAGAAGAAGAATAATAAGAAGAAAAGACTATTTGTTCGAAAAAAACAAAAAAAAAAAGGGAAGGAAAAATTGATCACTTCAATTGTCTTTCATCTATTCTTTTTCCTTGTTTTGTTCTTCATTACACTTCATGTTAATTCATGGATTGTTCTTAATTATTTTGATCTCTTGTTTCGGTATTTTAAACCTTTCTTTTCGGCCTTTTCCCTACCCTAACCTAAGCCCCGTTACACCTTGTTTAAAGACCCCTTGATTATTGCATTATGTTCATTTTTCGTAGTGGAGACTTGATTGGATTTCAAGCCTATGGTAATATTTTGGTTAGTTTCGGTTTGAGCGATTTCATTTACCCAAAACACTTTGAACGGATATGTGTGAATATTTGTGAGGTATTGAGTCATGTTTCATTGAAGTTAGCAATTAATTGGGATATCTTGCTTACTTTAAATTTTCTTGGTTGTATCTTTGCTTGATTGTAACTTGAATTCGACAAATATCATGGACTTAGGTCGATTGGAAGTTTGAGAAATAAGTTGAAATTGAAGATAACAACTAATGATTTTGATATGTTAAATGAGAAATGCTTGAGGACAAGCATTGAATAAGTGATAGGGAATTTAATAAGTGCTTATTTTAGTTAATATTTTACTTTTAAATTACTCTTTAATCATTGATTTTTGTAGCTTATTTGTTTATTTTAATTCATTTTCTGTACAGGATCTAAGATTCTAGAAATTGCACAGAAAGGACACGATTATGCAAATTTTTTATTTTCAAAATCAAAGCTGGCTGTAATTCGGATTTGAATTAAACTCAAGTTTAGGATAATAATTTAAACATTATATTTATCTTTTTATTTTAGTTTAAATAGGTTTTAGTATTTTAAATAAGTTTTAGGATATTATTTTTATATCTTATCTTTGCTTTAGGTATTTTAGTTTAAATAGGTTTTAGTATTTTAATTAGGATTTAGAATATTATATTATTTTTTAGGTATTTTAGTTTAAATAGTTTTAAGTGTTTGAATTAGGATTTAAGATGTTTTAGCTTGTTTTTAGGAATTTGAAGGCTATAAATACCCTCTAAGGGTGAGCCTAGAAACATATCTCTCACATTTGAGAATAAAATCTTCTTTTTCTCTCTAGCTTTCTCTTTATTTTTCGCATACTTTTCTATTATGCTAAGTATGACTTTGGTCATGTTTAGCTAATTTTCTTTCAAGCCGAAGATTAAAGTGAAGGTTCAATTCCAAACGTGAGAATTGTAAGGTACTTAAATCGCTTCAGATTTTCTCTCTGTTTTCTGAGCTTACTTTTCAAATCAAAACGATTTTGAAATTGGTCCGAATATTGTTATGGTTAACGTTTAAAGAAGGATTTGCTTATTGAAGCATATTCAATTTCCCGAGAACACACTTAGCAAAATTGTTTGCTAAGAGGAAATTGAGATCAAAATCAGTTAATGTTGAAACGATGCAATCCGAGTTGGCAGCGAAGAATTTTTCTTGCAATAATCGACGTGAATCTTGAAGTAAAAATCAGTTTTGGTGATCCGAGGAATTTGAGACAAAGTTGAAGTCTGAGGTTGCTTTCACAATAAGTTTCCCTTTATCTCAATCTCTTTAATTTGTTTATTTAATTATTTTTCTTTTATTTAATTCTTATTTTTTATTTTAAAAATAACTTTTAAAAAATCCCCATTTTATATTTATTACTATTAATATTTATTATTATTTTATTTTATTTTTCTTTTTTATTTATTTTATTTTAATATATCTTTTCAACTTCATCTGGAATTCTATATTCTTCTAAAATCAAGAAACAATTTTATTAAATTAGAAACACCATAGTCCCTGTGGATCGACCCTACTTCTTTATAATACCTTTTCCTTTTTATTTAATAAGACGCCAGGAATTATTTTGATAGCAAAACGACGGTTATCATACTAACCGATAGAAATGTTAATATTTAACATTGACAATTTGCATAAAATAGATGTGCCTAGGAATCATATTGAATATTGGTCGAGGAAGCATGTTACATTCATACATAAATGGCAAAATAGACATTTACGATTTCCTAATCGTTATGAGGTACAACCCGAAGATTTTGATTTCATTGTTTCTCCCTACCTCCGAAATTATGAAGCAAATGGGAAATCATATTTGACAACGCTGGAGGAGCGGTTCGAGTGGGAAATAATGAAGGCTAAATATGGGGAAAATCATCATCTTCATCAACATCTTCACCTTTTGCTTTCGCCAATTATTATCCATCGTAAGAAAGTTATGGTGGATATGGTGCATATCAACCATCGATGGAGAGTCGAGCGGCATGGGAAGGAAGTGGATGGGATCAAGTGCCACATTCACAACAATTTTCCTTAGAACCAGAAGAAAGAAGTCCATGGGATCATCTTCTTAATCACGGATAATCTCAATTTGAGGCGATGACGTCAATGATGACGTTAAATACCTTGAATACTCTATCGTTTTCACCCGAATATGTAAATCAAAGTAGTGGAGTAATGTTCAGTACACCGAAACTGGAAGAAGATGAAAATGAAGAAGGTGGAAGACCAAGACGAAATCGACGAGCACCACGTCATTATCATTCTACCACGCCTTGACATCAGCAAGAATTGCGCAAATATAAGTAATAAATTTGTTTATTTAAGTTTATGTACTCAATATTTAATTGTATCAAAAAATTCATTGCTAAGTAATAAATTTGTTATTTTTTTAAATTTTAATTAAATAAAGTGTAATTTTTAAAAATTATTAAAATTTTATAATATTTTTTTATAAATTTCAATGATATTTAGCATAGTTATAAAATTTGAAATTTAAAAAAAAATGTAAAATTTTAAAATTTCGAAGTTAAAAATAATATTAAACGTTTAGAAATTTTTAACACATTTGAAAAAGAAAAAAAACTACATGGAACTCATCACGTCGGTATGACGAGTTCCAATGGGTATAAATTCAAAAATTGGACCGTTAGGGTGACTGTTGTGGAACGATCATTTTAAAAAAAAAATTAATTGGAACTCGTCACGCTGGTGTGACGAATTCCAACGGCTACTTTGAAAACTTTAGTATAAATAGGGGGTTTAGGGTGAAGATTATGATGTATGAGAAGTGACAAAAATTGAGAATATCAAATATGTGGTCATGGGAAAATTTTGGGATTGATTTGGCTAACGGTGTTTATGGGTTTCACAACACCGACTCGGAGATCGACGATTCGGATTCAAGCTATTCTTCAGATGAAGAGTGGGAAAATGAGGCAATAAAGTACATAGTTGAGGAGCATAAGAATAATAAAATGAAAATGGAAGAGGAGAAGAAGAAGAAGTATGAAGATTTACCGAAGTGGCGTAGCCAACGACTAGTTGAGAGGGAATAAAAATTTAAAAGAAAAAAGAAATTAAGAAGAAGAAGAATACGAATGAAGATCAAATTATAGAGAGATCTAAAAAAATATAAAATGACACATCTACAAATATTGATTTGTATGGTTTTAGTTTATGTATGACGTTGTCTTTATTAATTAATTATTGTCTCATTAAAATTCAAAATTTTATTTATCATTAAAATGAGAAGTTGTAGTTATCAAAATTATTACTTTTGAGTAAATTCTCAAATATAAAACTTTAATGAAGTTTTAAATTTAAATTTTAAATTGTTAATTATAAATTTGTCTCATCCATTTTCAATTAAAAAACAGTATCGATATTGTTCATGTGGTACCGATACCAAAGGTAAGAGAAGTATCGATACTCACTTGGTAGTATTAACACTACATGTATTTTTTAAACATATCAAATTCCAGAATGAAAAATAGGTACCAATACTCATGGGGTACCAATACTACTTTACATAGTAGTATCGATACCATAAAGAGGAGTATAGATACTATCAATCCCATTGGTCTATTTTAGAAAATACAACCTAAAGTAAGTCTTCCTAACAATACTTGCTATCGGGAGATGTCGAGTCCCTTTCAGCACTGAGTTGATACATTCAGCAAGGCTGGTAGTCATATGATCGTAACGAAGACCCTCAACATCATATGCTTGTGACCATCTCTCCCTAGGGATTTCAGCTACGAACTCATACACATCATCTCCGTATCTTCTCAAATTTTTAAGCCATGTACGGAAGTTTGGTTGAAGTAAAGCATACCCTAAAAAGCAGTAAATTAAATGTTATTGAAAAAACATTAATGAAGCATAAATAATTAATGACAAATGCTAAGGTACTTACCCATGTTGATAATCTCTTTTTTCATCTTTTTCTGCTTAAACCTCTTCATTGTATTCGGTGCGATATGATGCATGATATGCGTGCAGAGGCGTCTATCTATTTTTCGGTCTAGAAATTGTACTTAACAACCCAGGCGATCGATATGAGATCATGCAAACCCCATCTTGAGTGACAAGATGAGAACTCAAGTTAGATATAAAGAAATTCCAAGTTTCTTCCGATTAATTTTTAACAATGGCAAAGGCAATAGAGAAAACATTTCTGTCTCCATCTTGTGCAACAACTATCATCAAGACGTGTTTTGATAGACGCCTAACAATTCTCTTCCCGGGGAGAACATCTCCCTCAAGCGTGACTGCAGGATGAGTATAGTACTTAACAATGGTTATAGGGATGAAAATTTTTATTTCTTGCAGCAAACGTGGTAGCTCATTATATGATTGATCCCAATCACTATACAACAAGGTCATTGCTTTATGTTTAGCTATCAATGCCTTGTAATAAGTCGGAATATAACAAAATGTATTCCAAATGGATGTCACTATCACAGAAACATACACTCTTGGATTTTCCACCAACAGTTTCACATAAGAGCTTATGACATCCGAATCTAAATGTATGTGTTATTGTGTCAATGAGGTCATTGTACATGGGTGCTTTGCATTGAACCTTATGACTTCCCACAACATATTCCATTGTAGGTATGATACTTGTATCCTCTATTTACATCCAACATCATGGTGTATACACCTTACGAAATAAGTCTTTTGATTCGACTCCGCGTCATAAAATTGAAGATGAGATTTGATCCAGTACTCATTGATTGCTAGTTGTGCCTCTTTTTTTGTTTTAAACTGAGACCCAATAGCTAACTCAGATGACCATTCGTCTGAAAAACCCCAGTGGGTAGCACATAACTCTGGCATATCAAATATTTCAGGATTCTGCATAGGGTCGTAGTTAATGTCATGTATTGCAACTGAATGATGATACCGAGGCAAATCATGGTGAGGTATTTCAGGTTGAGGGTCTATCATTGCCTAAATATTTGGAGCATTCTGCAATCCTTGACATCGTGAAACAACTGCCTCCCATACATCAGCCTCAACATCCAAACCTTGTCCATCTGAAACAGCCTAAAAAAATCGAACTCATCAACTAATAGTGTGTCGTCATCGTCTACCAATGGAATAATATCTTCATCATCCTCGCTAAATTCAGCAAGGCTTTCACCGAACCGTCCAACAAGGTTATCATCACCATAACTTATATGTGGTTCAGAGGGTCCTACTTCTTCTATTCTTCGAGTTGGTACTGATGACGTCGGAATACCAGTTGTATTCGTGGTTTTGACGTACATCTTTACCATATTATTATTTGATGATTGATGAAGTACAACTATAACAATGACATTGTCATCATCATCAAGCTGAACTATTCCATATGTCATTGGATTTGAGGAGATCAGGGGTCGATAACTTAAACATGAAACAAAAGCTCCAAGTTTTCTCTCAGTTTTTTGCTTAATTTGGCAATCAGATACATCTACATGGAACATCATATTGATGGGTCCGTGTGACTTAAACACAACACCAACATCAGTTTGTAGAATTTTGCCATTATAATGGACAACTGTGAAGAATTTGTTGCTCATTGTTTGAAATGTTTTTGGTTAGATGAAAGGAGTTTGTTGTGTAAAAGATTGAAGATGAAAAGAGTGTGTTGTGTAAGAGATTGAAGATGATTTGCACAACTTAAAGGGAATACAAATTTTTTCCGTTGGAACTCGTCACACCGGCGTGACGAGTTTCATTGAAATTTTTAAAAAATTTCAACCGTTGAACAACAGCCAATCCAACGATAAAAAAATTCAAATTTATACCCGTTGGAACTAGTCACACTGGCGTGACGAGTTCCATGGGCATTAAATATTATTTTTTTCATTTCTTTTAAAAATTTCAAAAAAAAATATTTTTATTGGGACTCGTCACGAGGGTATGACGAGTCCCGGAGGATATATTAAAATTATTTTTGGCTGCGAGATCCACCTGACACGACCCATAAAAATTTATATCCCATGGAACTCGTCACCCCGGCGTGACAAGTTCCATGGGCATTGTTGCATTTGTCGTAGATCCCAAATTAAAAGTCTGGGTGGCCTATTGGACCAAATATTCCACCCGCCTAGATTATTTGGCCAATTCCACCGGAATATACCCAGATTAATTTATAAATAAATTATTATTTATGAAAAAATTATAAATATGGACGTGATCGCTTGTGAATGTATATGCTAAGGCAAGCTAATCTATGCAAGTATACACAATCGATGCAAGTAATATAGTAGTGAGTGAGTATCGTCTCCACAGGGATTGGATTAGAAATATCTTTTCACCACAACTAGAACTAATGCCACAAATTAATCCTACTAAGTATTAAAGCTAAGAACTAATATTAAGGAGCTAAGAATAATGATTCAATGATTTCAGACAAATGTGGTCGAGACAAAGAAAATATGCAGACAGATAAAACAAAACAAAACAAGTATTGGATTAAATATAATGCAAACAACCTCACATATTTAGACGTGTCACAGAGCAATGATGCTAAACCATTATCTCGGAAACAATTATTTTAATCCTAGAATGAATTATTATGAATCACTAAACTGCCCGACAGGATTACTAGGTATTCTTAGACGATTTCTATGTCAATACCTCTCGGCGTTAACTATAGACGTTATCTTAACCTACTCTAGCCTTTATCCCTTTTAGTCGTTTGAAACTCACTCCTTATTTCTAAGGTAGAAAAGTTAGAACTTTACCATCCCAGATTCATTCCTTTGCTCACGTTGATCTCTCTTAATTCTCTCGAATTCAAGAATCACTTTCTAGACAAAAGGCTATCTATCGATGCTCTTACAATGCCCAGACATGTTTTTCCGAAACCCCAGGTGATCTCTTGATGCTCTTACAGTGTTAAGGAAAAATATTTAAACTATGAGCAAAACAGTCATAAGCAAACATAATTCATCATTCATAAACATAAAATATTGTTCAGGCAAAACAAAGTTTTACACCAAGTAAATCATTCATGGTGTTATCAAAGATCATCCAATATTAAACTGTTTAATACAACCCCAAATAAAATAAGAGTTTAAGAACAAAGGAAGAACGACTCCCAAAACCGGGGGCTATGTCGGGACAATCCTGATCAGCACCACGCCTGCCTTGGTGATCACCCTCTCTCGAGGCCTGATCACCGCTCTACTATTGTCTGGCTATGGAGGACACCAAGGAAGACTGGGGGTAGACGGAGGGAAAGCAGTGCAGTTGCTTGCTCACGCCTAAGGTAAAGCTCTTCTTTCTTCTTCATTACCCTCTTCTTTTTGTGGCTACGACTGGTAATTATAAGGAGAATCTCCTAGGGCTTTGCATGCTTTTGGAGTTTCCTTAATTAACCGTTATTAATTTCCCAAACTTAAAAAGGAAAGGCAGCTGACGGTTGTCAGGATATTCAAGGCTTGCTTGCACGTGAAGTAGGTCATCCAGCTGGCATGTGACATAGGCAATACATTTGCTTTAGACTTCTTCAGATAAATCTTGTCTCGGCGAGATAAATCTGCTCCTCACGTTCTCGTCTGCTCCATTGGCCTTTGCAACTTTTCATTGTCACAAATGAATTGTTCTTCCTCTGTAGAATTCATGCACAAACACAACTCAAACAACCCCTTCTCCTCAGCAGCATCAGTTAAGCCAAATAAATTTTGCCTAGGCAAAACTTATCCACCACAACCTATATGTAACTAAATGCAACTAAAAATGCAGTGCATACTTTGTTTAGACGAGCAATAACTTAAGTGAAAAAACTAGAATTTATGTATTTTTACGGAGTTATCACACACCTAAACTTAAGCTATTGCTTTTCCTCGAGCAATGGGTAATAGCTAGAAGAAAATCAAAATCGTCATGGAAAAGCAGTATCAAGAACATCATCAGGTTTGAGATTTCAGCCCTCAGCAAAAATATGTGGCCTCAACATGTTCGAAAGTCATATTAGTCAAGTCCCTTCCCTAGTGCTATTGTGTATGCGTAATTGTAAGCAGTCTATGAATAGAGGTAATTAGAAAACTTAAAGTAAGCACTTCTAGGTTGTCAAGGCAACAAATTATTCATCAGGCTTAGTTTATACTCCTAGTTATTTATCAACTTTTATTCTCTTTATTCACACTTTTTTATATAGGGGAGTCAGCTCATCACAACTACCGTTCCACACTCTAGGTGAAAGGGAGCTGAAGATACTAATTTTTTACCCATATTGATTTATTTATTATTATTATTATAATTATTATTATTATTATTATTATAATAATAATAATAATTATTATTATTATTATTAAATATTAAATATATATAAATAATAATAAAAAATACAAGCCTAATTTTCCGACCCAAACCAAACTGAAACCCTAAACATTTAGGGTTTCAGCTAGGGTTTCTAACCCTAGCGCCGCAGCCGCCTCTGCCTCCAGCCGCCCCACGCCGACGGTCAGCTGCCAGATGCTCGAATCCACTTCAGCCACGACGTCGCCGCCTCGCTGAAGAATCCAGAAGCTTTGCTGCTTCAACAACCGCCGTCCACGTCACAAGCTACATGGGGTGAGTCACCACATAGCTCGGTGACTCACCGAACTCCACCTTTCGGACCGGTCCGAGATAAGCGTCGGTGATGGCTATAAAGCCATCACCCAACCTGCAAAGAAAGGAGGAGAGACCACACAGAGACAGAGAGAGACAGAAAACAGAAAGCAAACGTCCCACAACCAGCAAAAACCAAAACAGAAAGGAAAAGAAAAGAAAGGAGCTTACCGAGGAAGCCACCGGACCCCTTCAAACGTCACCAAAACCTTCGGAAACCGAAGGTACTTCTTTAGATTCGCTTCGATCAGAAGCTATTTAGGAGAAAGGAGCACCGGAACCGTCCTTAGGACGGTCCGATCTATCTAATAGTGTAAAAATAAAATTTTTCGGCCACCAGATGCGGTGGCCGGCGGTGAGGGTCACGGCGGCAGACGGTTGCCGTCCGGTGACCGGCTTCCCTCCGATGAGGGAAGCTAGAGAGAGGCGAGAGAGAAATCTCTCTCAGTTTAAGAGAGAGAAGAGAGAAATGAGAAATGAGATGCTGGCCCTTCGGGCCAGCCAGCATAGGGTATTTATACCCTCTCTTAAACGGCGTCGTTTAAGGGAGGACCTATGCGTAATTTGGCAAAGGTTAAAGCCTTTCCGCAGCCATCCTAACTTGTAATCTTTACATTTTAGTCACTAAATCAAATTTATAATCCTTTTAATTTGGTCTCTAAATTTTATTTTTTTATATTTTAGCCCTTAACCGTATTTATAAATATTTAGGATAAATAACATATTTAGTCCCTTAATTTTAATAAACAATATTTTAATCCTGAGTTTATATTTTTAATTTATTTTAATCTAATATCCGAATTTTATATAGTTTTATTTTAGTCACTAAATTAATAAAATAAGAAAATAGCATGTTTAATCACTATAATTTTGATTAATATTGAATTAGGTTTTTAATTTTAATTTTACTATAATCTAGTCACTAATTTTAAATGTTTTCATTTATTTTACTGCTTTTAAATATATCGTTCTAATTGTATTTTTATTGTTTTAATTGTTTATATATTTAAATATTTTTACTATTATTATATAGTCATAAATATATATGATAAATAATAATTTATATTTTTTATTATTTTAATATTTTTCTATATCGAAGAAAAGGATAGTCTTAATACAACTGGATGGCCTATTCTGGTATTTTTAAAATTAAATATTATAAAAATTATTATTTAATTTTTTTTAAATTAATATTTATTAATATCAAAGAAAAGAACTGTCTTAAGACACCTAGAAGTCATTTTCCGATATTTTTAAATAAATAAATATTTTTTATATAATTTTGAAATAATAGGATTATAAATTAAATATATTTTGAATTTTTTTTTAATTTTTAATAATAGAGACAATTTATAATTAAAAAGTACCAATTTTGGGCGTTGTAGGGGTGCTAATCCTTCCCTAAACGTAACCGACCACGAATCCTTTTTTATTATTAAAAAGAACGAATTTTTGGTTATAAACGCAGATCAGTTCATTTTTTTTAATTGATGTTTTCTTAAAACTCTTTTAAAGAAAATAATTTTTAGGTATTCGATCTACCTGACCCAAAAGGCCGATGGCGACTCCCAAATTATTTTCAAAATCATTTATTTACATCAATTTTCCAGCCAAGTATAATATTTTGTGCCCGGACAAAAACCGGTTACGACAGCTTGGCGACTCCACTGGGGACCCTGGTCAAACTTTAAAATCAATTATAAATTGTCTCTATTAATTAAAAATTAAAAGTTCATATATTTAATTTTTTTTCTTTCTTTTCAAAATTTTCATATTTATTCATTATTTTCATAATATTTATATGTTTCATTTTATTTGCAAGTATTTTATTTCATTATTTATTTTTCTGTCAAAGGTTTGAACATTTCTCCTCACACACAACACTTGTATTGCATAACATAAAGCTCTATAATTGAGTTTTCCTTGTTAAGTGGGAGTGAAAGCGACGTCTTCGTGAGAATTTATTCTCCGTGTCAGACCTAGCAAGTAACTTTCGGGGTTCATATGCTCTATGTCTTCGTGAGAATTTATTCTCCGTGTCAGGCATAGAGAAATGTATCCCCTCGAATTAAACTCGATCCATTTTAGTCTGTGATGGACTAGGATTGAGGGTTAGCAACCCAAGGGGGCACTAACAAGGACAATTCGGGTACCTTTATTCCTAGATCTGAAACCCTGCATATAAAACCCTAGAAAATATTCCAATACAAAGTCATGCCGAAATTTTGTCCAAAATAGGTGTACACACAGGAGAAATGAATTCTAACTTTCTTGTTAATTTATTTATTTTCGTTACTGATTAAATTACATGTATATTTAAATATTTAAATTATGAAAAAGCATGTTTAAATAAAAATATTTAGGTAGATATTATTATTCTTTATTATGTAAACTAATTCATTTCTTTTTGTATGTTCTTTATTTTTTCTGTTTGCATAGCATCATACAGGATAAAAGGCATTGATCCTTGTGTTAATTGTCTCATTGGAAAGCCTTCATCCATGGATAAAAAGTGTTCAAATCAAGTAATTCTAAACTCAGAAGTAAGACAGTGGGCTGAGGACTTACAAAGACAAGAAGGAGACAGTCTGCAGGATGATTATGTATCTGATTTGGCCAGTTATGCTTCAGTTTCGCTAAAAAGAAATGATATGCAGGATTTGCGAAGTATTTGGGAAAGTTGGGATTCAAACAAAAAATTGCAGTTTTATCAGACTTACGGAGACATCCCATATTTGCTCTATGTTGAAGTTGATGATGAATTACTCAGAGCCCTAATTCAATTCTGGAATCCAGGGTACAATTGCTTCACTCTCAATAAAGAGGACTTGGTCCATACTATTGAAGAGTACACAACTTTGTTACATATCGAAGGGGCTTTGGAGAATCGAATCTATTCAAAGTCAATTAAAACTCAACCCTTTCGAGTTAAATTTGCAAAGATTGCCGGGGTACGATAAGAATGGGTGGCATCCCGTACAAAACAAAAAGGCGAAAGCGAAGGCATTGCTTGGACCAACATTAAAGAACTTATTCAGAGCCATCCAGATATTAAAGTACGATTCGATTTATTTGCTCTGGGTATGTATGGTATGGTCATCTTCCCAAAAGTATTGGGATATGTTGAAGCTGCAGTGGTAGATTTGTTTGAACAGCTACCGAAAAAGATTAATCCTGCTTCCGCAATCCTAGCAGAGACCTTCAGATCGTTAAATGCTTGTAGAAAGCTAGGAGGTGGACGATTCTCAGGGTGTACCCAGTTGTTATATGTTTGGATCCGTAGTCATTTCTAGAGGACAGAAAAGGTTTCATACCGACGCTTTAATACGGATTATTCACCATTAAAAGAATTTCTGGAGCAGGAATGGCCGAAAGAAATTAAGAAAGATATGTGGATTAATGCCTTTCGAAATCTGCAAAGCAATGACATTGTTTGGCAAGCCCCGTGGCAAATCCAAAGGGAATTCTTTTACAAATGTGGAGATTACAACTGGATAATGCTGCTCGGATTATGGGGAGGAATTGGATATGCACCACTTCTGGTCATAAGACAATATGAAGGTCGTCAATTTGTACCTGTCACTGCTGGATTACAGTCATCTGAGTTCGCATTCAACAGCAAAAATTATAAAAGAAATATCATGGAAGCCGTTACAGCTTGGAAAATAACTTTTTGTATCCGAGCTAAAGCAGCAAAAGAAATGCTAACTCCTGATTATGAAGAATGGAGATCTGTCAGGAAAAATGAAAATATTCCTCTACCATATCAAAAAGAGGATATCTCTATGGAAGATCGCGTTAAGGTGGTTCCATCAGAGATTGAAATCCTGAGAGATGAGTTTGAAGCAGAAAGAGAAGGCTGGTCGAAAGAATTAGAGCAAATGAGACAAGATAAAGCTATGTTGGGTGTTGACATTGACTTTCATTCATCACAATGTGCAATGTTGAGAAAAGATAAAGAAAAAGTTGATGATGAATTCAGAGCATTACAGAAAAATTACCAGGAGTTATATAAATCCCGGAAAGCATCAGGATCAAGCTAGGCAACAATACAGATGACCAGAGAATTGAACATCGAGAAAAGACGAGTTGAAGATCTGAAAGGAAAGAATAGCCTTCTACTCAAAAGCCTTGAGAAAGGAAAGCAAAAAATGGAAGATTTTGAGGTTGACAGAAGAGAGCGAATTATAAAAAGCAAGGCTGAACACCGCGAGATCATGAATGAAATGCAAAGAGAAAGGGATCGAGCCAAAGATTTAGAAGAGATGAAGAATGACATCTTTGATAAATTTGAAGGTGAGAAAAATATCATGTTCAAGGGATTTGAATCTGAAATGAACCAGCTGATTGCTGAACTTGAAGTCAGAGGCCAAAAGATGGAAGAATACAATATTGAAAAAGAAAAATGGGAGCTAGAAAGAAAAAATTTCAACACCAGACTTGAGGTAGAGCAGGAAGTGGCTAGCAATTGGATGCAAAGATGCAGAAACAAGGATGTTCAAATCCAGAAGCTTAATCAAAGAACGCAAGAAGCACGAACAAAACTTGAAGAAGATCTGGATCAGTCTAGAAACAAAAACTCAGAGTTTAATGCTTTTTTCAACTTGAAGAATCGTTGTTTCAAGAAAAGGTTCGTCTAGAACCTAATGATCTCAAAGAAAGTAATGAGGAAAGTGCTTCACTGCGAAGACGCATTAGAGATCTTGAAAAGATTCTGCACAATTGTCAAGTCAGAATCACTGAGTTAGAGCAAACTCTTGAAGGAACGAATGAACAATGGCAAAAGTCAACTGATTTCTATGTTGAAAGAAGTGAAGAAAGAAGTAATATGGTGTTCGAGGCCATGGTTCAAATGAGCGAAGTTGCTAGATATGTTGGGGAACTAGCTGTTGAAGCCAAAATAATTGAGCATCACGTTGATCCAGTTTCTAAGTGCGGAAAGAAGGTGTCATGGTTAATTAAAGAAATTATAGAGCTTAATAGGAAAGCTACGCCTTGTCTGTAGTTATGAACTATTATAAAGAAACTTTTGTATGCCGATGAAAGTTGTTCTATGACAGTTAACTTTTTGGGATCAATACCTTTTTGCATACATACATTTTGCATACATTCATCATTCATTTCATAAATTTCTTTATGAATATTTTTATTTATTAAGATAAAATTCATTAATTAAAATTTGGAAAAAATAATATTAAAAGATTTTTCAATCGCAGTTATTCTGGCCAAAAGAGAAATACAACATCACTACGGTACTAGACAAGCTACTAAGAGAATTATGGAGGATAAATACAACGTATTGAGGAACAGCATATAAAGAACAAGCAAATGAGAATGAAGCTGGAGAAAATTGAAGCCAATATTGCAAATTCACAAGACAGCATGATGCAGAAAATAGAGGACATGTTTAAAAGACAAGCTATCATTGGAAAAATACATGAAAATCCTGTATCTTTCGACCAAGAACCTATATATCCTCTAGGTTTTCCACCAGAACCAATTTATCATTCTGGTACTATACCTATACAAATCAATGCTCGTACATCTGCATTACAAGAAGCCAAACCACATGAAAATCAACAAGTGGATCCTGCATCTTCAAGCAAAAATCCGCTTATATCAGATGTGAAAATAGGGGATCTTAATACTGAGCATTTAATCCCAGATTTGAATGAGCTGAATGAGAAAGAAAAAGTAAATGAAGAATTGACCAGACAGATCAAAAGTTAGAAGAAGGAATGAAATCCGTGGAAATAACTGAATCATTTTATGGTTTTGACGCTAGTGAGTTGAGTTTGGTTCCAGACCTAATCCTCCCCATCAAGTTCAAAGCTCCCGAATTTGATAAATATGAGGGTACTACATGCCCTTCATCCCACATTACTATGTTTTGTCGCAGAATGACAGGATATGTGAAAGACGAGAAATTATTAATTCACTGCTTTCAGGATAGTTTGACAGGACCAGCTTTAAAATGGTATACTCAATTAACCAAAGCCAACATTAGATCCTGGAAAGATTTGGCTAAATCATTTTTAGAGCAGTATCGCCACGTAATAGACATGGTCCCTGATAGATGGACTCTCCAAAACTTGGAGAAAAAGAATAATGAAACATTCAGACAGTATGCCCAGAGATGGCGTGACACGGCAGCCCAAGTTCAACCACCTTTGTCAGAAAAAGAGGCCACAGTAATATTTGTCCATACATTGAAAGCTCCTTATTTAAATCATCTAATGGGGAATGCAACCAGAAATTTTACAGATTTGGTCATTTCTGGAGAACTCATTGAAAATGTCTTGAAAAGTGGCAAAATTGAATCAAATGAGGGGTCTAGTTCCAAAAGACCTATGTACCGGAAAAAAGAGAATGAAGTCAACAATGCAAATTCTTACAACAAGGATTCATCGAAAAGTGTTACAATAACCCAGCCAAGGGTTAAGAAAGAGGAAACAAACACTAATCGAGCAGAGTCCAGAGGATCTCGAAAGGAAAATGAAAGGTTGTCTTTTACACATTTACCAGTACCATATGCGGAGATCTATGATTCGCTGTTAAAAGCAGATTTCATACGGCCCTATCCTTTGGTTCCCATGCAACCACCATTCCCTCCTTGGTATGATACAAAGGCACACTGTGTTTACCATGAAGGAATTATGGGTCATTCTATTGAAAACTGTTTGGCATTCAAAAGGGTGGTCCAAAATTTGATCAACACTGGAAAGTTGGAATTCAATACACCATCTGCATCAAATCATCCATTGCCAAATCATGGAGATAAAAACGTGAATGCAATTCAGGAAGAGAACAGAAAGAAAGCAAAAACTGACATTTCTGAAATTAAATCTCCTTTTGTTTGGGTATTCCAACAACTCTCTTTAGCCGGTATAATTCCACAACAATTTAGGCCAAAGCAGAATGAAGGCAAGAATTATTGTGAATCATCAGGAGAAAGGGCATAAATTCAACTATGTCCTGAGTTTAGGGATTTGGTGCAAAAATTGATGAACAACAGAGAAATAGAATTCTTTGAAGAAGAACTAGGAAAAAAAGAGGATGATGTTTGCTCATCAGAGGATTCTAAACCTAATCAAAGAATAAATAATCCTGTGATCATTAATGTGAAATCATCTACGGCGATTCCTGCACCAATAAAGCCGAAAGTAGTTATCACCACTCCTCTACCATTTCCATACAAAGATACCCGCAGGGTACCTTGGAATTATACTACCAATGTTTCAATGGTAGGAGGATCTGTTTCTCTAGAAAAAATAGAAGAGAAAATACAGAATTTGGATACAACATCGACGTCTGAAGCAGTGAGCGAAGTCGGTTTCTTTACAAGAAGTGGGAGATGTTACTCTCCCGAAACATCCAATGCTTCAGAACAAGTGAAAGCAAAAGGAAAAGCCATGGTAATACCTCAGAAGGTATTTGATGATGAATCCCCTCCAACATTCAATGAGCCTGTGACAGAAAAACAAGCTCAAGAATTTTTGAAATTCCTGAAACATAGTGAGTATAGTGTGGTTGAACAACTACACAAACAACAAGCGAGAATTTCTATTCTTGATCTATTGATGAATTCAGAAGCACATAGAAATGCTTTGATGAAAATTCTCAATCAAACATTTATCCCTGAAGATATATCCCTCAATAACTTGACAGAATTGTGGGACATAGCCGCTGACAATTACATAACGTTCACGGATGATGAAATACCGGAAGGCGGAATGGGGTCAGTAAAGCTTTGAACATCACGACACATTGTCATGGTCATGTGTTGCCAGGAGTATTGATTGACAATGGATCCGCTCTCAACTTGATGCCTCTAGTCACACTTCAAAGAATGCCTGTGGATCAATCACACATGAAGAGTTATCAGAATGTAGTGCGAGCATTTGATGGTACTAAAAAAGAAGTGCTTGAGAAAATGGAAATACCGTTGTTAATTGGACCAGTCCTGTACAATATTGACTTTGTGGTAATGGACATCCACCCTACATATAATTGTTTATTAGGGAGGCCATGGATTCATTCAGCAGGAGCCGTTCCTTCTTCATTACATCAGAAATTGAAATTTGTTGTTGATGGACAACTAATATGCGTAGGAGCTGAAGAAGAAATCATTGCGTCTATAACAAGTGATGTTCCATATATTGAAACCAATGATGATGCACTTGAATGCTCTTTCCGAGCTCTTGAATTTGTAAATGCAACCTTTATTGCAGAAGGAAGCAAAATTCCATATCCCGATTATCTGATTGCACCAAGATGACGGTACGACAACTTTAGGCATCGAGCTAAAGCTGGGAAAGGTTTAGGAAAGAATCTTCAAGGGATTTCGGTTCCTGTAATATATAGATGAAGAAATATCGTTTTGGGCTTGGATTAAGCCCAATTTTCAGCAAAAGAACAAAGAGATGAAAAGAAGATGTGAAGACAGAAAGGCAAGGTTGAAAGGGAAATAATCCTTTGGGAACACATGTTTTCCCACAGTTGAAGACCACATTCAGATCAGGGAACAATTAATGTAGAACATCAGCTTGTTGAATCCTTTAAAGAAGAAAAGTTGACGAAAGATCAAAACATAGTTGAAGAAGCTATGAATGGATTATTTATCAACATGATCATGAATGACAACAAGACTGGCAAATACTTGGATAGGATTCGCCCATGTTTTCCTGGAGAAACACTCAACAATTGGACCACTGAAGATCTTCCTATAGTTTTAATATTAACGCAGAGTAATATTCAGAACTAATCTTTATGTTTAGCTCAAAAATATGAAAACTTTTTGTTATCTTGTAAAGGAAATTATGTTAAATATAAGAAATTTTCTTTAAAATTTTCAGATGGCAATCATTCTTTACATTTCTTACATTTTTACATTTATTTATTTCATAAATTTACTATATTCTTTCGGAAATATGTCCGACTTAAATTTGCAGGTGTCACCATGTTAATAGCATGTTTATTCCTAAATTCAATCAAGAGATTAATTTAGAGCAACCCATATGTCTGGAAGAAATCAATGGGTGTGAGGATGAACTGGAATGTGTGTGCCTACTGAACTATTAAGATTGGTAGAAAAAGAAGACAAACAATTCTACCCCATAAAGAAGAGATTGAGAATGTGAATTTGGGAACAGATAAAGAAATGAAAGAGGTGAAAATTGGTACTACTCTGACAATCCAGATAAAACAAGAATTGATAAATCTCCTTCAAGAGTTCAAAGATATCTTTTCCTGGTCTTATCAAGATATGCATGGTTTAAGCACAGATATAGTGATACACAAGCTTCCAATCAATCCAGAATATAAACCGGTCCAACAAAAGCTCGACGAATGAGGCCAGAAATGTTGTTGAGGATCCAAGAGGAAGTGATGAAACAGATCAATGCAGGTTTTCCAGGCAGCTAATACCCAGAATGGTTAGCCAACATTGTTCCCGTACCGAAGAAAAAGAAAAGTTCGAATGTGTGTGGATTACAGAGATCTCACAAAGCTAGTCCGAAAGATAGCTTTCCATTACCCCACATAGACACATTGGTAGACAATACTGCAGGACATGCATGGTTTTCATTCATGGATGGTTTTCAGGATATAATCAGATAAAAATGAATCATGAAGACATGGAAGAAACAACATTTGTAACCATGTGGGGCACATTCTGTTATAAAGTGATGCCATTTGGATTGAAAAATGCAGGGGCAACGTATCAAAGAGCCATGGTAACTTTGTTTCATGACATGATGCACAAAGAGATTGAAGTGTACGTGGATGACATGATTGCCAAATCCCGAACTGAAGAAGAACATATTCAAAATCTGAGAAAGCTTTTCCAGAGATTGAGGAAATATCAATTAAAGCTCAACCCCGCTAAATGCACTTTTGGGGTAACTTCAGGGAAACTTTTGGGATTTGTGGTCAGCAAAAAAGGAATCGAGATTGATCCAGATAAAGTGAAAGCAATTCAAGAGCTCCCACCACCTAATACAAAAAAAGAAGTTCGAGGCTTTTTGGGAAGATTAAATTATATATCTCGGTTCATTTCTCAATTAACTGACAAATGTGATCCAGTGTTCAAATTACTTCGAAAGAACAACCCTGAAGTCTGGAATGAAGAATATCAGGAAACTTTGGATATTATTAAGAAATATTTATCCAATGCCCCAATTTTAGTATCACCAATACCTGATAGACCATTAATTCTTTACTTGACGGTCTTCGAAAATTCGAGGGGATGTGTACTAGGACAGCATAATGAATCTGGAAGAAAAGAAAAAGCTATTTATTATCTGAGCAAGAAATTTACCGATTGTGAAATTCGATATCCACCAATACAAAATTATGTCGTGCTTTTGTGGTGGACTCGAAGACTCAGACAATATATGTTATACCATACTACTTGGTTGATATCCAAACTTGATCCTTTGAAATTCTTAATGGAATCACCAGCTTTGACAGGCAGAATGGCTAGATGGAAGATGTTATTATCTGAGTTTGATATTGTATATGTCAACCAAAAAGCAATAAAGGAAGTGTAATAGCTGATTTTCTGGCCAGTCGTGTATCAAATGATTATCAGCCTTTGAGTTTCAATTTTCCCGATGAAGATTTGTTGTGCATATCCATGAATGAAGAATGCAGAACAAATGATGCATCTGCATTTTGGAAGCTTTACTTTGACGGAGCATCTAATGCTTTGGGACAAGGAATCGAGGCAGTGTTAATTTCTCCAGAAAATATTTATTATCCCTTTACAAGTAGACTAGAGTTCTTTTGCACCAATAACATGGCGGAATATGAAGCTTGTGTCATGGGATTAAAAGCAGCTATAGAAAGAAAAATCAAATGTCTCAAAATATATGGAGATTCATCGTTAGTGGTGTATCAATTGCGAGGAGAATGGGCAACAAAAGATCCCAAATTGTTGGAATATCAAAATTTTACCCTCGAATTAGTGAAAGAATTTGAGAGAGTTACCTTCAATTATCTCCCCCGAGAAGAAAATCAAATGGCAGATGCTTTGGCTACATTAGCTGCTATGTTTCAGGCAACTAAAAAAGTTGATATGATGCCAATCAAAATGCAAGTATATGAAATTCCTGCACATTGTTATAGTGTAGAAGAAGAAGTAGATGGTAAACCATGGTATCATGATATTCTGCAATATATCAAAAATCAAAGTTATCCACCAAATGCATCGGAAATTGATAAAAGAACCTTGAGAAGAATGGCTGCTGGATATTTTCTTGATGGAGAGATTATGTATAGAAGAAGCAATGATCAAATGCTATTGAGATGTTTAAATACCAGCGAAGCTCGAAGCATCATTGAAGAAGTACACAGTGGAATATGTGGAACACATGCAAATGGTCTTTCCATGGCCAGAAAAATAATGAGATATGGATACTATTGGGCTACCATGCACACAGATTGCATTGATTATGCAAGGAAATGTCATAAATGCCAGATATATGCAGACAAGATTCATGTACCCCCATCTCCTTTACATGTAATGACAGCACCCTGGCCATTTTCTATGTGGGGAATAGATGTCATTGGTGCAATCACACCAAAAGCATCGAATAGAAATTGTTTCATTCTTGTGGCAATTGATTATTTTACCAAATGGGTTGAAGCTGCTTCATATGCCAATATTAAGAGGTCCACAGTCTGTAAACTCATAAAGAAAGAGATAGTTTGCCGATATGGTCTACCAGAAAGGATCATTACAGATAATGCTCTGAACTTGAACAACAAAATGATGACCGAACTTTGTGCACAGTTTAAGATCAAACATGCAAACTCAGTGGCGTATCGTCCAAAGATGAATGGGGCAATTGAAGCAGCAAATAAGAACATCAGAGATCATTACAAAGACCACTGAAACTTACAAAGATTGGCACGAGAAGTTACCTTTTGCTTTATATGCATACCGAACTACTGTTCGAACATCTACTGGGGCAACACCGTTTTCTTTAGTCTACGGGATGGAAGCAGTCTTACCAATTGAAGTTGAGATTCCATCGCTTCGAATATTGAGAAATAAATTGGATGAATCTGAATGGATCCAATCTAGATTTGATCAATTGAACCTTATTGAGGAGAAAAGATTGAAAGCTATTTGCCATGGATAGATGTATCAGAGACGGATGATGAAGTCTCATGACAAAAAAGTACATCCAAGAGAATTCCAAGAGGGTGATCTAGTACTAAAAACGATTTTGCCTATACATAAATATTTCCGTGGGAAATGGATGCCTAATTGGGAAGGGCCATACGTTGTGAAAAAGGCCTTTTCCGGAGGAGCGTTGATCTTGGCAGAAATGGATGGAAAAATTCTGAGAAATCCAATAAACTCAGATTCTGTCAAGAAATATTATGCTTGCAAAAAAAAAGAAGAAGAAAGAAAGAAAAAGAAAAAAAGAAAAAAGAAAAAAGAAGGAAAAGAGAAAAAAGAAAAAAGAAAAAAAAGAAAAAAAGAAAAAGGGGGGTCAAGATGAAAACCCGCAAAGGGCATCTTGTAACCAAAGGAAGGATTTGAGTTGAAAACCTAAAAAGGCAGCTCAAATGCAGGTTGATATTAGGCATCTGGCAATTGAATCCTCTCAAGATTTTGACAGTTTGGGAGAAACTTCACATCTACAAGCATTTTGACAACGTTTGAGATCTTCCGGACAAAAGCTTACATCATTTCTCTAAATTGTGTCAACTTGATTAATTTAGAAATACTTATGCTAATAATTTGTTGAGACATTTGAATTTTTATCATTCTTATGCTTGCCTTAACTTTGAATACAATTCTATCTATTTCAAGTTCAATTTATTTGAGATTCAATTTATTTTCGAAAATTCAATTTACTCTTTTATTGAATTAACATAATTTTGAAATAAGTTAAAGATTTCTGAATATTACTTTATGTTAATACCTTTTAAAAGCATGGAATATAAAGTAAGAAAATCATCACCATCTTAAAGCCATGAACATCAAGATTGTTACACGGGATGCTACCGACAACAAGGTCGAATTCGCCAAATCTACTCATCAATTGCTCCAACCGATCACCATTCAGTTCTTGCACATCTGTTTTCAAAGATATACTAAGACAGTAGAAGGCGACCTTTGCAGCACTGATTCCAGTAAAAAGAAACAAGACATTGATATCACTGGGAAACATGTCTCTATACAGATCCTCGTATATGGTTTTTAAGGAAACCTAGAAGCATTTCCACCCCATCAGGTTCAAGTAGAGCAACTTTATCCCTTCCAACCCATACTAGATTCCGTTTTCAGCACTCATCAAGAACATACTTCTGGACACTCGAATGTGGCTCTTTGTCATAAGCTTCAAGAGCCTTAAAGATCCTTTCTGTCAATTTGGCACTTCATGTACATGTTTATAAACAGTTCAACTTTGTTCTTAGATTCTAAGAAAGCAATCATTTCTTTGTCAATGGAAAAGTATCAGCACATGGAGGAAGCAGAATAAGAGAAGATCTATTCTTAATTGGCAGAATTATGAATATAGCCTTTTTTAGTGTAGTAGCATGAAAATGCTTCGAATCTACAAAGTCTGGCTCTACATCTAATAAGTACTGTGATATCCCAGTCCAAACATTAACTGGAACAAATGCAATGTGCTCATAGCATCTTCTGGAAGTGTTCTTTGAGTTATCTGATCTGGTTTGGCAGAACCAATCATTGAAATTGGAAGATGAATATGCTCATAGCATCTTCTGGAAGTGTTCTTTGAGTTATCTGATCTGGTTTGGCAGAACCAATCATTGAATTTGGAAGATGAATGTGCTCGTAGCATCTTCTGGAAGTGTTCTTTGAGTTATCTGATCTGGTTTGGCAGAACCAATCATTGAATTTGGAAGATGAATATGCTCATAGCATCTTCTGGAAGTGTTCTTTGAGTTATCTGATTTGGTTTGGCAGAACCAATCATTGAAATTGGAAGATGAATATGCTCATAGCATCTTCTGGAAGTGTTCTTTGAGTTATCTGATCTGGTTTGGCAGAACCAATCATTGAATTTGGAAGAGTAATATGCTCATAGCATCTTCTGGAAGTGTTCTTTGAGTTATCTGATCTGGTTTAGTAGGAACCACAGAACCAATCATTGGAATTAAAAGATGAACTGCATGATCGTCTTCATTAAGAAGTTTCTTTTAAAGCTTCTTTTGCTTATTTCCTTTCCAAAAAAAACATAGCCCAAGTTTCGCCTTTACTTGTAATTGGGATCATTGCATAATGGCTTCCCATGTTTTACCGGAAGAAATGTGTCGGCAGCCTTAGCCATTTGAGCATCACATATAAAATTTGTCAATTTTGCAATTGATGAATCTGGACCACATCTCTCCATGGCTATTGAAGCTTCAGCCTCTGAGAATCCCATTTTTGTCAAGTATAACAGTTTATTCTCCTCATCAGAATCAGAATTCAAGATTTCTTGGTATTAAAAGAACTATCGATATCTGTGAAATCATCTTGAAAGGACATTTCATAATCAGATGAGTTGTTATCAGAATCAACATGTCGCATGAAGGCAAGCTTTTCAAGAGCCTATACTATTGAGTTTTATTCTCAAGAGGTTTTGTGACATTATATCTACATCTACATTTGTCAAAGATGATAGATTCTCTGATTTGAAGAAGAAAGATTTATTGGGTTTCTACAACTGAAGAAATACTCAGTTCACCAATTTGAAATCAAATAACTTAACATTCATGCATCATATTTAGGCATTTGCAAAAATATGTGCATTTTCATTCATTTTCATCCATGTGGAATTTTGACAGGAATTTCAAAGATTTTAGCAAAGATTTAAATCCATCACTTGATGGATCAGCTTTTCCAGAGAAAGTTCATAATAAGAAGAACTCATCTGAAGGAGGAAGAAGAAATTCATAATGAGAAGAATTTGTTCAACCTTATGTTTAAATCCATCACTTGATGGATCAGCTTTTCCAGAGAAAGTTCATAATAAGAAGAACTCATCTGAAGGAGGAAGAAGAAATTCATAATGAGAAGAATTTGTTCAACCTTATGTTTAAATCCATCACTTGATGGATCAGCTTTTCCAGAGAAAGTT
Source organism: Hibiscus syriacus (assembly GCF_006381635.1). NCBI lineage: Eukaryota > Viridiplantae > Streptophyta > Magnoliopsida > Malvales > Malvaceae > Hibiscus > Hibiscus syriacus. The sequence continues at coordinate 3,498,290 of NW_024063507.1, read as the reverse complement.
CATAATAATAAGAACTCATCTGAAGAAGGAAGAAGAAGTTCATAATGAGAAGAATTTGTTCAACCTTTTGCTCAAATCCATCACTTGATGGATCAACCTTTCCAGTTAAAGTTCATAATAAGAAGAACTCATCTGAAGAAGGAAGGAGAAGTTCATAATGAGAAGAACTTGTTTAACCCTTTGCTTGAATTCATCATTTGATGGATCAGCAGCGCCAAAGAGAGTTCATAATGAGAAGAACTCATCTGAAGAAAAGAAAGTTCATAATGAGAAGAACTTGTTTAACCCTTTTGTTCAAATTCATCACTTAATGGATCAACCTTTACAGAGAAAGTTCATAATGAGAAGAACTCATCTGAAGAAAAGAAAGTTCATAATGAGAAGAACTTGTTTAACCCTTTTGTTTAAATTCATCACTTAATGGATCAACCTTTACAGAGAAAGTTCATAATGAGAAGAACTCATTTGAAGAAAAGAAAGTTCATAATAAGAAGAGCTTATTCAACCTTTTGGATGACTCTATCACAGAAGGAAAAAGGTCAACCTCATCCCCAGTGGAAAGTTCATAATAAGAAGAACTCATCTGAAGAAAGAGAAGAATTTATTCAACATCTCCATCATAATCAAGTGAAGCCAAATGGATAAAAAAAATTTATTATCTTTTCATCTTTGCCCTATTCCTGTTAACACAAGAATGAGCAAAGAGGGGCAGCTGAAGATACTAATTTTTTACCCATATTGATTTATTTATTATTATTATTATAATTATTATTATTATATTATATTATTATAAATATTATTATTATTATTATTATTATTAAATATATTAAATATATATATAAATAATAATAATAAAAATACAAGCCCAATTTTCCGGCCCAAACCAAACTGAAACCCTAAACATTTAGGGTTTCAGCTAGGGTTTCTAACCCTAGCGCCGCAGCCGCCTCTGCCTCCAGCCGCCCCACGCCGACGGTCAGCTGCCAGATGCTCGAATCCACTTCAGCCACGACGTCGCCGCCTCGCTGAAGAATCCAGAAGCTTTGCTGCTTCAACAACCGCCGTCCACGTCACAAGCTACATGGGGTGAGTCACCACATAGCTCGGTGACTCACCGAACTCCACCTTTCGGACCGGTCCGAGATAAGCGCCGAGATAAGCGCCATCACCCAACCTGCAAAGAAAGGAGGAGAGACCACACAGAGACAGAGAGAGACAGAAAACAGAGAGCAAACGTCCCACAACCAGCAAAAACCAAAACAGAAAGGAAAAGAAAAGAAAGGAGCTTACCGAGGAAGCCACCGGACCCCTTCAAACGTCACCAAAACCTTCGAAAACCGAAGGTACTTCTTTAGATTCGCTTCGATCAGAAGCTATTCAGGAGAAAGGAGCACCGGAACCGTCCTTAGGACGGTCCGATATATCTAATAGTGTAAAAATAAAATTTTTCGGCCACCAGATGCGGTGGCCGGCGGTGAGGGTCACGGCGGCAGACGGTTGCCGTCCGGTGACCGGCTTCCCTCCGATGAGGGAAGCTAGAGAGAGGCGAGAGAGAAATCTCTCTTAGTTTAAGAGAGAGAAGAGAGAAATGAGAAATGAGATGCTGGCCCTTCGGCCAGCCAGCATAGGGTATTTATACCCTCTCTTAAACGACGTCGTTTAAGGGAGGACCTGTGCGTAATTTGGCAAAGGTTAAACCCTTTCCGCAGCCATCCTAACTTGTAATCTTTACATTTTAGTCACTAAATCAAATTTATAATCCTTTTAATTTGGTCTCTAAATTTTATTTTTTATATTTTAGCCCTTAACCGTATTTATAAATATTTAGGATAAATAACATATTTAGTCCCTTAATTTTAATAAACAATATTTTAATCCTGAGTTTATATTTTTAATTTATTTTAATCTAATATCCGAATTTTATATAGTTTTATTTTAGTCACTAAATTAATAAAATAAGAAATAGCATGTTTAATCACTATAATTTTGATTAATATTGAATTAGGTTTTTAATTTTAATTTTACTATAATTTAGTCACTAATTTTAAATGTTTTCATTTATTTTACTGCTTTTAAATATATCGTTCTAATTGTATTTTTATTGTTTTAATTTTTTATATATTTAAATATTTTTACTATTATTATATAGTCATAAATAATATATATGATAAATAATAATTTATATTTTTTATTATTTTAATATTTTTCAATATCGAAGAAAAGGACAGTCTTAATACAACTGGATGGCCTATTCTGGTATTTTAAAATTAAATATTATAAAAATTATTATTTAATTTTATTTAAATTAATATTTATTAATGTCAAAGAAAAGAACTGTCTTAAGACACCTAGAAGTCCTTTTCCGATATTTTTAAATAAATAAATATTTTTTATATAATTTTAAAATAATAGGATTATAAATTAAATATATTTTGAATTTTTTTTAATTTTTAATAATAGAGACAATTTATAATTAAAAAGTACCAATTTTGGGCGTTGTAGGGGTGCTAATCCTTCCCTAAACGTAACCGACCACGAATCCTTTTTTATTATTAAAAGGAACGAATTTTTGGTTATAAACGCAGATCAATTCATTTTTTTTAATTGATGTTTTCTTAAAACTCTTTTTAAAGAAAATAATTTTTAGGTATTCGATCTACCTGACCCAAAAGGCCGATGGCGACTCCCAAATTATTTTCAAAATCATTTATTTACATCAATTTTCCAGCCAAGTATAATATTTCGTGCCCGGACAAAAACCGGTTACGACAGGAGCATACCTTCTACCCCCAAGCTAGTCGGGCAGAGTCATCCTGTGACTACTTTCATTCACTCATATGCCTTGGATACTCTTAATTTCTTTTGGAGTTTTTATTATTCATGCCTTTGCACAGAGAAGTGTCCCTTTGTATTTTTTGAGTTTTCAATTTTTTAAACACTAGAGAGTTTTTACCTTACCCTTAGAATATTTTTGAAGTCTCGGCAATTAGAAAGTTATTTCCTAAAAATTTTACAGATTACCTAGAGCAAAGATAGCCTACAACCGTGTTTATAAGTTTCAAATGATCAAGCCTAAGGTTGTTTCTCTTTTTCAGACAGTCTTTACAATAATTCTGGCCTAGGCAATAAAATTTTGCATTCATCATTGGGCATCCCTAATTCATTCCTAACAATAATCCTAACCTGCTTATGTCATGACAACCAAAATTTTCAACCAATTAACATCAATTACTATTTAACAAAGTATGACAAAATGGACAGCACCTCCCCAAACTTGAGGGATGCATTGTCCTCAATGCATGAAAACTACACTAAATATTGGTATATGCAAATACGAAGAAAAAAAATTATAAAACTACAAAAACTTACTGTGGTAGTGTGGCTTGACTGGACGCCCTCGTGCGACGTCATTTTGGAGGGGAAGGGCTCTCGGATCCTGAGTCTACTGATTTTGGCTGAGAAAGATACGGTTGAAGTATACGCCCCATCGTTCTCTTGTATCAGTTCTTGCTGGTCAAAGCTTGGACTGGAGTGGACTGCTCGGGTCGCGGGAGTCGATTGTGCTGGAACTGGTGGTGGACTAGGATCTTACTCAGGCTACTTCGGTGCTGATGTGAAATCTTCATCAGTGAAGAAGTGGGGTGGAGTATCACTGCTGCTTTCGGTGGTGGAGAAGGATGAGGAACTGAGGAACTCCTCGGTGTCGCCGTGGCTTTCTTCTGGTACAGGTGGGACATGGGTTGCCAATGGTGGCACATCGGTGGGCACCTCTGGTGGAACGTCTGGAGGGACATAAGATGTCGAGGCATGGAATGTGCTGCCGCCTGCATTGTAGTTGAGGATGACACTGGGGAAGGTTGGCAGTCTAATCATTGTGGTTGGGAGCAACTCCTTGATGAAGGCGTTGAGTTGCATGTCCCTTGCCTCGGCGTATTCAAAGTAAATTTTCATGTGGTCCTCCAAGCGCCCAATCTTTTCACGCGTCTCATGCGTGTGCGTGACCACAGTGGCCATTCTAGCCATGACAACCAATTTTGCTCCTCGCTCCAGACCCTCATTTGGGTCATCATCATTGAAACTCATCAACTCAAGGACCTTTTTCTTTGTAATACCCTCCTTGGGTTTGATAAAGTCTTCGAATGGTTCATCATGAACCTTTTTCTTTCCACAGCGCGGTTATAAGGTTTGGGAACAGTAGGTTACCACAGTTCTTCTTGGCACAGTCATAGATATGCTCAAAGATGATTTTACCCACATCGATCGTCCTACCATATATGACCAAGTACAACAGCATCAGCCGCTTGACGAGGACAGTGGTGTTGTGGGACGTTGGCATTAGCTTGCCTTTAAGAAAATGGTTCTATAATTTCACGTGTGGTTTGAGGGCTCGGCGATCTACTCACTTTCTTGTGGGGGCATTCCCTTCGAACTTGGCCCACCCAAAACATATATCCTATTGAACTCCACTGTACGTTTCTTGATCTGTCTCTGCCACAAATCTCTTGTACTGGTCATCCACTTTCCCCAACTTAAAGTATTTGTTAAGTGCAAAAAGGGAAAAGCGAATGAGTTTTCCTCGAACATATACCGTATGGTTGGAGGAGTCTACGAGGTGGGTATAGAACTCCCTCACCATTGTTGGTGCTACAGCGTTAGGATTACGAGCAAAATTCTCCCAGTTATGCTTCTTTATGATGCCCATCACCTTAGGGCCAAACTTCTATTCTCCCTCGGCTGGAAAAACGAATCCATCTTACAAATAGACTTGGCGTTGCTGAATGGTTTTGAAGCGTGCCACTGCTTCGGTTGTTTGGAAACGTTCAAAACTCTGTCTGGGGGCTGGGGCCGGTCTCGATCTCACTATTTTTCTTGGCTGATTTTTGTGGTGGCGATGGGGAGGTATTTTGAGAGAAAGAAAAGAAATTTTATGGTTTGTAAAGAAAGAATGAAACACGATGAAGAAGAAGAAGAGTGGGTAGTTTTTCTTGGAAAGTGATGGGTGGTTTCGAGGTATTTTGGTCTTTACACGGTGGGGAAAAGATTTCTCATTAAATGAGAAATATTTGATAAGACATAAAGGGGAAGAAAGGATTTCTTTCCCTATTTATTCTGCCGCTAAAACACGTACCCTAAGGCTTCTTTTTTTTCTTCATGCATGTTTCAACTCCCCATGCTGCCACGTGTTCCTTGCTCGCCTACAATATGAAAGAAGAAAATAATAAAATAAAACGGATTAAAGCATAAAATAACTTTACTTATTTATGTACAGAATTCAGATTTCGTTGCCTAGGAAACTAATATTTTCTCAATTAAGAAAAGTAAACTCTTGGGCATCATGTGCCAACGATGTCGGTTTGTCGCGCATGACTGTTGCTCCTTTGTACTCCTTGAGTCTCTGCCCGTTCACTTTGAAGATGGAACCATCGTTTTGGTTCTGAATTTTAATTTCTCCAATGTCATGGACTTGGTGTACGATGAATGGTCCTGACCATCGTGATTTTAGCTTGCATGGGAATAACTTAAGGTGTGAATTATAGAGCAGTACTTGTTGTCCAGAATAAAATTGCCTCGACAATATTTTTCTGTCATGCCATCATTTTCTTTTCTCCTTGTAAAGGCGGGCATTCTCATATGCATGTGCTCTAAATTCATCCATCTCGTTCAGTTCCAATAGTCTTCTTTCTCCAGCAAGCTGAGTATCCATGCTTATCTTTTTGATGGCCCAATAAGCTTTGTGTTCGAGTTCAACCGGTAGATGACATTCATTTCCATAGACTAGCTTGAACGGGGACATTCCCAGCGGTGTCTTAAATGTTGTGTGATAAGCCCATAGTGCTTCATCTAGCTTCGACGACCAATCTTTTCGACTCGGTTGACCACTTTTTTGAGGATCTGCTTGCTTTCTCGGTTAGATACTTTGGCTTGTCCATTTGTCTGAGGGTGATACGCCTTAGCAACTTTATGTCATACTCCAAATCTTTTCAGTGCCTTGGCAATCAATTTATTATCAAAATGTTTCCTTCATCTCTAATGAGAGCTTGTGGTGTTCTAAAGCGGGTGAATATATTTTTGTACAAAAACTTCAACACCGTCTTGGAATCGTTCTTAGGTGTTGCAATGGCTTCAACCCATTTTAATACGTAATCCACTGCCAAGAGAATGTGCATATCTCTGAATGATGTTGAAAAAGGTCCCATGAAATCTCTGCCTCATACGTCGAAAAGTGCGATCTCCAGAATGTTTTTCCATGGCATCTCATGCCGTTTTGAGATGTTTCCTATACGTTGACATCTATCACATGACTTGTAGAATTCATGTGCGTCTTTGAACAAGGTTGGCCAATAAAATCTCGACTAAATCACTTTTGCTGCTATTCTCATCCCACCAAAATGCCCTCCATATGGTGACGAGTAGTATTGGAATAGGATATCTTGCTGCTCTTCTTCTGGAATGCACCTTCGGATTATTTGGTCCCCGCACTGCTTGAATAGAAATGGTTCGTCCCAGTAGTATTGTCGCATATCATGTCGAAATTTTCGTTTTCCCTGGCTAGATAAATCAAGAGGAACAATACCATTAACAAGAAAATTAACGATGTCAGTATACCAATGTACAGCCGTGACAAATAATATTTTCTCATCAGAGAAATCCTCTTTAATATCTGTGATGTCAGGACAATCATGTTTGTTATCTAGCCTAGACAAATGGTCCACCACTTGATTTTCTATACATTTTCTATCCTTGATCTCTAAATCAAATTCTTGCAGTAATAATATCCACTGAATTAGTCTAGGCTTTGCATCTTTTTTATTAATCAGATATTTAATAGCTGAGTGATCTGTGTGCACAATTACCTTAGTGCCTATTAGATATGGCCTAAACTTATCGAATGCAAATACTACTGCTAAGAGTTCCTTTTCAATGGTGGCATAGTTCAGTTGAGCATCATTAAGTGTTCGGCTTGCATAGTAGATAACATGAAAAATTTTACTTTTTCGTTGCCCTAGCACTGCTTCGACTGCATAGTCACTAGCATCACATATAAGCTCAAATGGTTCGTTCCAGTATGGTGGGATAACTATTGGCGCTGCTGAAAACTTTTTTCTTCAAATCTGTGAAGGCATTCAAATAATCATTAGTAAACTCAAATGGATGATTTTGTTGAAGCAAAAGACATAAGGGTTTAGAGATTTGAGAAAATTCTTTTATGAACCGCTTATAGAATCCTGCATGTCCAAGGAAACTGCATACACATCGCACATTAGTAGGTGGGGGAAGATTTGCAATTGCATCCACCTTGGCTTTGTCGACTTCGATGTCATGGCATAAAATTTTGTGTCCCAACACTATTCCTTCAGTTACCATAAAATGGCATTTTTCTCAATTCAGTACAAGGTTGGCTTCTTCACAACGTTTCAACACCTTGGATAAATTATCGAGGCATCGGTCAAAGTCATCACCCGAAACGGAGAAGTCGTCTATAAATATTTCCATGCACTCTTCCACCATATATGAAAATATTGCCATCATGCATCATTGCAATGTAGCTGGAGCGTTACACAGTCCAAACGGCATTCACCTAAATGCATAGGTACAATATGGGCATGTGAACGTTGTTTTCTCTTGGTCTTCGGGTGCTATGACAATTTAGTTATACCCCGAGTATCCATCGAAGAAGCAATAAAATGTCTTTCCCGTTAATCTATCCAACATTTGATCAATTAAAGGAGGGGAAAATGATAATTCTTTGTGGTTTTGTTAAGCTTCCTATAATCCATGCATATACGCCAGCCCGTGACTGTTCTCGTGGTGAGTAACTCATCATGCTCACTTTTAACCACGGTTACACCTCCTTTCTTTGGCACGCATTGGACTGGGCTAACCCATGAACTATCGGATATAGGATAAATCACTCCCGCATCCAGCCATTTTACTATTTCCTTCATGACTACCTTCTTCATGATTGGGTTGAGCCATCTTTGGGGTTCTACCGAGGTGTTGTGGCTATCTTCAAGATTGATTTTGTGCATGCATATGGTTGGACTGATTCCTTTCAAGTCTGGCATCGTCCATCCTATAGCTTTTTTGTGCTGTGACAAAACATTCAACAAACTCTTCTCCTGTTCGGAGGTTAGGTTGACAGAGATTATCACTGGTAAAGTTTCATCAACTCTAAGATAAGCATATTTCAAATGTGATGGTAAAGTCTTAAGCTCCAATTTCGGTGCATGTTGTGAAGATGACTCTTGAGATTTAACTTCATCATAATCTAAAGGTTCGAATTTCATACCTGACCTATGAAGAAATCTCAATTGGCCCTTTGTCTTTTCTTCGCATCTTGCCTTGGTATCGCTTTCAGGGAGTTCAGTGCGCAGATTTTCGTTGTCGTGGCCATGATTGTCAGAATCATCTTCTGAAAATATTTCGTTAGGGCCAAAGTTTTCTGCTTCATATATTTCGGTTGTAGGTTCATGGTACAAATTGTTGTACTCATCAAGCCTTAGGGATTCACCTTATCTCAGGATTGGATTTTCTTCAATCTTATTAATACATTGGCATTCCTCTGGATCATCTGCGTATTTCATAGAGTTGAATACATTGATCGTGACACTTTGCTCGACAACTCTCATGGTGAATTCTCCCTTTTCACGGTCTATTAAGATTCTGCTTGTGGCTAAGAATGGGCGTCCCAGAATGATTGGTACGTTTTCATCAGCTTCGCAATCCAGAATGAGAAAATCCATTGAAAATACGAATTTATCTACCTTTACTATGACGTCTTCAATTCTACCCTCGGGTCGTACATAAGACCGACCAGTCAACTGTAGAATGAACGAGGTGGGATGGGCGTGATACCCGTCTAGTTTCATGAATATCGATTTTGGTATCAAGTTTACACTTGATCCCAAGTCAATGAGAGCTCGTCCGATTAAATCATTACCAATGGAACATGGTATTACAAAGCAGCCAAGGTCTTTTTGCTTTGGTGGGAGTTTGCTCACTGCCGACTAGATTTCTGTTGCCGTGGCGACACGTTCTACCTTCCTTTTCTTTATAACAATTTCCTTCAGATACTTTGCATAGGAAGGCATTTGCTCGATGTCTTCTAATAGGGGCACATTGATACACAACTGGTCCATAACATCAATAAATTTCTTGAACTAGATGTCATCATCATGTTTCTACAACAGTTGAGGGAACGATGGTGGAGGTCTCACATCGACTACTGATGGTGCAGGGAAATCGCTGGCCTTGACCATGAATTTCTTGTTATCTGGTTGATGATTTTCTGAGCCTTCACTTCTTTCCTTCTCTTCATGCGCTTTCTCTTGTTCAACATTCTCAGATTCCTCATCCGGTTGTATTTCTCCTTGGCGAGAATTGTTCAACTGTTCTCCCTCAAACTTGTCATCTTGATCAACTTGTTTTCCACTCCTTAGCGTAAGTACTTTGCATTGCTCCTTCCCATTATGCTTAGTGACTTCAGTATCACTGGGGAGATTTTCGTGTGGGTGAGAATGTAATGCCATGGCAATCTGTCCCACTTGATTCTTCAATGCTCTGAGAGATGAACTATGGCTTTGTAAAAGTGTTGTCTGACTTTGCATCAAATTCCCTTGATTTTTGATTATTGCAGAATGTTCGTGCATCAAGGTTTTTGTAGACGCCATGAAATCTTTTGTCGAGGCTATGAATTCCTGTAAGGATAATTCCAAGGAGTTAGTATTGGAATGAGTGTTAGAGAAAGAAGCTATACCTTTGTTGTTATGCCAGGGCTGCTGATGCTGATTCTGAATATGCTGATGATCAGAATTATTTTGCTATGGCCTGTAATTTATGGCTTGATTGATGGTGTTCCCTTGATTATTCCACGAAAAATTTGGGTGTTGTCTCCAACTAGGGTTGTACGTGTTCGAATAGGGATTATTGTTGTTCTGATTATAGTTGCCCACAAAATTAGTTGACTCATGGTTTTCAGGACATTCACTCTCATGATGGTTGCCTTGACATAATAGGCATACATTATTGGTCGCCTTGACTTCTCTTACCTCATTAGGACGTTGCAAATTTTTCAACATATTAGTTATGGCAGATAGTTGGGCTGCTACCGAATCTTTGCTTTCTAATTCATATGCTCAAGAGGTTTTTCTGCCGGTTCACAATCTTGCACATGGAAATTGATAGTCATTATTTGCTATCCTGTCGAGAATGTCAAAAGCTTCCTCAGGTGATTTGTCTAGTAGGGTGCCATTTGCTGAGGCATCTAACATCATTCGAGTTGGTGCGTTAACTCCATTGTAAAACATCACCACTTGTGTCCAATCATGAAATCCATGATTAACACATTTGCGAAGTAAACTTTTATACCTATCCCAACATTCGTACATTGATTCATCATCACCTTGGCGAAAACTCGCAATGTCGTTCCGAAGCTGTGTATTCATATTGGGCGGATTATATCGGAGTAGGAAACTCTTGCATAAATTTTCCCATGATTCCATTGATCTGGAAGGAACTCCGCTGAGCCAAGCTCTTGCTTTATCACGTAAGGAGTAAGGAAAAAGCTTCAGTTTGAGAACATCTTCATGTACTTCTTGTTGTCTAAATGAATCGCATACTTCAAGGAAAGCACGCACATGCTGTCTAGCGTCTTCATTGGGTGTACCACTAAATTGGACGATAGAGTTCAGCATATTAAACATCACCGATTTGAGTTCAAAATGAGTGGCTTGTATCTCAGGTGCCACTATGCCAGGATTGAGGTCATCGAGAATTGGGTTCAAATGATCTCGTATCGCTCTTGGTATTGCAACTTGTTCTCCTAAATCTCCCATGTCATTTTGCATTTGATTCAATTGTTCTCTGGTTCTTTGGGCACGCAACCTTTGTCTGAATAATTGCTCAACTTCGGGGTCGAATGGTTCCAAAGGCTTACCAGCAGATCTCAATGTCATGCAATAATAAAAACCTATAAAAGAAAATAATAAACTACGTTAGGCTAAATAATTATAAAGTGGCACAAAGAACTTGTTATGGCTGGAAATTTCGTCAGTTGCCAATCCCCGGCAACGGCGCCAAAAACTTGATCGCTTGTGAATGTATATGCTAAGGCAAGCTAATATGTACAAGTATACACAATCGATGCAATTAATATAGTAGTGAGTGAGTATCATCTCCACAGGGATTGGATTAGAAATATATTTTCACCACAACTAGAACTAATGCCACAATTTAATCTTACTAAGTATTAAAGCTAAGAACTAATATTAAGGAGCTAAGAATAATGATTCAATGATTTCAGACAAGTGTGGTCGAGATAAAGAAAATATGCAAACAGATAAAACAAAACAAAACAAGTATTGGATTAAATATAATGCAAACAACCTCACATATTCAGACGTGCCACAGAACACTGATGCTAAACCATTATCTCGACAACAATTATTTTAAGCCCCGAATAAATTATTATGACTCACTAAACTGCCCGACAAGATTACTAGGTATTCTTAGACTGTTGATATGGCAATACCTCTCGGCGTTAACTATAGACGTTGTCTTAACCTACTCTAGCCTTTATCCCTTTTAGTCGTTTGAAACTCACTCCTTATCTCTAAGGTAGACAAGTTAGAACTTCACCATCCCGGATTCATTCCTTTCCTCACGTTGATCTTTCTTAATTCTCTCGAATTCAAGAATCACTTTCTAGACAAAAGGCTATCTCTCGATGCTCTTACAATGCCCAAACATGTTTTACCGAAACCCCAGGCGATCTCTCGATGCTCTTACAGTGTTAAGGCAAAATATTTAAACTATGAGCAAAATAGTCATAAGCAAACATAATTCATCATTCATAAACATAAAATATTGTTCAAGAAAAACAAAGTTTAACACCAAGTAAAACATTCATGGTGTCATCAAAGATCATCCAAGATTAAACCATTTAATACAACCCCATATAAAATAAGAGTTTAAGAACAAAGGAAGAAGAACTCCCAAAACCGGGGGCTATGTCGGGACAATCCTGATCAGCACCACGCCTGTCTTGGTGATCACCCTCTCTCGAGGCTTGATCACCGCTATGCTATCGTCTGGCTATGGAGGACACTAAGGAAGACTGGGGGGTATACGGAGGGAAAGCATTGCAGTTGCTTGCTCACTCCTAAGGTAAAACTCTTCTTTCTTCTTCCTTGCCCTCGTCTTTTTGCGGCTACGGCTGGTAATTATAAGGAGAATCTCCTAGGGCTTTGCATGCTTTTGGAGTTTCCTTAATTAATTGTTATTAATTTCTCAAACTTAAAAGGGAAAGGCGGCTGGCGGTTGTCAGGATATTCAAGGTCTGCTTGTACGTGAAGTAGTTCATCCAGCTGGCATGTGACATAGGCGGTTTCGCCACATTTGCTTCAGACTTCTTTAGATAAATCTTGCCTCGGCGAGATAAATATGCTCCTCACGTTCTCATCTGATCCATTGGCATTTGCAACTTTTCATTGTCACAACTGAAATGTTCTTCCTCTGTAGAATTCTTGCACAAACACAACTCAAACAACCCCTTCTCCTCAGCAACATCAGTTAAGCCAAATAAATCTTGCCTAGGCAAAACTTATCCACCACAACCTATATGTAACTAAATGCAACTAAAAATGCAGTGCATACTTTGCTTAGACGAGCAATAACTTAAGTGAAAAGACTAGAATTTAAGTCTTTTTACGGAGTTATCAGGCCGTCAAATCTATTATTTGAATAAATTATTATAAAACATAGAATAAATAGATTAACTATCAGAATATAGTTTAAGTGTTTAACATAGATTAAAATAATTCTAAACATAGTCTATAGTAAATCATCATAAATTTAAACTAGCACAGCACACATAATTAGATTTGAAAGTTTAAGTATCTAGGACTTCAGTCTTTTATACATTCTTGTAAGAAATAAAATGACGTTTTATAATGACTATACAAAAATTACATGGAAACAATAACACATTATTTGGATAATTTTTTTTACTAATCTAGAGTGATTGCATGTGGTAGTATTTATTTTAAATATTTTTAACCATTTGACAATAAACATTCAAATACTCTAAAGTAAATAGTACTAGAACTCATGACCTCTAGGGACAACAACATACTTTTAATTATTGAGGTAATTTGGTTCGTGTAAAACAATAATATCATCGTTAAACGAAAAGTCACTCTATTTTATTATTTAATAGTTTAAATCTCATATATATTTGTAATTAAACAACCAATTTCTGTCGTAATTGAAAACCAGTAGTGTGTTAATTAACAATAGAAACATCAAAAGAAATGTTTAGATTTTGAAAATTTTCTTCAATTTTTTTAGAGAACATTTTCTGAAAAAACAAAAATTAATGTACTTTTACTTCTGCCTATCTGCTTGTGTTTGGATAGCAACGTTTCACAAACTGCTTCACGAAAGGAGTGCAGCAAATCCCTTAGCTCCCCCATCTCCATCTTTTGTAGGGTCCCCTAAACACATCCAATTTCCCAGCTTTTATTATTGCCCCTGCCATTGGGCCCCTTCCTCTGCCAAACTGCCCAACTACTAAAATAATAAAGTTAATAAAATTATAACTTTTTTTAAAAGACTTAATATAAAAAAAACTGACCAAATTATACAATTTTTATATTTAAGTGTCTAATTTTTTTATCAATTCATGTACTTAATATTTTTAACATTTTCATAGTTATATTTTTATGTATATCGTTTGTAATTGACATTAAATTATGTAGTTAAAAGACACATGTTACATTCAAGTAATTTTATTTATTTTTTTAAAAAAAATTATTATATTAACCATCATTTCTGTAAAATTTTAAAAAATAAACCCTAAAATCAAACTCTAAATCCCAAACCCTAACATTACCATCGCCACAACTACCTCTATCATCTTTGATCTCTCTTGTCAATCGTTGTCGTGAATTCTGTCAGGTTGCTTGAGTATCGAGATTTTCTAGTTTGGGGCTTGACTTCGCCATTTTCTTCATAATTTGTTTGTCAAGTTTATGGGTTCTAGATTGTCATGTTCAACTATTCGTCAGGTGGAGGTTTCGGTGGAGGTCTAGTTGAAGATAACAACAACAAATGGTAACGATGGATGTAGATATAGTATTAAAATTAGGGTTTTAAAAAAATTTAGATGTTTTTAAGATTTGAGAAATTTTTTAGCTTTATATATATATATATAATTTAAAGTTTTTTTTAAGTATTTCTTTAAAATTTTATAAAAGCGACACATGTCATTTAATGATGAAATTTAACCGTCTTGACAGTTTAAATACCTAAAATTATAATATTAGAAACATTAGACATCTGAATTGATTGAAAATAGTTTAAACATATAAATAGAGAAAAAAATATATAGGTTAAACACTTATTTTTAATATTAATACTTTTTAAAATTAAAATGGGATAAATCTCTTTAATCACATACGATGGCTTAGGACAAGTTCAATGCATACAGATTTGAAAGCTTCACCGGGTGGGGTAGAACGTGGAGTCTCTTTTTCGGTTAAGCAGCTCATGTATAAGGCAGGGGTTTTTTTTTTTTTTTGGGGGGGGGGGGGCCTGAATTGTTTTGCCATGATATGGAGTTGCAGAATTCACGTGCAGGCCACGTGATCCTTGGTACTTCCTGGACACAGCGATCGTCCTTTGTTGTGACATTTTCTGTATTGGGATTAGTGTTGCTTTGGCGACTCTCAATCTCATGACAAAGTAGATTTTTTTCCTCTGATTGGGCCTGTCGTAATTGATTTTGGTTCGGGCACGAATTTTAACTTGACGGAAAAAGTAATGTGAATAAATGATTTTTAGAATAATTTGGGAGTCGGCATCGGCCTTTTGGGTCAGGTAGGTCGAATACCTAAAAATCATCTTTTAAAAGAGTTTTTAAGAAAACATCAGTTAAAAGATAAACTGATCTGCGTTTAACCAAAAATTCATTCTTTTTATTAATAAAAAGGGATTCGTGGTCGGTTACGTTTAGGGAATGATTAGCACTCTTACAACGCCTAAAATTAGTACTTTATTAATTATAAATTGTCACTATTATTAGAAAATAAAAAAAATTCAAATATATTTAATTCATAATCATTTTATTTCAAATTTATAATTTTAAGAAAATATATTAATATATATAAATAAGATATTTATTTATTTAGAAATATCAGAAAAGAGCTTCTAGGTGTTTTAAGACAGCTCTTTTCTTTGATATAAATAAATAACTAAAATAATTTATTTTAATATAGTAAGATATTTATTTATTTAAAAATATTAGAAAAGGGCTTCTAATTGTTTTAAGACAGCTCTTTCCTTCAATATTTAAAAAATAAATAAATATCTAAAATATAAATTAAACATATCTAGTTCATAAATAGGATTTTTATTTCATAGAAAACAAATAAATAAATAAATAATATTTTTATATATATTTATATGACTAAGATAATAATAAAATAATAATTAAAGTAATCATTTAAACATATTGGATTTGAAATGATAATAATACAAATTAAATTATAATTAAATAGGGACTAAAACATATTAAAATAAATAAAAATATTAAAAATTAAAATTTACAGCCCTTATTTATAGTATTATAAAAATATAATTACTAATGATGTAATTAATCCTAATTATTAATAGGTGATTAAAATAATAATCATTAAAATTAAAGGTTCCAATTCGAATGATAAAAAGATCTAAGTGCTAATAATATAATTTAGCCTTATTTAATTAATTCGGATTAAAATGATATTTACTAAACTGTAAAGGACTAAATTAGGTATTTACCCTAAATAAATATATATGCAGATAAGGACTAAAATAAAATAAAATAAAATGTAAAGACTAATTTTAAATAATTAGAAGTTGATTGTAGTGACTAATTTGTAAATAATATAAACTCGAAGTGACCGCGGACGAGGTTTTCCCGTGAAGGAAATTATGCATATACCCTCGTCAAAACGGTGTCGTTTTGATGAGGGTATATAATCCCTATAACCGGCCCCTAAGGGCCGAAGTTTCTCATTTGCCTCTTTCCTTTCTCTCTCTCAAATGAGAGAAATATTTTCTCTCGCTTCTCTCTAAGTTTCCCTCGCCGGAGGGAAACCGGCAGCCATAGGCCACCGTACTCCGCCGCTGGCCACCGCCGCCGGTGGCCGAAATTTACAAAATACCCCCCAAAGCGTAGATCTAAAAGTCCTAATGCCCGATCTAAGGTTATTTTAACCTAAAACCCCATAATATATCGTAAATCTATGATTTTCACCTTCGGCGTTTTGATTTTCCGGCGAGGTTTAGGGCTCTCCGATGATAGAGTAACTTCCTCTCTTCTCTTCTCTTTTATTTTTTTACTGGTTTGTTGTTGTTGATTGGGATCGTTGGTAGCTTTCTGTCTTCCTCAGTTTCTTCCTCTCTATTTGGTTTCTGGTCTCCGTTGCTTGTTGTTCGTGCTCTCTCCTTTTTTTTTCAGGTATGGTGGCCATTTTTATAGGCCACCACGGTAATGGCTTTAGACCGGTTAAAGGAGTAAACTCTGGTGAGTCACCGAACTTGTGGTGACTCACGGAAGAATGGGACGCGTGGACGGCTGTAATGACTCTTCTGGGGGCTTCGACGGGCATCGTGGTAGCTGTTGAGGACGGCGGCGTTGTAGTTGAAGCACCTGGCATTGGAAACGTTGGTAACGTCGGTTAGACCAACTGGCAGCAAAGGATAAAGTGGCTGCTCATCTTCCCAACGGCGGCTGGAACTCACTGGAAGCTTGAGGCGGCAGCTGGAGCTCACTGGAAGCTTGAGGCGGTAGCTGGAGCTCACTGGAAGCTTGAGGCGGCGGTTGGAAGCTAGGGTTTAGAAAACCCTAGCTGAATGTTACAAACCCTAAAGGGTTTGGGTTTTGCTAGGCCGATTGTAATTGTAATCGGGCCCCAATTTTGGGCCTTGTAATATTTTTTTTATTTAATAATAATAATAATAATACTAATATTAATAATAATAATAATAAAACAAAATAAAAAAAGTAATGTTTACAGCTGCCCCTCTTTGCTCATTATTGTGTTAACAAGAATAGAGCAAATACGAAAAAAATAATAATTTTTTCATTTGGCTTCTTTTGAGTAGGATGGAAATGTTGAAAACATTCTGCCCAGAGGTCTTATGAATGACCCCGAGAGTTTAAAAACATCGAAAAGATCCAGAAGGCTTTTTGGAAACATCATGCATTAAAGGGCTTACAAATGACCCTAAGGCTTTGAAAACATCAAAAAGCTCCCGAAGGCTTTTTGGAAACATCATGCACTGAAGGACTTACAGATGACCCTAAGGCTTTGAAAACATCAAAAAGATCCCAAATGCTTTTTGGAAACATCATGCACTGAAGGGCTTACAGATGACCCGAAGGTTTTGAAAACATCAAAAAGCTCCCGAAGGCTTTTTTGAAAACATCATGCACTGAAGGGCTTACAGATGACCCGAAGGTTTTGGAAACATCATGCACTGAAGGGCTTACAGATGACTCGAAGGTTTTGGAAACATCATGCACTGAAGGACTTACAGATGACCCTAAGGCTTTGAAAACATCAAAAAGCTCCCGAAGGCTTTTTGGAAACATCATGCACTGTAGGACTTACAGATGTCCCTAAGGTTTTGAAAACATCAAAAAGCTCCCGAAGGCTTTTTGGAAACATCATGCACTGTAGGACTTACAGATGACCCGAAGGTTTTGAAAACAGGAAACATCATGCACTGAAGGGCTTACAGATGACCCGAAGGTTTTGAAAACATCAAAAAGCTCCCGAAGGCTTTTTTGGAAACATCATGCACTGAAGGGCTTACAGATGACCCGAAGGCTTTGAAAACATCATGCACTAAAGGGCTTACAGATGACCCGAAGGTTTTGGAAACATCATGCACTGAAGGGCTTACAGATGACCCGAAGGTTTTGGAAACATCATGCACTGAAGGACTTACAGATGACCCTAAGGCTTTGAAAACATCAAAAAGCTCCCGAAAGCTTTTTGGAAACATCATGCACTGTAGGACTTACAGATGACCCTAAGGTTTTGAAAACATCAAAAAGCTCCCGAAGGCTTTTTGGAAACATCATGCACTGTAGGACTTACAGATGACCCGAAGGTTTGAAAACATCATGCACTGAAGGGCTTACAGATAACCCGAAGGTTTTGAAAACATCATGCACTGAAGGACTTACAGATGACCCGAAGGTTTTGAAAACATCATGCACTGAAGGACTTACAGATGACCCTAAGGCTTTGAAAACATCAAAAAGCTTCCGAAGACTTTTTGGAAACATCATGCACTATAGGACTTACAGATGACCCTAAGGTTTTGAAAACATCATGCACTGAAGGGCTTACAGATGACCCGAAGGTTTTGAAAACATCATGCACTGAAGGACTTACAGATGACCCGAAGGTTTTGAAAACATCATGCACTGAAGGACTTACAGATGACCCTAAGGCTTTGAAAACATCAAAAAGCTCCCGAAGGCTTTTTGGAAACATCATGCACTGTAGGACTTACAGATGACCCTAAGGCTTTGAAAACATCAAAAAGATCCCAAATGCTTTTTGGAAACATCATGCACTGAAGGGCTTACAGATGACCCGAAGGTTTTGAAAACATCAAAAAGCTCCCGAAGGCTTTTTTGAAAACATCATGCACTGAAGGGCTTACAGATGACCCGAAGGTTTTGGAAACATCATGCACTGAAGGGCTTACAGATGACTCGAAGGTTTTGGAAACATCATGCACTGAAGGACTTACAGATGACCCTAAGGCTTTGAAAACATCAAAAAGCTCCCGAAGGCTTTTTGGAAACATCATGCACTGTAGGACTTACAGATGTCCCTAAGGTTTTGAAAACATCAAAAAGCTCCCGAAGGCTTTTTGGAAACATCATGCACTGTAGGACTTACAGATGACCCGAAGGTTTTGAAAACAGGAAACATCATGCACTGAAGGGCTTACAGATGACCCGAAGGTTTTGAAAACATCAAAAAGCTCCCGAAGGCTTTTTTGGAAACATCATGCACTGAAGGGCTTACAGATGACCCGAAGGCTTTGAAAACATCATGCACTAAAGGGCTTACAGATGACCCGAAGGTTTTGGAAACATCATGCACTGAAGGGCTTACAGATGACCCGAAGGTTTTGGAAACATCATGCACTGAAGGACTTACAGATGACCCTAAGGCTTTGAAAACATCAAAAAGCTCCCGAAAGCTTTTTGGAAACATCATGCACTGTAGGACTTACAGATGACCCTAAGGTTTTGAAAACATCAAAAAGCTCCCGAAGGCTTTTTGGAAACATCATGCACTGTAGGACTTACAGATGACCCGAAGGTTTTGAAAACATCATGCACTGAAGGGCTTACAGATAACCCGAAGGTTTTGAAAACATCATGCACTGAAGGACTTACAGATGACCCGAAGGTTTTGAAAACATCATGCACTGAAGGACTTACAGATGACCCTAAGGCTTTGAAAACATCAAAAAGCTTCCGAAGACTTTTTGGAAACATCATGCACTATAGGACTTACAGATGACCCTAAGGTTTTGAAAACATCATGCACTGAAGGGCTTACAGATGACCCGAAGGTTTTGAAAACATCATGCACTGAAGGACTTACAGATGACCCGAAGGTTTTGAAAACATCATGCACTGAAGGACTTACAGATGACCCTAAGGCTTTGAAAACATCAAAAAGCTCCCGAAGGCTTTTTGGAAACATCATGCACTGTAGGACTTACAGATGACCCTAAGGTTTTGAAAACATCAAAAAGTTCCCGAAGGCTTTTTGGAAACATCATGCACTGTAGGACTTACAGATGACCCGAAGGTTTTGAAAACATCATGCACTGAAGGGCTTACAGATGACCCGAAGGTTTTGAAAACATCATGCACTGAAGGACTTACAGATGACCCGAAGGTTTTGAAAACATCATGCACTGAAGGACTTACAGATGACCCTAAGGCTTTGAAAACATCAAAAAGCTCCCGAAGGCTTTTTGGAAACATCATGCACTATAGGACTTACAGATGTGGGAAATAGTTTACTAAGTAAAAAAACTAAGGAAATCGTTTTCTTACTTTTCAACAATTTTATTTTTAGAAAAGATTGAATGAGAAACTAAGGAGATCATTTTCTCATTATTTTTCAAAATAACATGTTGATTGGGTAACATGCCCCAATTTCAAGATAATTTTCATCTTTGTGGGTTGCATCCATCACTTCTTCAGATGTTTGCATGATTCCTGTATTTGCGGTTTTGAATACTTTCTTCTTGTAAGGTATTTCTTACCATGAATCTTTTTGTTCTTCCGAAGATCTGTAAAACTTCATGTTTGAATACACTCAGATGTATCAATGTAATGCATTGTCTATTGTGTAAATGATGTTTTTATGAATGCATGAATGTTGATGCAATCTTTATTTGACTTCAAAGTGGTGAACTCAGTCTTCTTTCAGCTCATCATTTATTGCCAGGGTTACCTCTGGATGTCAGTGTAGAGCTTGCATTTCTGCAGAATCATCTGATCAACTTGTATCTTTATGTCTTCTTTGCTTCATTTAAGTCTCAGAATAAATGTTTCACTTGTGGAACTCTTGTCGTAGTTAAAATTATGACCCTGATACCCCATTTTGTCTTAGATAAAACCAACTTTATTTGCTTGGGCTTGTGTAGAAATCCCATAAAGCTTTCATCTTTGAAAAGAGAATTTATCATCTTTAAAAAGAGAATCTATCATCTTTGAAGAGTGTAGATGTAGATATGTGAATCAGCGGGGATTAATTAAGGGAGTATAGTCTGTTCTGATTTGACTCTTGAAACACATCATAAGGAAGATTTATTCCAATTCCTTTTGTTGAACTATGTTTCGATATAACAATTTAAGGCAAAATGATTTTTGGACTTGAATTGATTTTACAAAATGTATTTGGACTTAATTGAATTTATTCAAAATTTATAAAAATAATTCAAATATCTCTCTAACAATTGATATCAAATTTTAAAATGCTTTGATTTTATAAATTTTAATTTTTGACCTAAATTTAAATGATTATGCATGTGGTTTAAATGAAAATGATATCTCTTTAACAATTGATATCAATTTTTTTTTAAATTCATAACATTTTTGGAAAACTTTATGCAAATGCACTTAATTTTAACAATTGGTATTTATATCAAATTTCAACAATTGGTATTGCATAAAGTATTTTAGTCTTGGATAAATTGAATTTCATGTGCTACTAACTTGTTTGTTATTCTTTGTTGAAATTCAATTTTGTTTAAGTGTCAAGTTCTTAAAAGCTAAATTTTGATTGGAATGCATTTATTAAGGGGGAGCTTTTGATTTTTCAAATGATTTTAAATGTAAAATTTACTACTTACTCTCCAAAGTTATTTTGAACATCAAAGATTGAATTATTTTTTTTAATATAACAAAAAGGGGGAGAAGTTTAGTTTGAAAAATTCAATTTCTTAATGAAAAAGGGGGAGCTTAACATTTTCATATGTTTTCCAACAACTAGTATCTTTTTCATTAAACATTTTATTAAGGGGGAGTTTTTGCCAAAAATAATTTTTCAAATGTTTTGTTATATCAAAAAGGGGGAGATTGTTGAACTATGTTTCGATATAACAATTTAAGGCAAAATGATTTTTGGACTTGAATTGATTTTACAAAATGTATTTGGACTTAATTGAATTTATTCAAAATTTATAAAAATAATTCAAAATTTATAAAAATAATTCAAAGTTCTTTTAATTCAAAATTCCAGTATGTAAAAGGGGAACCGATTCCCCCCAAGGGGGTACCGATTCCCTCACTGTTCATCAGCCCAACGGTCATAATATTTGAATATTATGAAGGGGTACCGATTCCCTATGAAGGGGTACCGATTCCCCCCATTCTGGGTAACCTTTTTGAGTATAAAAATCATCCCCAAACGGCTCTAAAACATCCCCAACGGCTATATACGACTTCAAACTCATTCCAAGATATAAATACAAGCTGAGGACACTTGAAGAAGGAAGAGAACAACTATCCAAGCAATCAAACACAAGAGAAGAGTTTTTCAATCTTATTTCATCTTTCTCTTGTAAATATTTTGTTCTTGTGAGCTCAATCTTGTAAACACCTACCTTAGAGAGGTTTTCTTGTTTACATTTCTTATCCTTTTGTAAAGGGGAAAGGTTCTAGCTTAGCCTGTGTAAAAGCTAGGGAAAGGTTCTAGTTTAGCCCGGAAAAACTAGGGAGTTTGTAAGGTTACTCTTTATCCTCAAAAGAAAGAACAAATTAGTGAATTTGTTGGAAAATCCTTGGTGAGGAGCTAAGGTAGTGGACGTAGACTTTGATTGAGAAAGTCGAACCACTATAAATCGCTGTGCAATTCTCTATCTTTCAATCTCCTTACTCCCTAAACACAAAACCGTTCCGACCCCTCTTTGCAAATCGTTCCGGTTGTCGTTTCGAGCTTCTGAAAATCCTAACACCTTTCATGTCTCCACATTTAATTGGTTCTCGAACAAGGCAACTTGAACCATATCATGTCGAGATGCTTAACCACAACCTATCGTTCAAATAGTTTCTTGTTGTTAAAATTTCAGCTCTCCCTTATGTGGAAAGAAATTTTCATTATATTTTACTTCTAATCTTGGGGTTGAAGAAGACAGATTTCATCTTGGATCAATAAATGGAAACCATATGATCGTAACATTGGTTCAGCATCAGAATAGCAGGTTCGTAAAACATTTGACAGTGCATTCATCCTTTCATGTGGCTTCTGCTCAGATGTTCGTAAAACATTTGACAACACATTCATCCTTTTTTGTGACTTCTGCTCATATGTTCGTAAAACATTTGACAACATATTCATCCTTTTTTGTGGCTTCTGCCAAGATTTTTCAATTATTGAAGCTCTTTGCCTAATGTTCAAAGCTTTTGTATGATATCACAAGATCACTTGAGAGCAAAACTCAGTGGGGATACAAGTGAGATGTTGGTATGACCAAAAAGTTGGTCAAATTCACGATATATGCTAGTGTCGAGTTGAGTAAAAGATACCAACTGATCTCGATATCCTCTCGGGCAAGGGCAAGTGTGATATTGATCATGTTTTCTTCTGTAATGAGCGTTGTAGGAATTAGAAACACATCAGCTATAGGGGCCATGTACAGAAAGAGGTTCATGGAATTCTTACTGCTGGGGATGAAATGCACATGATAAAACAAAAATAGATGAAAACTCAGTTCACCCTGGCTAGCAATGATGATCCCAATAACAACGGGAATAACAGTAATATAAGTGAGAGTCGAGTCTCCCTTTTCAATGTCATCCAGTAAACAAAAACTGATATGAAAAACAGCTTCATAATCTCAACCTTATGGTTGAAACTAACTGCCAGGAATCTCAAAGAAATATTTCCAATCATCACCGACACACAGAATGCAAAATTCAAAGTTTAGATCTTGATGAATTGAACCCTGGATCGAACGGTCTACATGGGGACCAAATTTATCCATGCAACCATGGTGTAGCTTAATAAAGAACACACTGTCATGTGACACATGGTTAAAAAGATTAGGTATTTGAAACCATACTTGATGAGTAGATATTTGTTCAACAACAGGACCCTAATGCAACTGCCTGATGAACGAAGCAATTATGTATGATTAGCTCGACTGTTAATGTTTCACCATTTTCATTCTTCATATCTTTATGTCTTATTGGAAATATTTGTTCAAGTCAATGATTTTGACACAATATGATATGGGCCTTCAGCATGCCCCAACAATTGCTGATACGAACGTTCAAAATACATCAACATTCTTGATTCTGATTGAAATGGGCTTTCAGCATGCCTCAATATTTGCTTCTTGTTAATCTGAGCCTTCAAAATGCCCCACATAGATCTGTCTGAAGGAACCTTTAAAATGCCCCAACATTTGCTGATACGAACGTTCAAAATACATCAACATTCTTGTTTCTGATTGAAATGGGCCCTCAAGATGTCCCTCTAGATTTGTCTGATTCACTCTCAATATCTGTTTGACTGAAATGTCATGATCCCCACGAGGTCTAATTTTGACAATGAACTGTTGTAGGTACTTGTAGCTTTATTCGTGCCCCAAATTTGTTTATCTTGAATACTCTCATTCTGGTGTTACTAAACAGTAGTATTGTCAAGTAACTGGAGGAATTCTCTTTATGTTGTCATAAATTTAAGAAGTACTCAATTATTCTGACAGAAATGTCTGAGATATGTGTCTTCTGAATGAGGTGTCCATTTTCTGTATCTGGAGGGATTTAGTCAGACAGAGCAGTATAAATTACTTGGTAATCCGTTCTAGGCTGACACAGTGGCTTATCATCTTTCAGTGAAAGCCATCTCTGAAATATACTTTTCTGTGGGAGAAAAACCAATTTATGCAAACAGTAATTTGATGCACTGGCAATACTACATATACAGTGGTACAGGCTCATCAAAAATCTCCACCCATGCAATATGTTGATTCTGATAACAACTCATCTGATTACGAAGAGATCTTTCAGGATGATTTCACAGATATTGATAATTCTTCTGATATCGAGGAAATCCTGAATTCTGATTCTGATGAGGAGAGTAAACTGTTATACTTGACAAAAACATGATATTCAGAGGCTGAGGCTTCAATAGCCATGGAGAGATGTGGTCCAGCTTCATCAATTGCAGAATTGACAGATTTTATATGTGCTGATCAAATGGCTAAGGCTGCTGACGCACTTCTTATGGTAGAAGATAGGAAGCCATTATGCAATGATCCCAATTACAAGAAAAGGTAAAACTCGAGCTATGATTTTTTGGAAGGGAATATGCAGAAGAAGCTTGAAAACAAGCTTCTTAATGAAGACAATCATGCAGTTCATCTTTTAATTCCAATGATTGGTTCTATGGTTCTTACCGAACCAGATCAGATAACTCAAAGAACACTTCCAGAAGATGCTATTGGGTCTTATTATTTCTACCATGAGCAAATTAATTTTTCAAATCCAATGATTGGTTTTTGGGGTTCATACCAAATCAGATCAAATAACTCAAAGAACACTTCCAGAAGATGATATTGGGTCTTCTTATTTCTACTACGAGAACGTGGCACTTGCTCCAGTTTAATGTTTGGACTGGAATATCACAGTACTTATTCGATGTTGAGCCAGAATTTGTAGATTCGAAGCATTTTCATGCTGCTACACTGAAAAAGGGCTATATTCATTATCTGCCAATTGAGAACAGATTTCCTCTTATTTTGTTTTCTCCACGCACTACACATGATATTTTTCATTGACAAAGAAATGATGGCCTTCTTGGGATCCAAGAACAAAGTTGAACTGTTTACAAATATATACAGGAAGTGCCAAATTGACAGAAATGATTTGTAAGGCTCTTGAAGCTTATGACGATAAGCCACCTTCGAGTGTCCAGAAGTATGTTCTTGATGAGTGCTGAAAATGGAATCTGGTATGGGTTGGAAGGAATAAAATTGTTCCACTTGAACCTGATAAAGTGGAAATGCTTCTAGGTTTCCCTAAAAACCATATACGAGGAGCTGCTAAAGACATGTTCTCTAGTGATATCAATGTCCTATCTCTTTTCTCTAGAATCAGTGATGCAGAGGTTGCCTTCTACTGTCTTGGTATATCTTTGAAAACAGATGTGCAAGAACTGAATGATGATCGGTTGGAGCAATTGATGAGTAGATTTGTCGAATTCGACCTTGTTGTCGGTGGCATCCAACGTAACAACCTTTCTGGAAGAAATAAACATCATCAGGATGAAATAGAAGATTTTTGTTGGTGCATTTTCTTGCAATGACTGCTACAGTGACTATCTCTACTGCTGCTCCAAAATACACACTGCCATATCCCACTCTTCCCTAACCATGGAAAGGTTTAGTTGATGGTAAAATTGGTTATCTCAACTTTTGGAATCCTGTACAGCATACTAGTGTAGAATATGTTCCAATGTCTTATTCTATGCCATAAGTTCTCAATTTCAAATTCAGCAATCTTCTGAAGGACATAATGGATATAATCTCGACAAAGAAAATGATCGGCATAGAAGAAGTAGCAATGATGTATCAAGACTTGAGCCAGCATCACGGTATAACCAGAGTGTAGGTAGTGACTTGTTCATGGCTCTATGATGTAATCTTCTAGAGAACATGAATTGATGGTTGGGGGGAAAATAATATGTCTGGTGATGCTTATCGCCCTCAGCATGAGATAAACAATAATCTTTCTTGATGAGCTACTAATAATATCATAGGAGAGTGTCACAAGTTCAATTCTCCAGACTTTCTGGCTTCTTGGACCACTTGTCTTCAAAAATGTGAAGTGCTTCATTATTCTGGCCTCGTTTATTCTTTTTCTACAACAGAGGTAGAATAAGCAATAATTGCTTCAAGGACCTTTCTCATTTGAGACTATCTTGTTTGAAAATGTTTTTTTTCCTTTCTTTATCGAAGAATGAAAGAATTTTTCAAAGTAATGCCCTTCTCAGGTTCATAATAGAATCAAATCATAAGCATGAATTCAAAGAATATCAAAAGAATCAACAATTCTTTAATGTTTGAGAATTATAGCTCTTTGACAAGTATCAAAATTTGGTTTGATTTCAGGATGGCTTTCCTATCTTCTATGTTTACATCTATTTAAAATGTCACTCCTCTCTCTCTGTGAACTTTGTCACATGCCTTACTTTAAGGACTTGGTATTTTAACCGGATGCATACAAAATGACGCAACTAGGATTACCAATTACTAGACCTTTCAGAACCCTTCCATTTCAATTCTCTGGAATCTTTCATTTAGATTCATCTAATCAAAGTAGTGCAAAAATATCGGTCTAAAAATGAAATTTTTGAGTGCTTGTGTGAAGTTGACTATAACAGGTGTTTCATAATTCCCTTAGTCCATCTCTTAACACATTTGCCACTTTGGCTAGCTGAATTCAGCTTTATTGTATATAATAATCACCTTTATCAGGTTAATTGAAACTTATCCATAAAGCCAGGGCTATCAACCAATTGCTTTAGAGGGACAACTTTATTGCATATAATAATATAATAGGTTAGTTGAATATTATCCATAAAGCCAGGGCTATTAACTAATTGCTTTAGAGGGACAACTCAAGCTTTATTGTATAATAATATAACATGGGTGTTCAAATCCAATTTCTTAAGATTGTTAAGAAGAACCTGTTATAGTCTAGGTGTTTTGGTGGAATTCAGAAAATCTCTTTGTTTGATTTCAATTCTTAAGCAACTGACTTAAACCAGATTTACCTATTTGTGAAGATTATGTTCATCATCGAATGTCATTAATAGAAAAATACTCTAGTTGGTTTTGTAATATAATATACCAATGATGCCCCATGTTGTACGCTCCTATATATAAATACCAAGCCTTTTTGTAATTCATTTCAATAGGAGTAGGCTATCTCATATTTGTAATAGGATAGTGTTTGGGTGTATTTCTTCTGAGGTAAGGTCAATGGTCCTTGTTTTTTCTGGTTTTCAATCCTGATACTCTGTCAAAGATTATAACTCTAATCATGCAGAACTTTTTAATCCAGTTGATATTCAAAGAACTGTAATATTACAAAATTGACTCAATGCTCATAACCTTAAAAGCAACACAAATTTATTTATTGCACAAAAGGCGGAAAAAGGAACAAAAACAAGTTCAAACAAGACGCTGAAAATAGAAAAGTACTATAGTGGTAGATAACACTTCCACTTGTTAATGCATCATGCCTCATTATTCCTATAATGTTGGGTATGTAATAAGATCAGGGTTCTTTTCTTCATTTGCCCCCCATTTCTTGATCATTTCTTGTGTCAAAACCCCTTTGTCAACAAGCATCTCAATTTCTTTTAACAGTGGCCTACAATTGCCTGTAGAATGCCTCTTTACCCCCAAGTGGAAATTACAAATACTATTTTGATCATAACTATGAGCAGAAGGGTTTGATGTTACTTTAGTTGGTCTTGGTGTGATGTATTGACTTTTAACCAAATGAGGATACAAGTCTGAAATGGAAGTTTTAAACACTTCCAAATTTTTTCTTGATCGCA
This sequence comes from Hibiscus syriacus, assembly GCF_006381635.1. Taxonomy (NCBI): domain Eukaryota; kingdom Viridiplantae; phylum Streptophyta; class Magnoliopsida; order Malvales; family Malvaceae; genus Hibiscus; species Hibiscus syriacus. The sequence continues at coordinate 3,470,121 of NW_024063507.1, read as the reverse complement.
TGACTTTCTTTGGTCGATCTGAACAACTATTTGCTCTTTTTCTTTTGCAATTGCGAGGACTCTGGATGCGACACTTATTCACATGATCAACTTTTGCTTTTTGATCCGTCAGGCTCCTGGATGTGACTTTTGAGTTTTTTTCACTGATTACATTCTCAATTAAATTTCCACTTGTCATAAGATTCTCGAATTCCTTTGTCGGATTTGCCTGCATTAACTTGCAGAATGGAGCGGGAATGGAATCCCGAAACATATGTGATATCTCATCTTCTAACATGGGAGGTTGAACTTGTGCTGCCACTCATCTCCATCTTAAGGCATATTCTTGAAATGTTTCATTGGTTTTCTTCTTTACTCTTCGAAGATCCATACGTGTTGGAGCTAAACCTTTAACATACCGATATTGTCCCAAAAATACATCAGCTAAATCAACCCATCTCTTGATCTGTTCTTGGGTCAACTGATTGTACCATACTACTGCTGGGCCAACGAGGCTATCATGGAAAGAGTGAATTAACATATCATCAGAACTTAAATATCCTTCCATTTTTCTGCAAAACATTCTCAAATGGATTAAGGGACAACTGGTGCCATCATATTTCTCAAAATCAGGCATTTTGAATTCATGGGGAATAATCAAATCTGGAACCAAGCTGAGCTCTCTTGCTTCTAATTCTTTGTGGTGGGTACTAACATCTTTCATGTTTTTGATTGCTTTCTCTGTCCTCTTGACTCTCTCCTCATATTGTGAATAATTAATGAGGTTATTCTTTGGGTTTGAGTGGGATGCCCCAGGGTATGTTATCTTTCTCGACTCTTCAATTTGATAGCATGATTTCTCTTTAGCAATTATCTCTTCTTTATCAGATACCACACTCTGAATAATTTGATTTGATCCATCTGGTACTGAATCTGATGTTTCTTTCCTTATATCCCGAGGTAACCCTGTCAATTGTTCTGGCCACTGGTCTTGTAGTCCCGTATAAGATTGCTCCATTGTTTTTATGATGATAGTAAAGTAATATGAATGAATGGTCCTGGTTTTTTACTGTTACAAAACCTTTCATGAATTATTTACATGTTTTTATAATTAAAGTACATAACAGTACTTAAAAAATGTGAAAAATGCATAAATGGAAAAATAAGAATGCAAAATGTGCAATTCAAAGGTAAACATAAAAGTATGAATGCAAAATGAAAAATGCAAAGATGCAAAATGAAAATGCATATATGAAAAGGTGATACTCAAGAATGATCATCTTAGAACAGATTTCATTGAACACAAAAGTCTCCGTGCATTAAACAAAACTTTTACATATAGGGGACAACTTTTAATCCTAACTTTACATATAGGGAATAACTTTCTTATTTTCTTCTCTAAAACCAAGTTAGTTTATCAGTTTATGAGCCGTATTGCTTGTCTGGACTGCAGTTTCTTCCATAACATTCTAGTGTTCTTTCATCTCCCGTGTCAATTCTTGGAGTTGCTCATTTTCCCTTGTGAAATAACCTTTGTGTTCAAAAAGTTTTTGGACAATATCTTCATGTATGTTGCAACTTTTTTCAGTTTGGTGACCCCTGTTATCCACTATTCTGGGGTGTTTCCTATACCAACATTTTGAAAGGCTTGACTGACCTTCTGGAAATCTTCATGTATGGTTTCCATTTTGGTGCTCAATTTATCGTTTTCAATCTTCAAATGACGTATTTGAGCTTCAAACCTCAGCAAATCTTCTTCTCTCTGGGCGCCCCTACTGATATTCTTACCTTTGAAGACTTTTGGTATTAATCTATCAAGACCCTCGGTTGCCAAACTAGGTCGATCATTTATCATAAACTGTAAGATTCCCTGATCCAAAAGACTTTGAACTCGGCGTTTGAAGGCAAGATAATTCTCGATGGTATGTCCTTGAGCTCCGGCATGATATTCACAATGAACGTTGATGTCATACCAATTTGGATACGGAGGTTGGAACGGTTTTATATAATATGGATCCACTTCTCGTGCTTCAAGTAACTTTTCATACAACTCTTTATATGATATAGGTATAGTATCAACATGAGAATTGCCTTTTGTCTTGAATTGAACCTGGGTTTTAGATATCGAGAGCATACTAAACTTCGATGATTTCAGGTTACATGATTTCTTCTCTTCTCTGGAAGCTTTTACAATTGTCATTATTTCTTTGGTATCTCCATATGACTTGTGAATACGGATGATGATTGTCTGTAACTTCTCCAATTGATTAGGATCAGAAGTCTCTTGCATATTTGAAATTGCAAGATTATGTTCATTAAGCTTTCTCTCTTTCTGTGCAGGAATCTCTTCTCTTTTGGCCAAAACAGATATTTTATCCATCATCTTGGACATCTGCTCTCTTATTTCTCGTATCTCCTCTTGCTCCTTAATGGACACATGATCTCTAGGTGCATAGCTCTCTTCTATCCTCGGAGTTCCCTCAGGATGCGATTCCTTGGCCGCGTCATATTTTGTTTGATCATAAAACATTTTGTCCATTTACGATTTCTTTCCAATTTGATGAACAGTCTTTCAAGTCAACACCTTCTGATTATGCCATGATCGTGCAATGAAAGAAATCAATATAAACAAGTTTAGAGCAATTTAACATGTATGAAAAAACAAGAAAAAATAGAATAGTTAGTACCATCTAATGGAAAAAAAATATCTATCAATGTATAAATCTTAACCTCATGCTTTCTAGTTCCATGCTTTGTTTGGAAAATTTAACCTAACCACATGATTTCTAGTTCACCTGCATTTATTCATAGAGGAAAATAATAAATTAAAAGCTAAAGCTTATTTCTCCTTTGTGTACACTTACAGACATAGGTTCAGTATTGTCTTAGATCAGGAGAATTTCTAGGATTCATTATATGCAGGGTTTTGGTTCTAAGAGTAAAGGTACTCGAACTGTCCTTGTTGATGCCTCCTTCGGCTGTCAAACCCTCAATCCTAGTCCATTACAGACTTAAGAGGATCGAGTTCAATTCGAGGGGACACATTTTTCTATGCCTGACACGGAGAATAAATTCTCACGAAGACATAGAACATATGAACCCCGAAAGTTACTTGCTAGGTCTGACACGGAGAATAAATTCTCACGAAGACGTCACTTTCTCTTCCACTCAAAAGGGACAAACTCAATTATAGAGCTTTATGTTATGCAATGCAAGTGTTGTGTGTGAGGAGAAATGTTCAAACCTCTAACAAACAAATAAAATAATTAATACCTGAATAAATAAATATATATATATATATATATATATATAATAAGTAATAAAAAAATTGAAAGAAAAGAATTAAAAATTAAATAAATGAATTTTTAATTTCTAATTAATAGAGACAATTTATAATTAATTTTAAAGTTTGTCACGGTCCCCAGCGGAGTCGCCAAGCTGTCGTAACCGGTTTTGGTCCGGGCACGAATTTTAACTTGACGGGAAAAGTAATGTGAATAAATGGTTTTTAGAATAATTTGGGAGTCGCCATCGGCCTTTTGGGTCAGGTAGGTCGAATACCTAAAAATCATCTTTTAAAAGAGTTTTTAAGAAAACATCAGTTAAAAAATAAATTGATCTGCATTTAACCAAAAATTCATTCTTTTTATTAATAAAAAGGGATTCGTGGTCGGTTACATTTAGGGAAGGATTAGCACCCCTACAACGCCCAAAATTGGTACTTTATTAATTATAAATTGTCACTATTATTAGAAAATAAAAAAATTCAAATATATTTAATTCATAATCATTTTATTTCAAATTTATAATTTTAAGAAAATATATTAATATATATAAATAAGATATTTATTTATTTAGAAATATCAGAAAAGAGCTTCTAGGTATTTTAAGACAGCTCTTTTCTTTGATATAAATAAATAACTAAAAAAATTTATTTTAATATAGTAAGATATTTATTTATTTAAAAATATTAGAAAAGGGCTTCTAATTGTTTTAAGACAGCTCTTTCCTTCAATATTTAAAAAATAAATAAATATCTAAAATATAAATTAAACATATATAGTTCATAAATAGGATTTTTATTTCATAGAAAACAAATAAAAAATAAATATTATTTATATATATTTATATGACTAAGATAATAAAATAATAATTAAAGTAATCATTTAAACATATTGGATTTGAAATGATAATAATACAAATTAAATTATAATTAAATAGGGACTAAAACATATTAAAATAAATAAAAAAATTAAAATTTACAACCCTTATTTATAGTATTATAAAAATATAATTACTAATGATGTAATTAATCCTAATTATTAATAGGTGATTAAAATAATAATCATTAAAATTAAAGGTTCCAATTCGAATGATAAAAAGATCTAAGTGCTAATAATATAATTTAGCCTTATTTAATTAATTCAGATTAAAATGATATTTACTAAACTGTAAAGGACTAAATTAGGTATTTACCCTAAATAAATATATATGCAGATAAGGACTAAAATAAAATAAAATAAAATGTAAAGACTAATTTTAAATAATTAGAAGTTGATTGTAGTGACTAATTTGTAAATAATATAAACTCGAAGTGACCGCGGATGAGGTTTTCCCGTGAAGGAAATTATGCATATACCCTCGTCAAAACGGTGTCGTTTTGATGAGGGTATATAATCCCTATAACCGACCCCTAAGGGCCAAAGTTTCTCATTTGCCTCTTTCCTTTCTTTCTCTCAAACGAGAGAAATTTTTTCTCTCGCTTCTCTCTAAGTTTCCCTCCCCGGAGGGAAACCGGCAGCCATAGGCCACCGTACTCCGCCGCCGGCCACCGCCGCCGGTGGCCGGAATTTACAAAATACCCCCAAAGCGTAGATCTAAAAGTCCTAATGCCCGATCTAAGGTTATTTTAACCTAAAACCCCATAATATATCGTAAATCTACGATTTTCACCTTCGGCGTTTTGATTTTCCGGCGAGGTTTAGGGCTCTCCGATGATAGAGTAAGTTCCTCTCTTCTCTTCTCTTTTATTTTTTTACTGGTTTGTTGTTGTTGATTGGGATCGTTGGTAGCTTTCTGTCTTCCTCAGTTTCTTCCTCTCTATTTGGTTTCTGGTCTCCGTTGCTTGCTGTCCGTGCTCTCTCCTTTTTTTTCTTTCTCTCCTTTTTTTTTTCCAGGTATGGTGGCCATTTTTATAGGCCACCACGGTGATGGCTTTAGACCGGTTAAAAGAGTAAACTCTGGTGAGTTACCGAACTTGTGGTGACTCACGGAAGAATGGGACGCGTGGACGGCTGGAATGACTCTTCTGGGGGCTTCGACGGGCATCGTGGCAGCTGTTGAGGACGGCGGCGTTGTAGTTGAAGCACCTGGCATTGGAAACGTTGGTAACGTCGATTGGACCAACTGGCAGCAAAGGATAAAGTGGTTGCTCATCTTCCCAACGGCGGCTGGAACTCACTGGAAGCTTGAGGCAGCAGCTGGAGCTCACTGGAAGCTTGAGGCGGCAGCTGGAGCTCACTGGAAGCTTGAGGTGGCGGCTGGAAGCTAGGGTTTAGAAAACCCTAGCTGAATGTTACAAACCCTAAAGGGTTTGGGTTCTGCTGGGCCGATTGTAATTGTAATCGGGCCCCAATTTTAGGCCTTGTAATATTTATTTTTTTATTTAATAATAATAATAATAATAATACTAATATTAATAATAATAATAATAATAAAACAAAATAAAAAAATTAATGTTTACAGGGCCCTTGAATTCTTTAAAGGCAGCTTGCTCATACCTGGGCTATAATATATGTGTCGAATAATTCTAAAACTATGGCTTGTCCTGGGGAGGTTTCACAAATGAAAATAACCAGTCACATAGCTGTCAGCTGATAATCCATACACAAGTAGAGAATGCAGGCCATTTAACAAATACAAGTGTCACCTCACTCAGCTGATGAGTTTTGAAATATTTAATACCCATCAAATTTCACCAGCCGAGGAGCTGCTCATGATACATTAGAATCGAATAAAGTTTAATTTTTTTTAAAAAAGGAATCAATCCAACTTTTTTACAATTAAGAAAGTTGAAAGAAGAAAACCAAGGAGTGGGTTGAGAGGGTAGAAGAATCAACATGAGCTTTGTACTAGCAAACTGGGTGTTTGACACGTGTAAATCAACAAAGATTATTGACCCAGCTCTTAACATCACCTCATCTTGTTTTACCCAAGCGGATACCTTTATTTCTTTACCCAAATGGTGTTTATGATCAATCTGCCGAAAGTTTTATCATAGAGCAAGCCATGCCTAACTATTAATGTAGCTACTACGTAAAGATTGAAATCCACTACAACCCACGGGTCATGTGTCGACCATTCTGAATCAACAGTTGAAACCCAGATTATTCTTGGATTGCCGGAAAAAGGCCCAACCATACAGTGTCCCAGTTCTGAGAAATATGGCAAGCCATAAGTTCTGGCCACTAATCGTAGGTAAGATTCATGCTTCTCACACAAAATTTCCTTAATTTCGTTGCGCATTTATGTAGCCTATTTGCACCGCTTCTTACATGGTGTAGTTGCACTCTTAGTTAATGTTGAAACTGATTATTCTGTCAGCTCTATTCAACTGATGGGTGAGAAGGTTAACCAATTATCAGCCTGTTGTGATGATAAGATTATGAAGCCAACCCATATAAATGCATGCATACATGTCAGGGAAACCAACACTTGTTCTCTAGTTCCTGCGAGCAGACAAACATAATGGACTTGAAGAAGAACCCATTCCATGTGTGTAAAAATAAGCCACTTTCCATCACTTTCAATCAATTTCTGTACCAGGTTATTATTACAACACAAATACGTATTTTCAAAAATATCATATTAATTTTAATATTAATCACATAATAAAAACATTTTTCTGTTATAACATATATATATCTTTTCAAACGAAACCCATAGTTGCGTGGATACACTACAATTTTTTTTTTTAAATTACCGGGAGAAAATTCCGCCAGATTTAAAATTTGTCATAATTTACCGATGAAAACATATTATTTCATCACAAAGTTATGTTCTGATTATAGTTTCGAGAATAATTTTTTTCATCAAAAAATTATTTATTTTAATAAAAATATCAATTAATTTTAACGAAACAATGATTTTGAAATCACTTTAATAAAATATATCGGTTTAAATTGTGGTGGAATAATTATTCCGTCGAAATAAATATAAAAAATAACTACTTACAGCACATTAATCTACAACCCATTTCCCTTTTCAACTCCCATATACAAAAATTAATTATATCTAATTAATACTTGTTAATTATCATCACCTAAACAATTACCACCGTTTGCCCCCAACCTTTTCCATTTCCATTTCACTTCGCACCCTTGCTTTCCCTTTTCCAATTCCATTTCACTTTACACCCCTTACTTCTCTCATCTACGTACCAGGAACCCCTCCCCCAAATTCCAATTGTTTGGTGCCCTCCCTTGGGACCACCCCAACACTCCAACACCCCAAATTCCAGTTTGCTTGGAGCTGTGCACCCTTCCCCGGGACACACCACAAGTTTTGATTGAAGATGCGTGGCACCCCTTGAGACCGTTTAAAACCATTTGTTATTATTTCTTCTATATTTTTGTTGAATCATGTTTTGTATTTGATATATCATGTTTTGTATTATTGATTTTATAAAAAAAAATGAATAAATTTTTTTATTTTCAAGTTTATATTCAATTAAATCGTTCTAATATTGAAATTATTTTTAAGGTCAAAAACTTCATTTTTACTCCTTACTCTTCATAAAAATTAAAGTTACTGAAATAATTTTTAAAATAATTTACACAGGGTTTCGGCAGTTTTAAAAAAAAGTTTATACCAATATCGATACTCTTACTAGAGTACCGATACTCCCCTCTTCCAACGGTCAAAAATTTTTGTAATTAATGCATGCAATAACAATACTTCAAGCTCCAGTATCGATACTTAAGGCGTTTGGGCAAACATTTGTTGTGGGAAACTTTATCACAACAACCCAAACGGCTAGAATGAAATGATGATGTATAAAAACAAGATTTCAAGCTATATGTAAAGACAAGAGATCACAAAGAAAGCCAAAGCAAACACATTGAGCCAAAAATCAAGTCAACATTCTTCAATATTCTTTTTACTTTCAAAGAACACTATTGTACTCATTTTTTTTATTTGTTAAGTGTTCTTATTTGTTTTTGAATTGTGCAAACACATTTCTAATTAGGTTTTCTAAGTTTGCAAATTTGTAATTTTCTCTTTGAGAGTGTGTTCTCGAGAATTTGGGATATAACTCTTGAGGGAGTTGTAAGGTTACACCTTGTCCTCAAAGGTTAATACAAATTAGTGAATTTCTGAAAATTCTTAGTGTGGATAACTAAGATAGTGTATGTAAACTTTTGTTTAGAAAGTCAAACCACTCTAAAATTATTGTGTTCAATTTTCTATTTTTATTTCAAGCTTCCCCCAAAATTTTTAATTTCCAATTCACCCCAATTTTGGCTATTTCATCCTCTTGATTGACTCAATAATTAATATTAGAGCTAATCTCATTAGAAGGCTTAATATTCTCTTGAGAAGATCCTAGAAAGAAGTCAATCATTTCATGTTCAGTGGCTACTCCATCTACTTTTGGAATTTTTGGTGAGTCTCAATCCATCTCAACCCCTATTTCAATGGTGCCAACTACTCTTATTGGAAGAATAAAATGATGATATTTTTCAAGCACTAATTATTCATTGTGGGATGTAATTACCGAAGGAGTATCAATTCATTCCTAGATGCAAGAAGAGCTTGTGGTACCAAAAGTCAAGTCAAAATGGACCTATGAAGATCGAAGACTTGTTCAACTCAATGTCAAGGCAATGCACATCATATTTTGTGCATTAGGCCCTGATGAATAAAGTAAGGTGTCTTCTTGCTTAAACAAAAAAAGAAATATTAGACAAGCTAGAAGTCACGCATGAGGGTACGTCTCAAGTGAAGAAATTGAAGATTGGAGTTCTCACTCTCAATTATTAGAATTTCAAAATGAAAGATGATGAAGACATTAAAACCATGTCAGATCGCTTTACTGCTATCATCAACGATTTAAAGAATTTTGATAAAGTCTATCCCAATGAAGAATTTTTAAGGAATATGCTTGCCTTATTTCCTACATCTTGGGAAGACAAAACAACCACTATAGAAAAAGCCAAAAATTTGGAGTTGTACACCCTTGATGAACTGATCAGATCATTACTCACTCACGAGGTAAACTCCAAAAGAAAAAAGAAGAATAAGTAGAGGAAGGTGGAGCAAAATAAAGTTAGAATTGCCCTCAAGTCCGCCAAGGAAAAGAGTTCTAATGAGGAAGATGCTGAGGAGATGACAATGTTTTCCAAAAGATATAGAAGATTCATAAAGTCCAACCAAGGAAGAAGATTTCAAAGAAAAGAGGGTTTCAAGAATGAATATAAGGAGAATGACACATCATTTGTTATGAGTGCAAGAAATAGGGACATATCAAGTTTGAGTATACTTAATTGAAGAAGAATGGGTCATCCAAGAAGGCACAAAAAGCACATGTAACTACATGGAACGATGAAGAATGCTCCGATGATGAAGAACAAGAAGTATTCAACTTGTGTCTTATGGCCATCGAGGGAGAAACTAAAGTAACTTCTAGTTAATACATTAATGAATATTCTTTTGATGAATTGTAAGAGGCTTACGATGAATATTCTTTGATTCATGACTTGGTAGAATCTTTCTTTCTACCAAACGTTAGGTGCATATTGTAACTGTTGTATTTTATTTATTCGAATAAATTTTTTTCCAAGTTTGATTAATTAAATATAGAACACGTGTTCGATTCATTAAAACAATTACAATAAAGTTTTTTCAAACATTATATATTTTTCATTTTAAGGAAAAAACAACAACTAATGATGCCTATGTCCACCCATATCACACTGTGGTGGACTATGAGCCCAACACGAATTTCTACGAATCAATCTATCTTCACCAACATCAGCATCACCATCATTAGCATCATCACCATCACCATTTCCATCTACATGTGTAGTACCACCTCTGACACCGGGACCGAGACTGGTGTAGAATATGCTTTGCACGACATCTACTCAATATTGTCGGATTTGAAGTTTGTTGTCGGATTTGAAGTTTCTTATCGTATGTGGAAACTAAAATACCGTTGATGGAACAAATGTTGATAAAAGTGACGAATAATATGGTTAAACTGGTACATGAAGGCAATACGAATGGATAACCACCACCAAACATGAAGGAATGCATTGATGAAAAAATCTTCCGTCGGAGGCGGCATATGTTGAAAAGATTCTAACTGAGTTGAGTGAGTGAATGACTGTTGTGGCAATGGTGTTTGAGGCCCAACTACGTACTTTTCAGGTGCTTGTGCTATTATCGATTATGAGGCTCGAGTGTGTTTTCTTCTTGATTTGTTGGATTCCTCTTCACCTCTAGCACCACGATGCGTTGGCAGACGTGTTACGTTAACGGGTGATTTTGGGGAGGCACATAAATTTCTCGTGCTTGCTCCTATCCGGTTAGTATATGCTACATCCTATATTGTTCGTACCACAACATGTAATCATTTGAAACACTTTTCTCGAAGATGGGTTGACAAACAGGTCGCCTATATAATCTCGTCATCCACCGCGACATCTATTCCGTATAATGAATCTTCCAATTAACATTTATTTTCTCCTGTCATATTATGTGATGCAAGTCATCCAAGTCTAGTGGTGGTAGCGGAATCGTTTGGAAACAATTAAATTGCTACAACACGTGATCGGTAGGATGCCACTTGACTATCTCATATACTATCAACGGGACTATGCACTTCCAAACATCCAAGCTAAAACCTATTTTATTCGAAGTACCCGGTGTAATAACATTATCAATGTATGGAGTCCATATGAACTAATTTTTTAAACTAAGTTAGTAAACTATAATTGAAAAATGATTTTTAAATAAAAAATGAAATCAGTTACAATTATTACCTCGACTTTCATCTTATCAATCAACAATTTGAAATCACACAGAGTTTTTGGTATGTGGGTGTGAGTTAGTGTGTCAGTCCACCTAACATTCATATAACAAAATATAATTATCTGTAAAACTCTAAAAATGTATAATAATCTAAATATATAAATGTATTTTATTTTAAAGTACCTCCGAACTAGTAAAAATTGAAATGAGACCAGTTGTGTAGGAATTAGGCGTAAAACGACATTCGCAACCAAGCCTACGATTTGCAACAACATCAAACAACCTCTAATAACTTATTTATCCGATTCAACAACTTTACAAAGCTCCGGGAACAGAAAGGCTAACACTGTCGATCCCCAACTTTTATATTTAGAGTTATACAAAACGAGTAAATGATACAACCGCATCAAATGCACTTTGTTCCATGATTTATATGGTATCAAGATCCCTCTAATAACTCGTAAAATATGAGCACTACAAAATGGTGTAAAATAAATCATATATTAAATAATTATCATAAAAATTTACAATAATAACAAATAAATTTTAATATTATAAATATAAAAATAAAAATAAGTAAACGTAACTTTCAAAAATCACCTCCTTAATTACTAGAGGAGTATTGGGGGTAGTTGCATAAAATTGTAGTCTAAAAATTTGATTTTGATATTCCCTCCATCCAAATCGCTATCGTTCGGAGGGATTCCGAGCATTTCCTCACACAAGCCGTACCATTAGCCATCGATAATACCGATAATAGCCATTCTGTCAATAGGCAGCCTAAGATGGAATGCACCATCTTCAAGGGTAATAGTCGCCTCCACAAAAGGAAAATGAAACGTGTGCGTCTTTGGCCTCCACCGTTCTAACAACGAGTTTATTAGTGGATGATACAACTTCGTACCACTAATTATAGTGCTAAGGTAACTAAAACAGTCTTCGTGTCTGCTTTCGCTCTCAGATCTGACTTGGGACTTGATCTAGAAAGAAGAAGTCGAGTACCGTGCCATGTCTTCTATTAAGAAATGAATTTTTTCTTTTCTTATAGCTTTATAAGAGTAGTCATACAGTGAATTCACGTCTTGCCCATGTTTCAGAGGCGAACAACGAGTTAGCGAAAGAAGGGAAGCTTCAGCGTAGGGAAAGACGCTTAATTAATAACGGCAAAAAGCATATTCCACAACTATAGGGAGTCCTTTACTAAGTAAGTTAGCTTGAACATGCCAACAGAACAACCGATACTTACTCTTTTCCCTGGGACATCTAATCAAAACTAATACAGCTTGAACCCCTTATCTTTGAGACTACCCTTAGGACTCTATTAAGTTAAGTCATTTAACAGCAGATAGACACAATATATGATAACCCTTACACGATAGTAAAAAAGAAGGCTTTCGTTAAGGTAATTTGCCCATACAATAGAACAATGAGAGCAATCAATTCTATAGCTACTTTAGGACAATTCCTGCCTTAAGGACCCCTACTGTGAAAATAGCTACTACGCATCCCATATCAGATAATATCAACGAAAACACCCTTATCTATGAAAAAATATCATCATGAGGGCTTGGGCAACGATTGATATAAAACATTAACAAACTTTCAAACCCCTTCAAATAAATAAATTAAATTAAATTAAATAAATAGTCGAATAAATAAAATATATAAATACCTCCAGATTTGTCCACTAATAATCAAACACATACATTCGATCAAGCCTCAGTAACTTGGCATAATAATCGAATAATGGAATAGATAAGAGAAAGAAACAAAAAGATAGATACATGTAGAGTGAGGTGTGATGACTTTTGTTGAGAGGCCTCTATTTATAAGAGTCCTCTCACCCCTTCCGAAGCACGATTAAAGAAACATCGCGTTAGACAAGGCGCGATGTCTGTTAAAAATATTTGTATTTAGATAAAACTCGCACTTCGTAGGACATGAGGTTGTAGAATCTAATTTCAATTTTTATTTTTTTTAAAACACGATAAATTATTGAGATATTTTAATATTTTGGGGACCTCGCATTACATAGATAGTGAAATCTTTTTTTAAAATATTAAATTATGTTCTCTAAAAAATTTTTCTGCGTTGGAGAAGTCTTCCGCCCTATATACCGCGAGGCCTTAATCAATATTTTGTAGGACGCAAGGTAATCAATATGTACAGTTTAAGAATATTTTTTAATTAATGTTGTTTGGGGGTATCAATCCAATAAATGATTTTTTGGGTTTTTTTTATATAATAACACCTTACTTGTCTATCTTCCCCCTGAAAACACAGGTAATCTCTCTCCCATCACGATGCTCGACTTTTCTTACATTCTCTCAACCCATGTTGGGTTGCTGTTGCAGTCTTTGACCGAGGCCAACCCTAAGTCAATTTTTTGAGAGCTCTGCCAGGTTTTATCTTCCTCCCTCCATTTTTTCTTGCATAACTCAGTTTTGTATTTTTAGGTCACTTTCAAGTGATTGGTATGATCACTCAAAATAAAATGAAATAATCCTAAAATCACGCAAAAACTTGGCATTAGATTTAACGTATTTTTAAAAAAATAGATTGGTGTTGTCTAAACCCTAGGAATGGATATATATTTTGTATAAAAATATAATGGATGTTATTATACTGAAAGGTTGAAAGTGAATTAATTCAAACCAATTATTTTTCTATTTTCTTGAAGAAAAACCTAGACGGATACCAATTAGCTAATAATTCTTTAGAAAAATCTGTGATTTCCCAAATAAATTATATTTAAATGTTCATGAGCTAGAAAATGCACTATTGTCGACTCAATAGCCAGTTCCTAGTTGTGTTAGTTTTTCAGCTTGTATAAAAATGACATCTGATTTTACCAAAACCTATACACTTGTGTTTGGGGCGTGAAAAGTGATATTCATCAGGATAACGTGGCCCGTTTATTCTTTCAATTTAATATATTCTGGATAACATATGGCCTGTTTATTATTGGCAGTTCATTGAATATGGAATTGAGGGAAGCGTGCTTCAGATCTGTTTGGATTGCTTGAGTTCTCCCAAGACAGATTCAAACAACTTGTAATTTGTAGCCTCACAATATTTAGACATACCATGGACAAGCCAAACTTTTTTACTGTCTTTTATCAGTCACTAAGAAGTATGGATATCAATGAGGATTTCTTGGAGAATTTATCAAGAGTGTTGCAGTTATCTCCGTCTGAAAAAATTGTAGTTGGCTTGCTCTGTCTGATTCTGAGAATCCCAAGACAAGAATGCGTGGTAAGCTGCATTGTTTGTTTAATGGATGTACTCTTGATTTGTTTATGTTAGTGTTTATTTTAGAATCATTTGTACCTTCCCAGGGAAGAATTTCTGTATGTCTCAGATTGAGGAATTGCAATCCAATCCTTCCTTTTATGAATCTTCCATGTAAATTTAGAATATAGTTATGTTCCTCTAGTGCTCCAATTCTTTTCCAAGCGCGCATATTCCTTTATGCAGTTGTTATCTCTAGTTCAAACCAAAGATGTTCCGAAGTTTGTTTTATCTCCACTTCTTTCAGATGATTGCATGAGGCAACTTTCTAAAGGTGCTAATTTCTTCTAGTTCCTCTTTTCATTTAAACTTGCAGTTTTATCATGAGCATTTCTATCATGTTCTGTTAATTTTGTTTTCTCATCATTCTGTGATTACTCATTTTATATTTCCTTTCTCTGCAATAATGTGGATTTCTTCAATGAGTCTGGAGAAAATGATTTTGATGCTCTTTTAGCATAAATGGAGAAGGAAATGAGTATGAGAGATATCATCAAGGAACTAGGTTATGGTTGCACTATTAAGGCTGCACATGGCAAAGAGATTTTATCTCTTTATTTACCTCTGACAGAGATGACTATATCTAGGATACTTGGCGCAATTACCCGCACCTATGTTAGTCTTGAGGACTATCAAACCACATTTTCAACATTTCGCGTGGCCCTTGGTTGCAGCAATTCATTGGATTTGCCTACATTGAGCTCATGTAACATTGATGTTCTTATAAAAACTATAAAGCAACTTGTAAGTTCTGCTTTTTTTTTCTTATGCAGTTTTTATTGTCTTTATCTTTCTCTGTGAAACATATTTTCATTATTTTTGGAGGCACCTGGTACTAACTGGGTTTGAGTTATTGAACATCTAGATCACGAGGGGTTCTACATTCCCAATGAAGCAACATTATCTTTTTTCATGTCTGTATATAAACATTCATGCCAGGTATTATTTATTACATTTTAGCATGTGAGAAGTTGGTTGCTTGTTCTTTTTCTTTTTTAATAATTACTTTACATTTATTTAATTTATCTATGGAACTTGTGTAGGAACCATTTCCTCTCCATGCCATATGTTGGCCTGTGTGGAAGAATATTTAAGGTCAGCTATCATTTCAAAATATGCTGTCGCTGCACTGCCGGAAGTATTTACTCACCCCTAACATCAATGACTATTTGTTAATGAAATACAAAAATTTAACCTCACTGATGGTACAACACTTTCAGCGCTAAAATACAGTAGTGTGACAGCAGCAGTGGTAGTAGTAACAAAGTAATTGATGCTTAGCCTGGCTTCATGCGTGTATGGAGATCATCTAAGACTATTGGAACCATGTTGATCATTGAATCTTGTAATTGTTTGTTTGTAATGTGAAGTATGTGACGGATGGGATGCAGAAGAATCAGTCCTTAGACCTCTTGAAGAATCTACCACCTTTGTTTCCCATTCCTGTCCCTGCCAGATTTGATGATAGCAGAGCTCTGGAATCTGGCCTCCATTTCATCTCTTTAAGCAAACAAAACAAATTTGTCAGTTCATGTGTGATTTCACTATCCTTCACGTTATTACATGACACTACCCTTAATTGCTGAAGCCCTTTCCATGAAAGTACTACCCACTCCAAACCTTTTATTGTCAGCAATGAGCATCCTTCCACAGAAGCAAGCTTCACTCTCCTACACAATCGGCAAAAGAAAAATAGAGACCGGAAGTCAGAATTCAAGCTAGGTGATGAAAAGGGCATACCATGGGCATATCATTAGATATTGAACATATTAAACATCAAGAGCAAGGCAATACCCACTTCTTTAACTGGAGTCCACTTGTGAACAATCCAGAAATTTATTGCTTTATTAGTGCAGTAACTAATTCAGAAGTCAGAGACCTAATTTTCTCTTCTTATTGCAGTCATCACTAATTTTTACCTCTCGACTTGGTTAATACCTACACCACTGCTATAGTATATCAATTTCCTAACAACCTGAATAACGATGCATTTATGAAAGACAAAAAAAACATTGAACAAAAGTATGCAAATAATCTAACATATCAGCTAGTTTTCTTTTCCACTCTCCCAACTGATACAAAATTTTGAACCAGAAAGAGAATATAGATGCACAATCGAGTTAATTTTATTTTTAAAAAAAAGATAATCCATGAACAAAAGCCTCCTACCTACAAATACTGGCGAGGCTAAACACATCATCATCCAAACCCCAACAATTGTTAAAAGCATGGCCCTAACATTCTCGCAAACAAAAAACAACGCTTTAACACTTTGCTTATCCCGAATTTGACAGCGTTCCAACTGCAGGTCCTCGAGAGTCAAACAAGACACCAGATGTTGGTCGGCCCCTGGACTCTCTTTAATACATTTACAAGACTTGAGCTTCAAAGTCTTCAAATTCAAACAGAAGGAAAGGGCGGCTAACCACCCACCATCCATCCTATTGATTGTAAACTTCAAGCATTCAGCATTGCCCTATCCCTTCACACCCACAAAGCTCAAGCTTAACTAACCTCTTACACCCTTGGGCTAATAGAGTCAACCCAATATCTGAAATTACAGAATTGTAAAACCCATCAATAAAACCAATCAACTTCACCACTTGTAAGTTTTTAATCCCTGAAATGCCCTTCAGAGCCAAATCATCACAAAAATGTAATTCCAGTTCCTGTAATGTACCACACTCCGCCGCAATTCTTATCAATCCTTCTTCGTCTGCCCCAATAGCTACTAATCTCTGTAAGTTCGGGTACTTTTCGGCTACCAATGTAAGCCCTTTGTCAACCTCATTTGACGGCAAGAATGATGTTTCTCCGAGGAACCCGTCGACGGTATAATTGGTATCAACATGAACCGACGTCCTTTCGCAGGTCACTAATATGCCAGAGTTTCTTGGCATCCGGAAATAGGAACGAACGAGGTCTAAACCGGTGATATTGGGGAACCGATTAAAAATCCGACCCGAAGAAACAAAGGACCAATCCATAACTTTAAGGGATTGCACCAACCGGCCGTTAAGGTACAGCCAACGCTTGCACACCAAGGAATTAGAAACATGTTGAGAGATGGGAAGCTTCGAGAATATTTTAAGGAGGAGTACGTCGGAGAGGAGGAAAGTGCGATCTGGTTCAATATGGTCTAACGGAGGTGATTGAAAGGCTGTTGAATCAGGTTCCGAAGGCGGCGAAGCAGATGGCGTGCGGCTGAGAGGATGGTTGAACTGCTGCTGCATCTTGAAAATAACATGCTTTAGACTTGTTTGTTTGAACCAAATGTCTTATAGGCTTAGGGACTCCAGCCTCCACTTGGATTTTAGCGATGGAGGTGGTTTGAAGTTGGAATCCAAATTGGGGCAAAGGTTAGGATTTATCTCGGGTGATTGTGACATTTTGTAAGGTATTATTTTTGGGTTTCCCCCCCCCCCTTTTCTTCCTTTTTAATTAATTTTTTAATGAAATGTAATCCAAATTCATTGTTTTGTTGGTATTTTCTTTTTCATTTCACAATATAACGGAGAGAGAATAACACTGTTTTTGAAAATAACAAAGTACTAAAACTAATAAAAATATTGAGTAAACTATACTAGTAACCACCTAACTATAGTTATTTTTAATTTTGATCACTATTTTTGAATTTGTGTCAATCAGGCAACCTAACTATTTAAATCTATTCAATCAAGTCACTAGCAATTAATATTTAATGAGAAGATGATGTGGCAGTTAAAATTTTTGGTATAATTACATATTTTATCCTCAATACTTATATATTCTATCAAATTAGTCATCATTATAATTTAAATTGGTAAATTTAATCCTCCAAATAATGACACATATCATTATATAATTAATTTTTTTTTATAATTTAATATATTTAATTTAATTATTTTTTATCCAATTAGATAGTGACATGTGGCATCATATGGTTGGATGGAAAACAAACCACAAAGAAACACAAATTAAGGGGGTTTAGCATACTCGAACCCCAACTATTTAAATGCATTCAATTAAACCACTAACCATTAATATTTAATGGAAAGTTGACGTGTAGTTAAAAAAATTGGTATAATGACATATTTGATACTCAATACTTATATATTTTATCAATTTAGTCATTATTATAATTTAATTTATTAAATTTAATCCTCCAAAAGATAACAACACGTGTAACTATATAATTAAAGTTTTTTTTAATAATTTAATATATTTAATTTAATTATTTTTATCCAACCAGAAAGTGACATGTGGCATCATCTCGTTGGATGGAAAACAAATCAGAAAGAAAATACGTTGTTTAATACACAATAATATATATATATATATATATATATATATATATATCAAAAAGGAATGAAAAAGGGGTGTGGTAAGATTCAAACCTACAGCACAAAACTACTAAAGCAAATATTATTTGGTTAAAATTTGGATAGATATTTTATATATTTTAAATAATAGTTTATACAAGAATAAAAGAGAAATTAAATTTAATTCTTGCACATGATTAAAATTGGTTTCTAATTACACATTTTAACTATATAATCTAATAAAATTAATTAAAATAGAAATGATTTGTAAATTTTAATTTTTTTTAATAAAGTTAAAATTATTAATTAAATAAAAAAGAGTATCGATTTTTAGATAGTTTCTCTTTTAATCTTCTATAAACTAATATTTGAAATATATAAAATATCTATTCATATTTTAATCAAATATAATATTTGCTTTAGTAGTTTTGTGCTGTCAAATTTTATATTTAGTCTAAGTTCGAATCTTAACACACATTTTCCTTTTAACCTCATTTGAAGCAAGGAAGAAATTCCTCTCCAAATTGCCTCTATATAAGCCCCTATGAGTCCCTCAAATATTTATCCAACAATAACTAAACATCCATCTCTTTTGCTGGTATTAATTTATATATATATATATATATAATCACATTTGATGGCCTTCGCTAAGTGGTAAGGGCGCGTGCTTCATCATCATAAGTCCTGCGTTTGAGTCCTCTCAGCCTCCATAATTTGATTCTCTGGTTTGTTTTCTATCCAACCAAATGGTTCCATGTGTCACACTATCTGGTTGAATAAATCATAATTAAATTAAATATATAATTTTTAAAAAAAGTTAATGACATATATCATTATCTGATTGGAATATAAATTTAATAAATTAACTTATAATAATGACTAAATTGATAGAATATATACGTATTGAGAATCAATATGTAATAATAATGATTAAATTGATAGAATATATACGTATTGGGAATAAAAAATGTAATTATATCAATTTTTTTAATTACACATCATCTTTCCGTTAAATATTAATGGTTAGTGGCTTGATTGAATATATTTAAATAGTTTGGTGGCCTAATTGATGCAAATTCAAAAATAATATTCAAAATAAAATAAAAAACTATAGTTAGGTGGTTACTGGTACAAAACTAATCCGAATTTCTTTTTGAAAGTAGCAGTCAAACCAGCAAACTTATCTCTAGCATTCAACATAAGAAAACGTATTTTTACATTGTTATTTGCCAAAAGGCACAATTATTATTTTTCTAGAAGGCTTGTTTTGTTACTTGATAATTATATGATCTCCTATGTTTTAACATTGATCTAATGTCACAACATGTGGTTTAGTATGAAGTGGACTTTGTTTAATGGTTAAGACATCTTTTACCAAAAGAAAATATAGATTTAATGGTTAAAATAATGAGAAAATAACCTCAGTGACCGAAAATGCCTTGTAATATACGATTTTCACCAACTTTTTTTTGGATTTGCCAAAATGACCAAGTAAATCGCAATGCGATCGATAATTCGCAACGCGATCTCCGGTATCGCAAATCAGTTTCCAGATTCGCAACGCGATAGTCGAAGTTCGCTTTGCGATTTATTCCAAATTCGTTGCGATAGGCGAAGTTCGCGTTGCGATTCATTCCAAATCGTTGCGATAGTCGAAGTTCGCGTTGCGATTCATTCCAATTCGTTGCGATAGGCGAAATTCGCGTTGCGATTCATTCCAATTCGTTGCGATAGGCGAAGTTCGCGTTGCGATTCATTCCAATTCGTTGCGATAGGCGAAGTTCGCGTTGCGATTCATTCCAAATTCGTTGCGATAGGCGAAGTTTGCGTTGCGATAGGCGAAGTTCGCGTTGCGATTCATTCAAATTCGTTGCGATAGGCGAAGTTCGCGTTGCGATTCATTCAAATTCGTTGCGATAGGCGAAGTTCGCGTTGCGATTCATTCCAAATCGTTGCGATAGTCCAAATATTGCATTTGTTTCTTAAGAATTTTCTCTAAAAAGATAGAATTCGCGCGGACGTGTCGAAGACACGTATTACCACGACCACGACCACGACCACGACCCGACCCGACCCGAGACGGGACGGCAGCGGTGGCGGCGCGCGAGAGTCCCCCTTGTTCTCTATCACTCAACAAGGAAGTGGGAAAGCCAAGCCTTAAATACCATTCCCAATAGTGTTTCTAATACTATATGGGATTGAGCATTACCAACACTTGTTTCCAATACCATTACCTTCATTGTCTGTAAGAGTTTAATTTTGAAACTAAAAAAATATTTATTCGAATAAATAACTTACCCTTTGAGGACTTTGATGGAAGAAAAATATTAACCAAACAAATTCAAAGGAGAAAATGATGGAAGTTTTCAACTGAGGATGCTACGAAAACTAGCTGCTAATGACACAAAGGAAACATATCGAGTTGTTTGGTCATCATCTACTCTTTGCAAGTAAGTCATTTGAACAGTATAAGAACCAGAATCAGAGTTAGTTTTAGCAATTACTTCATTTATGATCAAAGTCTCAAAGGGTAAGTTATTTATTCGAATAAATATTCTTTTAGTTTCAAAAGTAAACTCTTACAACAATGAAGGTAATGGTATTGGAAACAAGTGTTGGTAATGCTCAATCCCACACAGTATTGGAAATACTATTGGGAATGGTATTTAAGGCTTGGCTTTCCCACTTCCTTGTTGAGTGATAGAGAACAAGGGGGACTCGCGCGCGCCGCCGCTGTCGTCCCGTCCCGTCCGGTCGTGGTCGTGGTAATACGTGTCTTCGACACGTCCGCGCGAATTCTATCTTTTTAGAGAAAATTCTTAAGAAACAAATGCAATACTTCGCCTGTCGCAACGAATTGGAATGAATCGCAACGCGAACTTCGCCTGTCGCAACGAATTGGAATGAATCGCAACGCGAACTTCGACTACCGCGTTGCGAATCTGGAAACTGATTTGCGATACCGGAGATCGACACGTCCGCGCGAATTCTATCTTTTTAGAGAAAATTCTTAAGAAACAAATGCAATACTTCGCCTGTCGCAACGAATTGGAATGAATCGCAACGCGAACTTCGCCTGTCGCAACGAATTGGAATGAATCGCAACGCGAACTTCGACTACCGCGTTGCGAATCTGGAAACTGATTTGCGATACCGGAGATCGCGTTGCGAATTAACGATCGCATTGCGATTTACTTGGTCATTTTGGCAAATCCAAAAAAAGTTGGTCAAAATCGTATATTACAGGCATTTTCGGTCACTGAGGGTTATTTCTCTAAAATAATTGGAGCAATTATAGATTTCAACATGGAAGTTTTGTAGGTCCAATCCAATAGTGTAGGACAAGCCCAAAAAAAAAAACAATGCATTTAATTGGTTTAGCAAGTGAATCTTTGCTTTGTTTTATGTTGCTGCAATTTTTACTGTGTCTTGACGTCTTATGAGGTTACGTTAAATCTAATTCACAACAACAACAAAACCCTATTCCCATATGCAATGAGGTAAGGGGAAGGTAAGGTAGTAGGCTGCCCCTAATACCAGGTTGAGAGCAGCTTCCAGAAAGACTTCCGGCAATTAAAAAAATTAAAAGTAAAGATAGAAATGCCATACATGTATAAATAAATAAATAAATAAATAGTTGACATAAAACAAAGCTCTTTCTCCTTTTGCTTGTGGACAAAAAATCCTCAACCTTCTCTACATCCCCACAATAATAAAGGCTATAGGGTCGCCATTTCAATTGCCATTACAACTTCAAACACAACCCAAATATTAGCCCTTTGTCTAAAACTTGAACCAAAACTAATTGCTTGTAAAATGAGTCAGTGTGTTCCGAGTTAAGATGTGGATGACAAATCCATGTTTTTCGTCTATATAACGTCTGAGTTGACAAGTTTTGGCTGCATGGTTTGGTTTTCAGGTTATATTATGAAGTGACAGAGTTAAGATGGAGAATGGGCAATTAGCCATGCACAGCTTAGGCCCCCAATCCTGCTGCCCAGCCACTATTTAAACTCTACTACTGCAGGTGGCGTTTGGAGTCCATAGTGAACCAGGCCATTGGTGGCGCTCAAGAACTCGTACCCTGGTTGGACCACCATTGTGGATGATATGGATGCTTTGGTCCCTTGTTCCAACAAGTCTGAGGACGTGATGTAATCTATGCGCGTGGAGGGATCCTGCAGTGGGACAGTTAATTCCCAATAGGATGAGGTAGAACTCCTCACGGCGTGTGTCCCCGTTGCAGCCAACAAGGAACAAAGTGCAAGCGCCAGTGAACACTTTTGGAAGAGATGGCTATACGAGAAAGACATTGGTGTGGGTTCATGCTTCCCCTGAAAACACAAGCTCTGCGATACACTATAATAATACCAAGCCCACAACAGCTGATGATGACCATGATTCTGTCCCTCACACTAAAACCCAGGCAAAGTTCTTCACTTCAATTATATTATTGCATGCGCATCTACTTTTAACCTTTTTTTTCTTTTCATTTACAAAAATATTTAAAAAGAAACATTCCTTTTGGTATTTTTCTCCTGATGTGTGAGGAAGATAGGAAAGGAACTGGAAAATCTTCAGTTTCAACAGAAAGGAGCAGAGCTGCTGCTATCCATAACCAGTCTGAATGGTATTAGCTCTTTTGAACGCAAAAAAAGAAAACTAGTTAATTATTGTTGAGTTAATCATAATTGAATATCATCAACACATAAAACTTGATTTAAAAAATGGTAATAATTGTTTTCATCAATGATTGAGTGCTCGGTTCCTACTTTCGACCGTTAAAATTGAAATGAAAGTAGCTTGACTTATCTGAACGAGTAATTATTATACTTGTTTTCTTTGTAATCGGTATTGACCTTTTTTTTTTGGTGAGAGACGGTATTGACCTTTTATATTATCTTTCATGGACGTTCCCAGAAAAGGAGAGAGAATATAAATCGAACGATGAAAACTTTACAGAAACTGGTACCTAATTCAAGCTTTAGTACGGTAGAGATAAGATTTTCCCAATAGAACGGATATACAATAAAAGAGAAAAGGCTGAGTGTAACATTTGTTATTTTTGTTATTAAGTAGTTGTAATTCAGTTACTTGGTTTGTATGTTAGTCTGCTATATAAGTCTATCAATGTAATGGACTAAATGAACCCTTTGTAATCCATTTCTATTCAATGTAGTAATAAACTTCACTTTCCTTTTATTTGTTCTTTTCACTAAAAAATAGTTGCTGGTTTCATTCTTCATCGACTGTTGTTGTAATACCCAAATTTTGTTTGGTGACCAAAATGTATGTTTTGAAAGTATAGTGGCAAAGTATAAACTTTATAAAAGTTTAGGGACCAAAATATAATTTTTAAAAGTTATATATTTTGGCCCTTAAATAAATAGTTTATTGCAAAATTAATGTTTTCGTGGGAATCAGAATTTTGATTCAGAATTGTATTAAAAGCTAAAAAGTAGTAAAATCTAACAAGAATTTGAATAATCGGATCGAACCAGAAATTTGAGAAATTTTGAAGGATGATAGAAATTGGTTGGAAATATTATTTCCATAATTAGAATGGTGAAATTTAACATAGATCAGTGTAATTAAGGTCAATTCTCCATGTTAACAAGTTGTGAAATTTGGTGACTAAATTGTAATTTTCAAAAATTGCAAAGGAAAATGTTGAAATTCTATTTTTATTTGTTCATATTGACTTGGGAATATTAAATGAAATATATTGGTGGCAAGTTGAAATTATCATATTTCATTAAGGGTAAAATGATAATTTACATTAATTGAATTTTAAATTTAATTATATTGGATTAAATACAAGTGTATGACGAATTAAGTGTAGAAAAATCAAGAATTTTCAGCCATCATCCTCAAGCTTGTTGTGAGACACCAGTTCTAGGTCAGAAAGCTTTTCAATTTTATTTTTTAAGCTTATTCGATTGATTTTTGGATTAAGGTATTAGATAGAGAATAAATCTACTTGAAATTCTCTATCATTTGGTATAATTGGTTCATGAAAACATGATTGGGTGATGAATTTCATGATTAGGGTTCATGAAGAGGAGGTTGAATTACAAAGAATTAAAGGATGGTTTTTATGTTATTGGTGTTGCAGATTAATTTCCAAGCTTGTGTGATGATCAAAACCATCTAAAATTGGGTATATATGTTTCGACCATGACTAGGGTTTATGAGACATTGTTTTAATTTGGATTGAATTTGATATGTGAATGATTGGAATTGCATGAATTTGATTATAGGAGCTTGAATTCATACTTGAAATTGAATTAAATCCTTGCCCTATTTCTTTAATTAGGTTCAACCAAGATGAAATAATAGGGGAAAAATATTCAAAAATTTCCTATGGTATAATTGATATTAGACTGCTTCTACATGCTTTGGATCAATTTGGAACCTTGTGAAGTAAAAGGACCATTTCTCAAGTTTTGAGAATTATGGGGCATTGATGTATAAATGTTCAATTATGAGTGTTCAGTGCTGGAAATTAATGTTTAAATGCTGAAATTGAAGCTAGAATATTGTTTTAGATCAAATTTGCAAGTTTGGTAAAGTTTGGGGACTCATTCGAAAACATAGGAAAGTTTGATGATTGAGTGATAATTAGGCAAATGTGAAGGTATTATATTGAATATATTTTTACAATGCTGGAATTTTGAATAATTGATTTCAATTAGGTAAAATGATGAAAGACCATTTTTGAATTAACTGGAAAAGTTGGTATGAATTCTAAAAGAATTCATACATTGTGACTGAAATGTAAAGATTGTAAAATTGAGTGCCTTGATGATGAAAATGAATATATAAGGAATTGAATTGTCATTTTGGAAATGTTGAAGTTGTTATGGAATATAAAAGTATATTTAGTATAGAATAAGTATAGAATACTTTTTTATGGTTTAAGTTACTATATTTTGCCTATGTTAGCATGCCACTAACATATGCTTTGAAATGTATGTGTTGTGAATTTGGTTTCAGTTTAGATACTCAAGAAAAACGCGAGCAAAGCGAACAAAAGGCTAAGAAAAAAGTAATCGAGTAAGGAATATCGAAGTAACGGTTTCTTAGCGAGGTAATTAAGGTGAGAGCATTCTTACCTATTTATTTATTTATTTATTTTGTTATGCTATGAGGAAAACTTGTGATAAGTTGACCTTTTATATTTTTGAAATAAAACGAATATGAATTTTATTATGAAATATTTTCATAGTTTTCTGAAACGATTTAAGCATGATTTTGGTTATAAACAGCCCAATCGCTCTGATTTATGTTATGATTATATTTGAATGGTAATTAGAATATGATTTTGATTATTAAGCCCATTGTATTTGCATTGTGAGTTAGTGGTACGATTGGCATGCCATGAGGTTGTGATTACGTATATGATACATTTATGTACATATGTTTTGCACTATATGTGGGTTCTGGACTTCACGATGTGTTGACATCGTGAGTTGTCAGTATCTGATTTCTATTTTCATTACAGTGATGCTGCGTTCTACAATACCTATATTTATGTATGGCACCAAGGATGTGTTTTGTTCTATCAGTTACGACTGCATGTTGTGCACACACTCTTTTTGACTCATGTATCTTGCATTCTCAGCTGTGTACATTGAGTTATCTGTTTAAGTGATCTAAAATATACAGGATTGATTAATTCATTGAAAATAAACATTTCTCTGAATATTCTAACATAAGAATCGGGATTTATATCATGAATAACATTTCTAGGTTTTTGATGATTTTTTTAATTCAATCTGATATGTTCTTTATATTTTATAAGACATTTTCTATAAGAAACTTATTTATTCATTTTTATGTCGATATGAGTTATTTATTTAGATAATTCCTTACTAAGTTGTTAATTAGCGTATGAATATTTCATGCTTAGGTAAATAAAAGGACAAGTCAGTGGAGTAGGGAGCATAACGAGCATCACTTTTTACGGGTCACACCTATTCCAGTATCAGTACGATATTTCCTCTTTTGACTTAACTAGTTGGAATGTATATTAAATGTGTTTGTTGCTCTGGTAAATTAGTTTATAAGTCAGGTAGTATTATATAAATTAGTATAAGTATAATGCATATTATTAGACATTGCTAACATTTTTCATGAATAGTGATTATAAAAATTATTATAACTCTATCGAAATGGATTTTTTCATAGATAGTTTTGTTTTAAATATGATTCAGTATCGAGTAAGGAAAAAAGTAATCGAGTGTGGAATAACTAAGTAAATGTTTCTTAGTGAGGTATTTAAGGTGAGTGCATTCTTACCTATTTATTTATTTTGTTATGATACAAGGAAGACTTGCGACCTTTAATATTTTTGAAATAAAATGAATATGAAAATTATTGAAATATTTTCATAATATTTTCTAAAACGATTTAAGCATGATTTTGGGTATGAACTGCCCAATCACTCTGATTTATGTTATGGTTATTTTTTAATGGTAATTGGAATCTGATTTGGATTATTAAGCCAATTGTATGTGCATTGATAGTTAGTTGTACGATTGGCATGCCATAAGGTTAAGTGATTATGTATTTGGTACATTTATGTATATGTTTTTCACTATATGTGCGTTATGGGCTTCACGATTTGTTGACATCATGAGAATCCATTATCTGATTTATGTTTTCAATAGAGTGATGTTGTGTTCTGCAATACCTATATTTATGTCTGGCACCAAGGGTGCGTTCTGTTTTGGCAGTTACGACTGCATGTTGTGCACACACTCATTTTTGCTCATGTATCTTGCATTATCAATTGTGTACATTAGGCTATCTGTTTAAGTGATCTGAAATATATCAGATTGATTAATTCATTAAAAGTAAACCTTTCTTTGAATATTCTGATGTGAGAATCTGGATTTATATTCTGAATGAAATTTTCTAGTTTCTGATGAAAGAAAAGATTTAATTCAATCTGTTATATGTTCTTATATTTTTTATAAGACATTTTCTTTTTATTCATTTTTATGTCGATATGATTTATTTATTTAGTTAATGCCTCACAAAGTTGTTAATTAGCATATGACTATTTCAGGCGTAGGTAAAGAAAATGTCAAATCAGTGGAGTAGGGAGCATAGCGGGCATTATTTTTACGGGTCGCACCTATTCCAATATCAGTACGATATTTTCCGCTTTTGACTTAACTAGTTGGTATGTATATTAAATATGTATTTTGTTGCTCTAGTAAATTAGTTTATAAGTCGGGTAGTATTATATAAATTAGTATAAGTAGAATGTATATTATTACATATCGCTAAAATTTTACATGAATAGTAATGATTAAATTATGATTATAACTCTATTGAAATGGATTTTTATAGAGGCAATTTCGTTTTAAATATGAATCCATATAGAGCTGCCAAATTGCTACATGAAATCAGAGTTGGTTTTTAAGGTCAATATATTAAATTTTATGTTATATGATAAATAAATTTTACAAAAAAGGGCATTAATGAATAAGTTTAAAAATGTTTAAATTTTTGACCTGATTTTGTTTAATAAGTGTATAAAAGTTAGTGTGACATCTTTAACTTGTAATTGAGTACATTTACGGGTTAAATGTGTTACATTTATTGGTATTAGAGCTTCAGGTTTAGGCCTAAACCAAAAATTTTTATGTTAGAAAGTTGTACATGCCACTAGGATATCAATGTTACTGATCTTGAATGGTTATGTGATTTAATTATTGATGTTACTCCTTACTAATGTAATTGTGGAAAATATCTTTTTTAGATGTTCAAAACTAGGGGTTTGTGTCAGATGACTGATCAAGAAGTTCTTACAAGAACCAACAACGGGAATAATGACCTGAATAACGAACCTCCCGCTCAATTTGATCAACAAGGAGCATCGATACAATAGGTAGTTCCCGTGTAGGGCCAAGGAATATTCTTCCAGACTCTGGATGCCATTTTGGCATGTCATTAACCGCCCTCTCCTCAGGCTCCCCAATTTTCAGTTGCTAAAGAGTTAAAGAGTTTGGGAGCTCTTGAATTCAAAGGTGAGGCCAATGAGGGTCCAATGACAACATACCTATGGCTCAATGATGTAAAGATCATGCTCGATGGTTTCCACTATACTGATGTAGACAACTTGGATGGAGTTGTGTCACTTCTCAGAGGACAAACATGAGTATGGTGGACTAATGCTATGATGCATATGCCTGTTGATCAAGTGACTTGGGAATTTTTTCTATAGGAGTTCAGGAAAAAATATATTAGAGATCAATTCATCTTGAAAATGAAGCAAGAATTTCTCAGCTTGAGGTAGGGAAACCGAATGATGTATGAGTATGAAAGTGAATTCTACAAATTGAGCCTTTATACTTCTAAAATGGTCCCAGATAAAAGAGTTAAATGTAATTTGTTTGTTCAAGGTTTACATTAAGGGCTGAAAGAGTATATGTTGGCTACCAATCTGGCTACCTTTCGGGATATGACTAACAGAGCCAAGGCAATTGAGAGATCAATATGCCTAGTCTTAATCAAAACGAGGTAGAGGATCAAATTTTCATTATCAGGATAGATCTGAAGCTGTTGGTTCTAACCGCAAAGGAGCCAATTCTGGAAAAGGGAGAAAATCTTAATCAATAGCTGCAGGATCATGTAGATCGAGTCAGTACCCACCTTATCAGAGCTACGACAAGAATCAATCGGGTGTTTGCCGAGCAATTTCAAGGGCCTGTTTAGATATGGGGAGATTGACCCTTTTATTAGGGATTGTCCTATGTTGTCTGGAGAAAAATCTATTCAGATTGAATGATCAAAAGCTGTATCCCAGGGAGTAGAGGTGGAGGAAGATGATTTTTCGAGTTAATTTCCCAACCTAATGTGTGTACTCCAGCTAGAGTGTACAATATCAAGACTGGTGAAGATCATGATGATCCAGAGATCATTATAGGTACATTTTATTTTTATATTGAACTTGTGTTTGTTTTGATTGATCCTGGCTCGACACACTCGTATATCATTACTAAATTAATTAGAGAAAAACAAATTCCATTAGAACTGATCGCAAGTGATATGATAGCAACAAATTCTTTAGGCTAGAGTGCAAGGGTAAACCGGATATGCAAAAACTGTCTGATAGTTATTCAAGGGATTGAATTCCCTACATATATAATTGAACTACCTTTTGAGGAGTTTGAAATAATTTAGGGCATAAATTGGTTATCTTTTTATCATGGTATGGTAGATTGTCACTTGAAACGATTAATTTTGAAAGATTCAGAAATTATAATTGTTGGGGAAAGGGCAAATCTATTGTCCAATATAATCTTAGCAATATCTGCTAAAAAGTTATTGTTACAAGGTTATAAAGTTTTCATAGTTAATTTGGTGGATACTCAGAATCTGAAGTTAAATTGGAAGAAATTCCAACAGTCCGAGAATTTCCAGACATATTTCTAGATGAATTATTTGGTTTACCTTATAATCATGAAGTTGAAACTATAATTAAGGTATTTTTGGGTATCACTCATATTTCAATATCCCTGTATCATATAGCTCCAATCGAACTTATAGAGCTAAAAACACATTTACAAGAGCTGCATAACTGGGGTTTTATCAAACCAAGTGTGTCACCTTGGGGTGCACTGGTCTTATTTGTGAAAAGAAAGATGGATCTATGAGATTGTGCATAGATTATCGTCAACTAAATAAGGTGTCAGTGAAGAGAAAATATCCTATTTCGAGGATTGATTATCTATTCAATCAGTTGAAAGGTGCATCAGTGTTTTCCAAGATTGATCTTCGATCTGGTTATAATCAATTAAAGATGAAAGAGAAGGATGTT
The DNA here is from genome assembly GCF_006381635.1 of Hibiscus syriacus. NCBI lineage: Eukaryota > Viridiplantae > Streptophyta > Magnoliopsida > Malvales > Malvaceae > Hibiscus > Hibiscus syriacus. The sequence goes on along the minus strand of NW_024063507.1, from coordinate 3,439,683 downwards.
CCTAAATCGGTTTTCAGGACTCGATATGGTCATTATAAGTTTGTGGTGATGCCGTTTGGATTAAATAATGCTCATGCATCTTTCATGGATATAATGAATCAAATATTTCAATCATATTTGGATCACTTTGTGGTTGTATTTATTGATAATATCCTAATCTATTCCAAGACACATGAAGATCATGATGCTCACCTTAGTATTGTTCTTCAGACCCTGCAGAAGAAAAAGCTTTATGCTAAGCTATCCAATTGTGAATTATGTTTGTCCAAGGTTGCTTTTATTGGCCAAGTAATTTTAGCAGAGGGAATAAAGGTTGATCCCAAGAAAGTACATGCTATAGTGGAGTGCAAAACCCCCAATAATGTTTCTGAAGTTTAAAGTTTCTTGGACTTTTCGGAGGTTTGTGAAGAACTTTTTGATTATTGTCTCCCCTCTAGCAAAATTACTAAGAAATGATCTAACTTCTCTTTAGAACAACAAGTGCCAAGAAAGCTTGGATACACCAAAGAAGATTCTGACAGAGGCACCGGTTCTAATGCAACCAAATTCAGGTAAAGACTATGTGATTTATAGTGATGCATCTCATAATGGATTGATATACGTACTGATGCAAGAAGGTAAAGTGGTGGCTTATGCTTCAAGGAAACTAAAGGCTTATGAGAGGAATCTTCCTACTCATGATTTGGAGTTAGCAGCTATGGTGTTTGCTTTGAAAATTTACGCCACTACTTATATGGTGAGCGATGTTATATTTACACAGAGCATAAAAGTCTGATGTATTTGTTGGCTCAAAAGGAGTTGAATCAGAGACAAATGAGATAAATCAAGCTTCTTAAATATTGTGATGTGATTGTTGATTATCATCCTAGTAAGTCTAATGTAGTAGCTGATGCACTTAACCAAAAGACATTATCTGCTTTGAGAGCTTTGGATGTTCGATTGTCAATCAAGGAAGATGGCGCACTAATTGTAGAATTAAAGTTGAAGCATGTATTATTAGATCAGATTAAATATCTTCAAAGAAAAGACGAAAAATTTCTGGCAAGGATCGATCAAGTGAATAAAAGTGAAACTAAAGAGTTTGAAATTTAACCCGATGGATGTTTGTATTATTGAGGTCGAGTTTACATTCCCAATGATGAAGAACTGAAGAAATATATTCTTTCTAAAGATCATTATAGTCCTTTGACAATACATCCTAGAGGAAATAAAATGTACCAAGATCTAAAGAGCAGACATTGGTGGCCAGGCATGAAAAGGGCTATAATTGAGTTTGTTTCCAAGTATTTGACATGTCAGTAGGTGAAAGCAGAATACCAAGTGGCATTTGGATTGTTACAACCTATTTCTATTCCCTAGTGGAAATGGGAAAGAGTTACAATGGATTTTGTGATAGGTTTACCTTTGACACCCAGTAAGAAAGATTCAATATGGGTGATTTGGACATATTTACTAAATTGTCACACTTTATTCCAATTTGAGCTAACTACTTGATGGATAAGTATGCAAAGCTATATATCAGAGAGATTGTATGATTGCATGGACTACCTTCTCAATTGTATCTAACAGAGACCCAAGGTTTACTTTGATATATTGGAAGTCTTTGCATAAAGCCTTGGGGACTAGACTGAATTTCAGTACAACGTTTCATCCATAGAAAGATGGACAGTTTGAACAAACTATCCATATTCTTGAAGATATGCTAAGGGTGTGTGTTATTGATTTCAAAAGATCATGTGAAAAGTATTTGCCTTTAGCAGAGTTCGCATATAACAACATTTATGAGTCAACCTTTCAAAGCTTTATACGGAAGAAAATGTCGGACACCATTGAACTGGTATAAGCTAAAGGATTGAGACATAATCGGTCCTAAACTGGTCAATAAAGTAGAGGAAAAACTAAAGTTCATACAAGATAATCTTAATATAGTTCCCGACCGACAAAAATCTTACTCGAATTTGAAAAAAAGATTGTATATCAAGTCGATGAAAAGTCATTTTTAAAGTATCACAGTGGAAAAAGGTTATGCAATTTGGGCGTAAAGGAAAATTGAGTCTGAGATTTATAGGCCCATATGAGATTATAAAAAAGTTGGTCCAGTGGCTTATCAGCTAGCATTACCTTAAAAGATGGAAAAAATTCATAATGTATTTTCATGTATCGATGCTTTAGAAGTATTAATCGAACCCTTCACATGTTATTACACTAGAGGAAATTGAAATTCAAATAGACATATCATATGAAGGAGAACTAGTAAAGATCTTATTCATGGAGTCAAAGAAGTGAGGAACAAGACGATTCCCACTAGTAAAAGTTCTTTTGCGGAATCATAAAGTCAAGGAAGCTACTGGGGAACGAACGGAAAATATGAAAAAATGGTTTCCTCATGATTTTGTATTAGATAAGTAGATACATATGTGGATTTCGAGGAAAAATTTTCATTAGGGGGAGAATTGTAATACCACAAATTTTACCTAGTGACCAAAATATAAGTTTTAAAAGTTTAGTGGCCAAAGTATAAACTTTGTAAAGTTTAGGGACCAAAAATATAATTTTTAAAAGTTATAAAATTTGGTCATTAATGAATAATTTATTGCAAAAGTAACATTTTTATGGGTATCATAATCTTTTGATTCGGGATTTGTATTAAAAACTAAAAAGTAGTAAATTCCGACAAGAATTTGGATAATTGGCTCGAGCCAAAAATTTGAGAAATTCTGAAGGATGATAGAAATAGGTTGAAAATATTATTCTCATATTTTAGAATGGTGAAATTTAACATGGATTAGTGTAATTAAGGTCGATTTTCCATGTTAAGCCAAAATTGTGAAATTTGGTTACTAAATTGCAATTTTCAAAAGTTACAAGCATAAAGGTGGAAAGTCAATTTTTATTTGTTCATATTTGACTTTGGAATATTAAAATGGAATATATTTTGGTGGCAAGTTGAAATTATCATATTTCATTAAGGGTAAAAATGATAATTTCACATTAATTAAATTTTAAATTCAATTATATTATATTAAAGCCAAGTGTATGACGAATTAAGTGTAGAAAAATCAAGAATTTTTAGGCATCATCTTCAAGCATGTCGTGAACCACCATTGCAAGGTAAGATAGGTTTTCAATTCCATTTTTAAGCTTATTCGATTGATTTTTGGATTAAGGTATTAGATAGAGAATTAATCTACTTGAATTCCATTTTTAAGCTTATTCGATTGATTTTTGGATTAAGGTATTAGATAGAGAATTAATCTACATGAAATTCTCTATCATTTGGTATACTTGGTTCATGAAAAACACGATTGGATGATGTATTTCATGATTAGGGTTCATTAAGAGGAGATTGAATTATAAAGAATTAAAGGATGATTTTTATGTTATTGGTGTTATAGATCAATTTTCAAAGTTTGTGTGATGATCAAAATCATCTAAAATGGGGTATATATGTTTCAACCTTGACTAGGGTTTATGAGAAATTGTTTAATTTGGATTGAATTTGATGTGGGAATGATTAGAATTGCATGAATTTGAATATAGGAGCTTGAATTCATGCTTGAAAATGAATGTAATCCTTGTCATATTTATTTAATTAGGTTTGGCCAAGGTGAAATAATTGGGTAAAATATTCAAAAGTTTCCTATGGTATATAATTATTTTTATTAGAATGATTCTACTTGCTTTGGAGATTGATTTGGATCAATTTGGAACCTTGTGAAAGTAAAAGGATTATTTTATAAATTTTGAGAATTATGGGGAATTGATGTATAAATGTTCAGTTGTGGAAATTAAGGTTGAAATGCTGAAGTTGAAGTTAGAATATTATTTTGGATCAAATTTGCAAGTTAGGTAAAGTTTGGGGACTAATTTGAAAATATGGAAAAGTTTGAGGATTGAATGGTAATTAGGCAAATGTGAAGGTATTCAATTGAATATATTTTTACAATGATGGAATTTTGAGTAATTGATTTCAATTAGATTAAATGGTGAAAGGCCATTTTGAATTAGATGGGAAAGTTGGTATGAATTCTAAAAGAATTCATATATCGTGATTGAAATGTAAAGATTGTAAAATTGAGTGTCTTGATGACGAAAATGAATATATAAGGAATTGAAGTGCAATTTTGGAAATTTTGAATTTGTTATGGAATAGAAAAGTATATTTAGTATAAATAAGTATATAATAAATTTTTATGGTTTAAGGTATTACATTTCTTTGAAATGTATGTGTTGTGAATTTGGTTTCTATTTAGATACTCAACAAAAACGTGAGCAAAGCAAAAAAAAAAGGCTAAGGAAAAAGTAATCGAGTAAGGAATATCGAAGTAAAGGTTTCTTAGCGAGCCAATTAAGGTGAGAGCATTCTTACCTATTTATTTATTTATTTATTTATTTTGTTATGATATGAGGAAGACTTGTGATAAGTCGACCTTTAATATTTTTGAAATAAAACGAATATGAATTTTGTTATGAAATATTTTCATAATATTGTCTGAAACGATTTAAGCATGATTTTGGTTATTAACTGCTTAATCGCTCTGATTTATGTTATGGTTATTTTTGAATGGTAATTGGAGTCTGATTTGGATTACTAAGCCCATAGTATGTGTATTGAGAGTTAGTGATACGATTGGCATGCCATGAGGTTGAGTGAATATGTATCTAGTATATTTATGTACATATGTTTTGCACTATATGTGCGTTTTGGACCTCACGATGTGTTAACATCGTCAGTTTTCATTATCTAATTTCTATTTTCAATATAGTGATGTTGCATTCTACAGTACCTATATTTATGTCTGGCACCAAGGGTGCATTATGTTCTGACAGTTACGACTGCATGTTGTGTACACACTCGTTCTGACTTATGTACATTATATTCTCAGCTGTGTACATTGGGCTAACTATTTAAGTGATCTGAAATATGTAGGATTGATTAATTAATTGAAAGTAAACATTTCTTTGAATATTCTAACGTTAGAATAATGATTTATATCATGAATGGAATTTTCAGGTTTCTGATGAAAAAAAGATTTAATTCAATCTGCTATATGTCCTTCTATGCATACTTTGGAAGAAAAAGGTCTAAGGATCAATATTGAAAAGACAGAGTATTTATGTTCAAACTTCAGTGGGAACCAAAACGATGAAGATGAAGAAGTATGCATAGAAGGACACGTTCTCCCATCAAATGATTGTTTCAAGTACCTAGGGTCTATGATACATAAAGATGGGGGTATGGATGACGACGTTACACACCGTATTAAGGCGGGATGGCTAAAGTGGAGGGCTGCTACTGGAGTTTTGTGTGACAAGAAGGTGCCTCTAAAACTTAAGGGAAAATTTTATAGAATGGCAATAAGACTAACGCTACTGTATGGATCATAATGTTGGGCATTCAAGAAGGATCACGTAAGGAGGATGGAGGCCGCAGAAATGAGAATGCTTCGATGGGCATGTGGTAGGAATCTATGGGACATGACACCAAACTCTTCTATTAGGATGTCCTTGGGGGTGGTGCCTGTATCCGAAAAATTGAGGGAGGGAATACTACGGTGGTTTGGACATTTCCTTAGGCGACAACCGTCAGATGTGGTCAGGAGGGTAGAGTCGATTACAGTCGACGGTGTCAGAAGGAGAGGACGACCAAGGGGGAAGTGGGAAGACTGCTTGAGATCTGATTTAAAGGATTTAGACCTTACCGAGGACATGACCTCTGATAGGAAATTATGGAGACTTAAGACCAGGGTAGCCGAGTAGAGCGGGTCACATTCGTAGGGTGTATCATGTTTGTCTTCTTTTAATGTCTTTGTAGTAATTTACATGACTTCTACTTTTTATACGTTTCTGTCAATGGAAATTATGGAGGCTTAGAACTATGGTAGCGGAGTAGTGTTGCCTTTGTTTAGGTTTTAACCCATTTTATTTATTCCTTCTCGTAGCTTGCTATCGTTGACTTCTGTGTATCCTTCTCTTCATGTTTTCTCTTTTTAAATTTTGTCGGTTCTTACGTTTCTGTCTATTGCAGAGATTCTTATGCAGGGATTTATTTGTAGGGATTACTTCCCATTTACAGACGCGCATATTGAAGACTACATTATTAACACTATTCAACTATGTATTTATTTATTTATTTAACTATACATGCATTGCATTCTATCTTTATTTTTAATTTTCTGACTGCCGGAGGTCTTCCACGGAAGCTGCTTTTAACCTGGCGTTGGGGCAGCCTACTACCCTACCTCCCCCTTATCCCATTGTATATGGGAATAGGGTTTTGTTGTTGTTGTTGTTGTTGCTATATGTTCTTATATTTTTATAAGACATTTTCTGTAAGAAACTTATTTATTCATTTTATGTCGATATTATTTATTTGTTTAGGTAATGTCTCACTAAGTTATTACTTAGCGTATGAATATTTCATGCATAGGTAATAAAAATGACAAGTCAGTGGAATAGGGAGCATAACGGGCATCACTTTTTAAGGGTCACACCTATTCCAGTATCAATAATGTATTTATCGCTTTTGACTTAACTAGTTGGTATGTATATTAAATATGTGTTTTGTTGCTCTGGTAAATTAGTTTTTAAGTCGGGTAGTATTATATAAATTAGTATAAGTAGAACATATATTATTAGATATCGCTAACATTTTGCATGAATAGTAATTATTAAACTATGATTATAACTCTATCGAAATAGATTTTTACATAGGTAGTTTCATTTTAAATATGATTCAGTATCGAATTGAGAAATTGCTACCTAAAATCATAGTTGAATTTTAAGGTCAATTTATTAAGTTTTATGTTACGTCACTAATAAATTTAGTAGAATGGACTTCTTTTTGGTGGTGAACCCCTACAAATAGAGCTCAACTCAATGTCCACATGAAAGAGTAGGATTGGGTCTACCAAACCCTGGCAAAACGGCATTTACTCCCCCATACAAAACTCCTTCGTCAATCCCCACCCATCATTTCAACCAACAGATCCAAATTTAAAGGGAACTTTACCCTAACCATTCTTGACATTATATTTTTCATTTCTTTCATACCCCTATTGCTAATTATTATTATCATATATGATGGTAAAAACTAGAAAGGGTATGATCACCCACTCGGTATGCTAACAGTTGAGCCAAATCTCACCCGCAAAATGGTGTAACAGATTCTCCAAAATTTGAAAATTAAATTTATACTACTTAGGATTTTCATTACTCAATTTTGACCTTGTCCTGATCTTAATCACTTAACTTTAAAATATTATAATTTCATTAATCAATTTTCAATTTACTCCAATTTTAACCACTCAACCATTAAGTGCCTTAAAACTTTTTAAATTTTTATGGTACATTTATGCAAAAAGTTCCTGATCATTTTCTCTCAATTTAGATTTGAAGATTCCGTTTGATTCACTAATGTCAGAGTATATAAATCTAGATTCGAACATTGAAAAGCTCAAGAAGGAAAATAAAAATAAAATATTTTCATTTCACGTTGATTAGACTGTGAAGATTATAGATCGAAGCAAGATAAATTTAAGTTTTATCATTTTTGAGAAAAAAACAAAAACTCAAAATAAGAAAAAAAAGGAGGACGATAAAACGTTTTGAAATCGATTGCATCCTAGAATGATGGAGGACCACGATTGATCGGTATTAGATGAAGATTCTAGCCATAATGGAAAATAGATTGAAATTTTAGACAATTTTCAAAATAAAAAGTCTCAAAACTGAAACATGAATACATACAAAGTCAAATGATGAAAAGGCGCGACTTACCCTTTAATTAATTAATTGCACTAGAAAAATTCATTATCACTTTTTTTTATTAAAATACAAATTCATTATTACAATAACAAGAAATAATGCTGTAAAGATATCATTTGTTTGTAATTTTGTTGTATGTCACAGCAAAGGGAAAAGTGGGACACGTGGTTTTTGTTTGGTTTTTTTTTTCTTATTCTGCTTCGTCGTTACAACAAAACCCAGCAGTTTTCTTGACTTTGTACACAGCAAAGCAAACCCACCGGCCACCGGTTTATTCTGGTAAACCCCCTTTAATTCCTAAAATGCCGTTTAGGTTAGAAAATAAAGGAAGAATATGGATGTACCGAGTGCGAGTATTCTATTTTCTGTTGGTAAGGGGCGGTTTAGGAAATATGAAAAATTAAGGAATTGGAGCGGATTAAATACAGAGAGAACGGGCAAAGTCTCGCATCGCATGTTACATCTTACATGTCGCTCTCTCCCTTCATGCATACACTTTGATTAAACTTTTATTCATTGATATTTTCCGTTTTAAAATAAAAATAGATTAACCTTTAAAAAACAAAATTTGTGAGAAAACAATTGCTGTTTCGTTGTATATATCTCATGGCGGAGGAGTGCTGGTCAGTTGTCACCTCCTCCTTTTTTTAGTTTTTGCGCTCTTTCCATGCTTCTTTAAAGCTCTCTCTCCCTCAAGCGAAAGACAAGAGTCCAGAATTCATAGAAATTTCAGACATAAACATAAAACATTGTGCTCTGTTTCTCATTTTGTAATGGAGAAACATAGGTGTAAGTTATGCTTGAAAAGCTTTGTAAATGGAAGAACTTTGGGTGGTCACATGAGCTCTCATATGTTGAATATTCCAATTCCTTCTAAAGTCGAAGAACCGAGTCAAGAGTCCCAGGCTGCTTCGGCTTCAGCTTCGTATTCATTGGATGAAGAACAAGGGAAGAGAAAGGGTCAGTTTTATGGGCTTAGAGAGTATCCAAAGACAAGTGTTCTTATGGTAGATCCCGAGTTTGTGGACGCTGGCTCGGTTGTTCTTCAAGATAGGGAAAGTGAGACCGGGTCATCTAAGAAACCAACTCGGAGACGATCTCGCAAAATACTAGATCAAGAAGAAGAAGAAGAAGCAGAGGAAACAGAGAAGCTTAAAGTTAATATCAACCAACCGAGTCCGGGTAAGACCGAGTCTTGGGCTGAACCTGAACCAGTGAGTTCCATCTCTGATACTACAACGGAAGAAGATGTGGCTTTCTGTCTTATGATGCTTTCAAGAGACCAATGGAAAAACAAAGTGCATCAAGATGATGAAGAAGAAACAGATGAATCAGACGGGTACTTCAAATTAAGCAAGGTTAATAATAAGAGAACAGCTCGGGCTAAGTACAGATATGAAACGTGCAACAAGGTTTTTTAAATCGTACCCAGCACTAGGTGGACACAGAGCGAGTGACAAAAAGATTAAAGCCTGCCCGCAGGTAATAACACCAGAAACAAAGTTGAAACCAGAAAATGTGGTTACTTTTCGATGACAGAAAAGAAAATCCATGAATGCCCTGTTTGTTTTAGAGTCTTCTAGTCAGGACAGGCTCTGGGTGGACATAAAAGATCTCATGTAATGCTCAAGCAGTAGCAACAACCATTAAATGCTGCAAAAAGTTGGAAGATGGTTTCATAGATCTTAACCTTCCTGCTGCAACCGATGACGATGATGCTAGCCAAATTGAACTTTCCGCCGTGTCTGATGCTGAATTTCTCAACCACCTCAAGTGATGCAAAAGGGGAAAACAAAACTTCATCCTCTTTGGTTTACACAAGTGTTTGATCACAAGGTAAACAAATTTTGGTTGCTTCTTACCTATCTTTGGGATCTAACACGTTTTGACAGTTTATTGCACTCTGTTTCTAACTGTAATTTATTCTTTTCTCTGCATTTGTCTTTTTAACCTCTGCTTGTTACAACTCATCATTTAGAATCTATATCGCCACAGACCAAATATAAAACATGCTTTGTTTATTTCACTGTTGGATTACATTTTCTGGCTTTTAACGCTCGTTGTTATTAAAGGGTTCTCTTCAATTTCTAGTAACATTGTTTTACTTCGAAACCATTTTCCTTCTCAAACAAACAAAACACTCTTTTTTCTATGTTCATTTTAAAAGTAAAGGTAGCTTCCATTTGTCGCCACTTCCATTATTAGAAATTCATCAAGAATTCTCTGCATTCTGTCTAATTTCTGATTATTATTATTATTTTTTAAAATATTTCCTTTCACAGCATTTTGTTGCCATCTTCTTTCTCTGTGTTTCTGTCTGAAATTGTTTCATGCTTGACCTGGAAATTATCTAAACTAGTTGAGTAGGACTGCGAAAATATTTAATTACTTTATTTACCGTAAATACTTTTCCATACGTAAGAAACATTGGATATAAAGAATAAAAATCTAAAAAACCAAAATTCCCTGTTTTTATTTTTTTAATGACTGGTTTTAGATGGATCAATGCAAAATATACTAGTTATTTTCTTTCTTTCCTTTTTTGGTATATGCATTTAGGTTATTTTATGTCTAGAGGGCATGCAAGGGGCAGCAGTACCTAGGGAGAGTGCAAGCACCTTCAACCGTATTTTTCTAAGATAATAATATGATATTTTTATACTAAAATTTATTTTATAATTTAATAAATATTTTAATTTTAATGTAAATTATTATTTTTAGATCAAAGAATTGCAGCTTCAAAATTTAAAACCAAAAATGGGTGTAAACTAGTATTTGCATGTTCATTTTATTTACTATTATAGTAACTGCCTTAATTCTACATACCATTTCGATCCAAGCTAACAATAGATACTGCTTAAGCTTACTTGAACAGTGGGAAACACAATCGAATTAAAGAAAATATATAGTAATGCCATACCCTAGTATTTAATTGTAACACTTAATTCCTTCAACCCAAAGTCAAAATACATTCATCTTATCAAATAAAAGTCATACCCTAGTTATGAGGGCCATGAGAAGAGTCTCCTTGGCCTGAGATTTCGGTGACGAGTACGCCCTAGATTCTGAGCATGGGATGCCTGTGGATAAATGAGTCGATGAGACGAGCTTTTTCCATGATATGAGCTCGACCCTTAGACATATAGTTCACGCTATCCCAAATCTGTCTGCCATGCCACCTCCCCTACTTGTACCCCTAGTTCAGCCTGCTACGGTGCCTCAAGAGTTCATGATCGAGAGACTCCATAGGTACAGGACGACCGACTTTTATGGATATGGGGATGATGACCCCATCTCTATAGATCAGTGGCTTTGGGAGACAATATGTACCATTCATCAGTTGCACCTCACCCCAAGGGAAAGTTGGAGTGAGCCACCGCCCTTATGAAGGGTGAAATGATTGATTGGTGGGAGACCGTGGAGTTCGCGATAGAGTCAATCAGACCCATATAGGTGTACTTCCTGTCAGAGTTCCGTGAGAAGTACATCATAGAGGCTCACATCGACAATTTGCATGAACAAGTCCTGCATTTAACTCATGGTGATAAGACCGTACTTGATTCTGAGGAGGAGTTCCTTAGGCTAAGTAAGTATACACCATAGCTCATTTTGACAAAGGCTTACCATTGTCAGAGGTTCAGGGAGGGCCTCCACTTGAATATTCAGACTCAGTTGGCAGCCGATCCTCCTCGCCTATTCGTAGAGCTGACCCGACATACAAAATCTATGGAGAGAACTCTAAACCAGAAAGCTCAACTAATGAATGATTTAGTGGGTTAGAGTATGAGAACTCCTAAGACACCCAGGTCATCTATATCGTCGATGAAATGAGTCAAGGGCCTTAAGAGTTCAGGAAGACCGCCATCAGGGTCGTCTAGGGGTGCAACTCATGGTTCATACCAAGGAGGTAGGTTTGACTCTCGCAGGAGACCCTCATCCTCAGTTTTTGGATTGAGCGCCAACAGATTTAAGCGGTCACCATCTCATCCAATGTGCTCGACCTGTGAGTGTAGACATCCTACAGAATGCTACCGAGTGACTAGAGGTTGCTTCTACTATGGATCTTTAGACAATTTTGTCTGAGACAGTCCTGAGCTCAAATTGCAGCCCCCGTGTCATCTCATGGATCTAACTATTTGTTCAATGAGGCGAAGCATCCTCAAGGGGTGGCAGAGCCACTTTAGGAAAGTACAATAAGGGTTCTACCAGATCTGAGACTATCTAGGATCCCAAGGTAGCCTCACACCAGTATGCCATCATAACCCAGAAGGAGTGAGATGCTGCCGACGTGATTTCAGATATCTTTAAAGTTTTCTCCATTCCTATTATGCATTGGTAGATCCAGATTCCACCCACTCCTATATATGCTATGACCTAGTTTGAAAGAGAAATATTTGAGGATCTAAAAATAGGGTTCAGAGTGTCTAACCCCATGAGATTAGACTTTTGGTTGATAAGGTTTACCGTCGTTGCCGTAGAACTTTAAGGAGAGATATTCTTAGTTTATCTAATTGAGCTTCCATTTCGCTAATTCGATATAATTTTAGGAATTGATTGGCTTACCGAACATGATGCAAGTTTGAGTTGCAAGGTGAGACAACTTAAACTTCACAAGGATGATAAAACTAAGGTGGTTTCGGTAATTGAGGCTTAGAGGTTGTTCTACCAAAGTCATTTTGGTGATTAAGGCTCAGAGGTTGTTGAGTCATGGGTGTAAAGCCTTCTTGGCTCATGTTATGGATACACGAGTCTTTGTTCCAATGATCAAGGATATTTGTACCATCTGAGAGTTCTTCGATATGTTTTTGGAGGATTTACTAGGGTTACTTCCTGACCGTAAGATCAAGTTCAACATAGAGGTTTTGCCATTATCAACTCCGGATGGCACCGACAGAGTTAAAGGAACTAAATAATCAAATCCAGAGTTACTAGAAGTGGGTTTTATCAAACTGAGCGTTTCTCCTTGGGAAGCACCGATTCTCTTTGTCAAGAAAAAGTATGGGTCGATAAGGTTGAGCATCGACTATCGGCAATTGAACAAGTTAACCATCAAGGCGATATTTTCGACCAACTTAAGAGTACATATATGTTCTCCAAAATAGACTTGAGGTCATGGTACTCTCAATTGAAGGTTAAGGATGGTGATATAGCTAAGGCAACCTTTAGGACAAGGTATGACCTTTGCGAGTTCCTCGTGATGCCGTTCAGGCTCTCCAATGCCCCGACGACATTCATGGATTTAATGAACTGGGTTTTCTATCCCTACTTGGATCAGTTTATAGTGGTCTTCATCGATGACATTATGGTGTACTCAAGGTCTGAGGAATAACATGATCAACATCTTCGTATCGTTTTATAGATACTTAGAGAGCGTTAATTATATTCAAAGTTTAGGAAGTGCGAATTTCGGTTGTCCAAAGTTGCATTTCTGGGTCATATAGAGCAGTTGATGGCATCTGAGGGGATCCCTAGAAGATTAAGGCAGTGTTAGAGTGGGAACCGCCTAAGAATGTCATCGAGGTGTATAGTTTCTTAGGCCTTGTAAGGTACTATCATTGTTTTGTCAAGGGCTTCTCCATGATTGCGGCACCATTGGCCAAGTTGCTTGAGAAAGGAGTCTCCTTTGTGTGGAATGAGAAGCGCCAAAAGAGTTTTGATCAGTTGAAGAAAATCCTTACGTAAGCCCCTATTTTGACACAATCGGAGTCGAGTAAGAACTTCACCGTATTCAATGATGCATTGCTAAATGGTTTAGCTTGTGTTATGATGCAAGAAGGAATGGTTGTGGCCTATCCATCCCATCAATTAAAGCCTCACAAATGAAACTATCCTACCCACGATTTGGAGCTTGCCGTAGTGGTATTTGCTTTGAAGATTTGAAGGCACTACTTATTAGGGGATAAATGTCACATTTTCACAGATCACAAGATTTTTAAGTATCTACTCATTCAGAAGGAGTTAAACTTGAGGCAACGAAGATGGGTAGATCTTTTGAAGGATGATCGAATACCATCCGGTAAAACTAGCATTGCTGCGGGCGCTTTGAGCAGGAAAACCGTAGTGGAGTTGCGAGCTTTTCTAATGTATCTGAGTTCGATGGATTTAGGTTATCTTTTAGATTTTAGAGGATATGTTTAGAGATCTATTTTAGACCTTAATGACAGTTGGGATGATCACTTTCCCTTGGTAGAGTTTGCGTACAACAACTTCCAGGCAAGCATTCAGATGGATCCGTGTGAAGCCTAGTATGGGCACAAGTGTAGAACTCCAATGTGTTGGACTAAAATCAGTGAAGGCAAGATAGTAGGCTACAACTTGATCCGAAAAACTGAAGAAAAAGTTCAGTTAACTCAAATTCATCTAATAAAGATCGCATGTCAATCTAAGGCACAAATACATTGAGTTCCTAGTGGGGAAAAATGCATTTATCAATGTTTCCCTATGTAGAAAAGTACTTTAACTTAGACCTCATGATTCATCAGACAATATGAGGTTTTAGAGAGAGCTGGGCCACTAGCATATCATTTTGCGTTACCTCTAGAGCTTGAACGCATACACAATGTGTTTCACGTCTCCATGCTTTGAAGATATTGATCAAACCCTTATAAATTAACCCGTCCCATATTATACCCCTTGAGCAAGTCGAAGTGAGGGAAAACTTAACTTACAATGAAGAATTGATTCAAATCCTTGCAAAAGAGGTCAAGGAGCTAAGAAACTAGAGGACATGGTTGGTTAAAAAATTTTCAAGGTAAGAACTACAACCTTTATCTCCCAAGCTTTCATTCAAACTCACTTTTACAAGTTTTGGTCGAGTGTCCCAAAAATGGGTTTTAGTGGGGTTTATTAAATCCTATGTTTTGGTTTGTTTTATGAGATTTAAGTTGTAGGAAAATGTTTTTAGTTTCTTCTTAAGGTTTAAAATGAGCTAACAACTCATTAAACTTATTTTGATTAGTATAAGAGCAAGGGGAGAGCTCAAAGGCTAGAGGCAAGGAAAAGTTAACCCTTGGGTGATTTGGAAATATATTTATATCACGTAGCATCAAGGCAACATGATTCTAACTTGTCCATACTATATTAGGTCATGGTATGTGCATTTGGTATGTTTTGTTCATTTAAGCATGCTAGAGTGATTTCATTGCAAAACTCATTTTTATGGTTTGTAAGCATGAAAGATGATAAATTTTAACCTCTAAGACCTAAAATAAGACTTTATTAAGCTTTTCTAGACTTAGGGAAGTGTATGGGTGAGATTTAGGGGTATTTTTGTACCCAAAATAGGGTATTCTGGTCTGTCGGTATAGGTACTGGAAAAACAGTACCGATATTGTTCTTCATGAAAGGAAAAAACCAAGCATGTTATAAGGGCGATATCGATATCTCTTCAAGGAGTATCGATACTCGGGGTCTAATATAGATACTTAGATGCTTGGTATCGATAATGAGGCATTTTTCAAAATATCTAGCCAAATTTGGCATCGATACTCACGGGAGTATCCATACCTAGGTATAGTATCGATACTCCCCATAAGAGTATTGATAACAAGGCATTTTCCAAAACATCGAAGATATTTTTGGTATCGATACCGAAGGGGTCGATATCGATATTGTTAGCACAATATCGATACCCACGGTGATTTTTGGCCAATTTAATTCTTTTGGTTTGAAAGTTTGGGCTTGGATGTTTTTAGTTCATATAAGCTTCTAGTATTCAATACAAGTTAAAACAATTAAGATTACTAATTTATCACCTCAAAATTAAGCAAGATAGGATGATATAAGATTGGCCTTTGTATGATGCTCGGGAAACGGCTAGGATACCCAAGTTACTATAGAATTACGATGATTGTCCTTTGTTTGTAAATATACATATATTATCTATTTGGTATACATCCAATGCACGTAAATTATGGGTTATACCGGTACGAATTCTGATGCATGTAAATTCTGAAATCATACCCTATGCTCGATTAGGTGCGAGATGTGAGCTTCCAATGCATGTAAATTTCAGACCTCACCCCAACCTCTCGAGGATTGGAAATAGACTAAGGGCTATAGATTCCAATGTACATAAATTTTGGTTCTTACCCTGAAGCTATTTCATTCTAGATAGGCTAGTGTGTTATCCGAGATGCACGTAAATTCCTCCGACCATACCACTTGGCGTATCTCATGTTTGTTAAGTACTTTTGCATGTTTATGACATTGTACATCGGCACGTTCATGAAATTAATACATATTACATACGTATTCTCTTGGCACTGAGCTTGTGAGCTCAGCGTATGGAATGTGTTTCCTTGCGCATGTTAATAGAATGATTGTTGAGGAGCTTATCGCATCAGTATGTTCCATACCAGACAATTTGTAGAGTATGTCTTGAGTCTATTTTAGTTGGCATGTATTAAATATAGACTCTGTATTATTCGATTCATAACTCTATTTCTATTTTGGTTTAAACCTTATGGTATTTTGTACGTATTTTGGGGGACTATCATACTTTCTAAACTTTGATTTAAATTTTGCTACTATGATGGTTTTATGATTTTGATATTTATCAATGCTTTGAAAAGAAATTTTTGGGTTGACCATTTATGTAGTAACTTGTGGTACCATAATCCATGGATTTTCGGGTCAGATTGGATTAGGGTGTTACAATTAAAGTGCAAGCCTGTTCTTTACCAAGTGGAGTAAGGCCTGCATTGTTTCAATCATATGGTGCATTGGGCATTTCATACCCGAAATCATCCAAATATCATTTAACAAAACAATATGAATATATCATAATAAGATTCAAATCCTTTTCTCTAATAAAAAAATCGTATTGTAATTTTTCGATTTTGATTAATGAGATTTTTTTATTTGAATCAAGTTTTTGAATAAATATGTTTAAATTTGGAATGTGAGAAATGTTTGGAAACCCTTTTTAAGTGTATGTTTTGTTAAATGACCTAAATCCTAATTTATCCAATTTCCTTAAGTTGATGACTCATTATATATGTGTTATCAAATAAGATTTTAAGCTATTTTTTATTATTAAAATAAAAAGGCTTTTATATATCATTTGGGTGGGTTTCACTTGGAAAACATGGAAAGATGAGAGAATATATTTTTCTCTCATATTCAAGAACTTTCTTTCCTCCATTAGAGAATATCCTTCAAACATTTAATCCTTCCAAGTTAATTTTGCTTGTAATCTAGCCACTAATTTCGAAATCCAAGTACATTTCTTTTATTGAAGAAACTCATATTTGGAAGAGAGAATCAAGCTTTCAATATTGGTATGATCATCCAAGGTATACAATGAGTGTAGTTCATGTGTTCTGTTGACTCGATATCATTTTGATTCTATATTTTAACAATTGTTATAGGTGAATTCAATTGATATATCTCGAACTCACATAGAACATTGAATGGCAAAGTGAATATCAAGATAAATTTGGTAAGTTTGTAAGCTTATTTAACTTATGATGTGTTTTGTTAACATGATTTGTTAAGTTTATATGATTATGATATGTGCGATAGAGAAGCAGCGGCAGATAATATGAACATTGTTTGCCATTGAGGGAAGAAACCTAGAAAGCTTTAGACTTGATCAAAGAGCGAGAGGACGGGGAGATGAAGTTGGTGGCAGCAAGGGGGTTTTATAATATGGATTTAAGAAAAATAAATAAGGATTAGGATAATAGAAAAAAGTTTAAGAAAAAAGGTAAATAAAGATAAGTAAATTGATGTAATAAACTAAAAAGAAATACTTAGCCTTTTAATAGAGGTGGACGGCTATAGATTTGTTGGAGGAGTTGTTATGGTGATGTGGGTAGTCGTTGGTAAGAGAAAATGATAAGGATTTCAATAGAGAATACGGAGTTAAAATCGGATGGTAATATCAATGGGAAAACACAATTGAAATTTTACCCCTGGTAATATGATTATGAGTTAACTTAGGGTTTTGGTGGAAGTTGGCGTGTGGATGATATTTGATGATGAAGATGGCATGTGGAGATGATAAGATAAATGTATATGTCTTACTGAACCCTCCTATTCACAATGAAAAGGAAAACTTAGCAATATGGCTTTAACTGACCCTCATAATCGCAATAAAAAGGCAAACCAGAGTGTGAAGATCTCTCTCTCAAGAACTCGGAAGAACTAAAGAAGAAGAAGCTTTGGAGGTAGAAGGTAATCAACTCTTTGAAAAATGATCTCTCATTATATTGTATAAAATAAAAGAAAATTTAATAATTACAATGATAAGGGAGGGCATTGTAATACCCAAAATTTTGGTTAGTGATTAAAATGTACATTGTGAATGTTTGGTGGACAAAATAGAAAATTAGGAAAATTTAGGGAACTAAGTAGTAATTTTACCAAAAAATTATTCAATAAATGGATAATTTACTCTTGAAAGTGTGGTTTTATTGAAACCGAGTTCTTGATCTGGAAATTATGTTAAAACTAGAAAGTGTTAAAGTCCGATAAAAATTTGGTAAATTGGATCAAATAGAAATTTTTAGAAAATTTGAAGGATGACAAATTAATCTTAGAAATATTATTTCGATGTTTTAAAATGATTGAAAATAATATGGAGCATTGAATTTGATAATTTATTTCTATGTTCAATTTGGACCGTAAGGTGAAAAATGACAAGATTGAAATTTTTGGAAAATGTCATGGGCAAAGTTGTAAAGGGAAAAATATTGTTTCCATCTTTGACTTTGGAAGATGATAAGGGTTATGTGGCTTGGTATTATTGTATATATCAAGTTTCGTTAATGCCAAAATGGACATTTCTCATTAATTGAATATTTTATTCATTTAAGCTTAAATAAAGGTTAAATTGACATGGAATTCATTAGAAATTTCATGAAAACCTAGCCATTTTTGGCCAAAATTTCTTGCTCCCCATGAACAAGGTAAGAGAATTTTTATTTTTCATTTTTGAGCAATTTCCTTTAGATTTTGGAGCATGCCTTGAAATAGAAAATTGTTCTATTTGAAGCTATCATTTGGTACCATTATTGTTTTCTAATTTGGTTTGTGTTCAAAGATCCCAAATTCTACGATTTATGTTTACATTAGGGTTTATGGAAATTAATGAAAGATTTTGATGTTATTGAGGTTGTAGAATCATTTCCATGCATGATTGATGATTAAAATCACTTGTACATGTTCATATGAACATAATCTTGAAATAAATATGTGTATTGATGAAATTAAGTTAGGGTTTTGATTGTATAAATTTTATAAGGTTAAATCGAAGTTAATTTCATGCTTGAATCAAATCAAAATAGAGTAAAATCATGAAAACCCTAATCTTGAACATACAAAGCATTAGGCCTTGACTATAGAGGATGAGAAACATTATTGAAAAAATTATGTAGGGGATGAAAATGTTGTAGTAAGTATTCTACAAGCCTTAGAAAAATTTAGAGAGCATTATGTAAATTTTGAAAAGTTGGTGGATCAAATTGGTAATATTGTAAAAGTTGCAGATTGTTGTGTAATTGTTCAATATTTGATGTACTATGTTGAAATTAATTTTTGATTGTTGAAATTGAAGTTAGGATTTAAAATTGGATTATTTTGGAAAACACGTAATAGTTGAGGTTTAAATCACAAAAATGGAAAGGTTGGGAGCTTAAGTGAAAATGTTATGTGAAGGGATAAATAGGAACTTCAATGGTTAATTAGAAGTATTAAGGTAAACATTTATGTTATGAAATGGAAATTGTATCGAATAAGCATCGAAAAATTCGTTAGGAATTTATTTTCCAAAGTATGTTTGGTAATGATGTTCATTTAGATTGAGTGCTTGTAATCAAGATAAAATATTATTAAAGCTAAGGAGAAGCTTCAGGATGAAATGGGAAATTCCAAGGAAGGTTGCAAGCTAATGAAACCAGGTGAGTGCAAATTTAATTTGTACTTATATTATCAAACAAACATTGGCTTGCGATGAGCCAATGATGGAGTTGCTATGGTAAGGAGTGACTCCTAAAATGTTACGTGATTTTTGATGCATGCATATATGTGCATTTAGTGAGCTAATGGAATTAGTGAACAAGTTGAAAATGCAAATTGTTGAAATCTGCTTAGAATTTAGTTATGGATAGTAAGGTTAGAAAAATCATCATAAATTATACAAAAATTATTAGAGAATTATTTTTATACCGTTTGATTCTTATATGAGTCTAGTTTTTTTATAACAAACGGAAACTGATTTTGAGGTATATACAAAAAGACATGAATTTTTAACCAAGGATAGGTAAGAAAACGGGGCAATAGATTATGCTCAAAAAAATTTTGTTGGTCAACTTTGAAAATTCACAAAAAATTGTACAAGTTGAACTAGAATGAGTGCCTTATATGGGTAGATTTTTATTTGAGTATAACTTTTAAAGGTGTATATTAATACATAATAATATTTCATTAAAGGTAGTGCAAACTGTCAGGATATGAAATTATGACAAATTTTGGGATTTAACGTAATTATAAGCAAATGATCAAGTTAAAGCGTAGTGAGGCTTATATTTTGACTTGTATACAAATTCTCAAAGTGAGTGAAATGCATAGTATTATACATGGATGTTTACACCTCTGGGTAGGCTTGCGATAAGTCTACCTTAATTATACTGTCATGATATTGATGGTAATTATCATATAATTGATATATTCTAGATATGTCAAAGGTGAATATAGAATGCATTGATCACTGTTCATTACACATGATGTAATCATGAATACATCTGATGTTTATCATAAATGTTATTTCAGATATGAACTCCCCAAAGGTTAAATGGTATTGAAGGCACATAGTGCAGGCCTCGTAGTGTCTAGCGAAGACACACGATACAAAACACTACGGTGTATAAGGTGGGCACGACCCAACCTCAGCACTGCGGTGCATTATTATGTGAGCAAGGCCTGACCTCAACACTACGTTGCAATATTTGACTCGTATACCGGGTTTCTCATACAATTATACTTTAGGCTATGGTTTATTGGTTAACAAACGATAAACAGGTGAATAAGCTGTTGAGCTTATGGAATAAATGGAAAGTATATTGGTAAGAAATTTATATGTCATTCGTATCATGTTCATATTAGTAGCATGATTGGAAATACTTGTAGAGTGATCACAATGCATTGAATATTATTATTGTTAACATTTATGTATTGCATTGCCTTGAATCTTTTTATGGTTGCCTCATTAAGTGTATACTTAGCTGTGATGATTTTTACGCGTAGGAAAAAGGGGGAAAAAGAATAAGGAGCTGAGCTTGGCATCAATCACCAAGGAAATATTTATAGGTACCAATGATGACATCCTACTGTGTTATAAAAGTTATAGCTGTCATGTATATAAGAATGAATTGTCTGCAATTTCTTAATATAGTTAGTATTAAATATAATTAATGGTATGAATAAATATTGTGATATTAAACTATGCTTAGCAAAAATTATTTGGGTTTTAAATCAAACGTGTTAGATAATCTTATTTATTTTATGAAATTAGAACAAAATTGTCTATCACTGCTTGAAACTGGTTTTGAATTGGTAACCAATAATCTTATATTATGATTTTTCTCCAAATAATTATTTTATAATAATTGTTCAAGTTATGAAACTTGAGATGTTTAAATGAAACAAAATTTTACTCAGTTCAATTAAAGAAATATTTTAAATTTCTGACGTGACATTTGTAACTCGTATTGGTTTACATATACGGGTTATGGGTGTTACAGGAATTCTTATATAGGGTTGGAGAGTCCTTGGTCTAACATGAACAACCAATAAAATAATAATAAAAACAACAACAAAATAAATAAAACTCTCCTAAATCCATGTGCAAAGGGAGTCATTGAATGATAACCATTGATGAAGCTTTTGATCCAATGGTGGACACGAAAAATGACTGGAAAGGAGTCTTGAACTTGATAAACGGTCCAGATCTCCCTTCTAGAAGATGAATGGACGACAATGGTGATTTGGACTCCTGATAGGTGTGATGAGCTTGCTGGTAAAGGATGATAAGATATGAAAGGTTTCATTTCAATGGCTTATTGGGCCTGATCCTAAATAAAATAAAGTAAACTAATAATTACTAAATTAACGAGTTAACCCAGGTTTTATAGAAGCAATGCTGGGTAACTTTACAAAATGTTGCCCTTAGGGTGGTTCAAACTCAGTTCTGGGCATGTCTTTATAGGCTTCATAATTAGGCCTGAAAATGATTTAGGCTCTTGAAAACCAAGTTGACAAGGGAGAAATGAGAAATGGTTTTTTCCCTCATTGAGCTCTTCTAATTTCATGTGGTCTTGAAGGCCCTTCCTTGTTTGCATGTAATGCATGAAGCACATACATTTTCTACGGTTTTTTTGCATGTGTTGCCAGAAAAAGTGTTCTTGGATCATGTCAAGTGTTTTATTAACACCAAAGTGTCCCATTAATCCTCCCAATTAGACTCATGCACTAGAAATTCTCGTAATGATACTTGGGGTATGCACAACCTGTTCATTCTAAATAGAAAACCATCTACAAGATAAAATTTATTAAAACACCTTTAGAACAATGGTTGTAAATCTCAGAGAAGTTTGGGTCAGAAGAATAAAGATTTTTAATATGTTTAAAACCTAGAATAGTAGCATGCATTTGTGTAACAAGTGTGTTCCTTTGGGATAATTCATCAAAGACAATGTTATCTTTCCCTTGTTTATATTTAATGACATAAGGGAAAGATTTAAGAAATTCAACCCATCGAGCATGTGGTTAACTTAACTTACCTTAACCATTTAACATCTTCAACAATTCATGATCTGTGTGTATGAAAAACTCTTTAGGAAGAAGGTAGTTCTACCAAACTTTGAGTCAGGAACAAACACAACGAGTTCTTTGTCATAGGTGGAGTAGTTCAATTGTGCACCTTTCAAATTTTCGCTAAAGTAAGCGATATGTTGCTTCTTCATCATGAGTATTGTGTCTATGCCTATTCCTGATGCATCACATTCTAACTCGAATATGTTAGAAAAATCGGGAAGACGAAGAACGAGTGTCGAACATAACTTACCTTTTAACAAGTCGAAGTCTTCTTTTTGTTGTGGCCATTTAAATTCAACTGATTTCTTGATGATTTTCGTCAAAGGTGTTGCAATGGTAGAAAAGTATTTGAAAAAACTCTATAAAAACTCGCTAAACCATGAAACTATCTTACCTCAGAGATGGAAGATGGCATGGACCATTCTTGTATAGTTTTAATATTTTCTTCATTTACATTGATTCCCTGTGCGCTAACTATGAAGTCCTTCAAAACTCGATTCATTAATCTCATAAAAGTGCTAGATGCATTCATAAGTCCAAATGGCATGATGAGCCATTCGTAGAGTTTGAACTTTTTCTTGAAAGATGTCTTCCATTTATCACATTCTTTCATTCATATTTGATGGTACCCTCTTTTCAAGTCAATCTTTGTGAAGATGCATAAGCCATGAAGTTCATCTAACATATCATCAAGGCATGGGATAGGGTGCCTATACTTGATTGTTATATGGTTTATTGGTCTGGAATCAACACAAATTCAGAATGTGCCATCTTTCTTTGGAACGAGGATCACTGGAACAAAACATGGTCTAAGGATTTCACGGATGTGGCCTTTTGGTAGCAATGATTCTACTTGTCGTTCCAACTCCTTGGTTTCTTCGAGATTATTTCAGTATGTTGGTCAATTTAGAATAATGGATCCCATAATGAAATTGATTTGGTGTTCGATTCCTCTTTTAAGTGGTAGGCCCTTTGGTGGATTGTTTAAAATATCTGTGAAATCTTTCAAAAGAGAAACAAACACACTGGGAAAATCTATGAGGTTAGTATAAATTGAAATTGTGGTTTCTTGGAAACATAAAAGGATATAAGAACTGGTTTGGGATAAAGATTCTGTTAGGTCTTTTAAACTCGTATAGATGTTTTGAGACACTCTTTTTTCTCACAAGTGAGTTCACTCACCTCCAATGGGTCATTTGTTTGGCTTTTATGGGTTGTGACCTTTTTTGTTTTGCCTCTTTCCTTAAATTCCCAATCTTCTCACAAATTCTCTTTTGATCTTGTATGATGTCCTTTGGATGCATCAGATTGAGTGTATAAGGCTTTCCTTTGATGGAGATGGAGTATTTGTTTGTGTTAGAGTATGCACAAAGACCAATCATATGATGATTGTATTGACATATTTTCTTTACTGTATTTATTGAATAAAGGCATAACCGTTATTTTTTTTATATTTCTAAGTATTAAATAAACTAAAAGATAATAATGTCTATATAATAATATGATGATTATTAAAAGATCCTTAGTCAAGTATTATTATGGGCATGGACAATAATAACTGCTTTAGACTAACATGTTATTGATTGATGACAATGAGTTGTCATTGACATAGAGATGTCAA
Source organism: Hibiscus syriacus (assembly GCF_006381635.1). Taxonomy (NCBI): domain Eukaryota; kingdom Viridiplantae; phylum Streptophyta; class Magnoliopsida; order Malvales; family Malvaceae; genus Hibiscus; species Hibiscus syriacus. The sequence goes on along the minus strand of NW_024063507.1, from coordinate 3,415,478 downwards.
AATTGATGCATGAATATGTTGTTAGAGAACAATATATTGGATTGACCCGCCACGAGCATATGTCTTGGATTATTACGTGTCGATCACGATTCTGCTCATGGTGACAACCGTATGTAAGATCCTTAGACTTGAGATTATTACCATCTCAAAATATATTGTTGTATGTTTTGATACAATTATACGTAGTCCATAACTGGTTGTACTATAAAGACTGACATTTAACATATCATGACATATGTAGTGTAGTGTGAATAATCGAGATAGGATTTTGCCTTCTTACATAATAGGAAATATATCACAGGCCACTTGATTGAGTGAGACTAGAAATGCATACCCATGCTTAAATAAGTTGATATGAGATATCACAAATTATTCATTTATTATAGTCTACTCTAGATGTCAATAAATAATAAATGGTATATACAAGTGTGACTATTCCAAGATTTGTTCCTATTATAGATATAAAGGACAAAAGGATTTAATACATTAGAAGAGTTAGTCATGAACATGTTATATTGAATCATGACTTCATGCAACTCAGGTAACAATGATATATTGCTAGATGTCACTCATTGTTTGTAATATTAGAATGATTCTAATTATTATTACTAACGTTACAGGAACCTACAGGGTCACACCCATTGGTTGAAAAAACAATTTATAGATGTGTTACTTATGCACAATTTTATTGTACATGAATAAAATGTGTTGTTATTATATATATATGCGCGTTAAAATAACTAGGGTAATTATATTCCATATTAAATTTAATTAATATATGCGAGTTAAAAGACCCATTGGTTTAATTACACATTAAAATATCAAATTTAATTAAAAGAATATAATTAGGGTAATTATATTCCATATTAAATTCATATTAAAACCCTAATAACTAGGGCAACACATATAAAAGGAATATGTTGGTCTAGTAACAATTTTTATCCCTTTTCAGAAATTTTGAAATTGCACTCAACATTTTTCAACTGGCTGAATTGAGTAGAGGCCAAGATGATATTCGTTGAGGTTAGGATTCGAATCGTTCATGAGATCATGAGTCGTTGCTGTATTATTTTTATTCAAGGAACCTAAGGTAAGAAATCGTTTCTTTTCGTCTCGAATCTGAGTTTTCATACTTAGATTGTTGGTGAGACCATCGTGTTTGTTTTTGTTGTGCCATAGGGTGTGCCAACGGTTCCAACACTTTGCCCTACCATAGTAAGTGACATCGTTGTAATATTGCCATAGGCATCCCAAAAGGATGTGAGATGATTGCATTAGAAGTACATCAAACTAAACATCATCTCAATAATTACCATCTTCAAATTGACCAAGCATTGTTTCGTGACCTTGATCTCGGTGCTCTCAGTGAGCCATTGTAAACAATATTGCTTTGGATGTCATTGACAAGGCAAGTTAAGTGTGTCCACTAAATAACTATTAATCAAATTGACATAACTTTCATTATCAAATATCAATGAGTATATATTTTCTTTAATTTGACATCTCGTGCGGAATAGGTTTGTTCGTTGAATATCTTAATCATCAACTATTTATATACTCAAATTTTGCTCACAACCATGGAATATACGTCAAACTCATCACTATCTGAGTGATATGGCACAATGCTTTCCAAAGCCTCAGGATAATCTATTTCAGTAGTCGTTAATTCATCATTCTCTTCTCGGATTACCATGGTTCTAATATTCAGAGAATCGTTACTAAAATGTCCATAACCTTTGCATTTAAAGCAAGGGGTTTTAGTTTATCGGGCCTTTTTATGGTTTTCGTCCAAATCTTATTGAGCCACTTTGGGCTTTTCGTCCCTGGATTTCTTATTTGCAAAAGGAGAAGGGATATAAGATGAAGATGGATTGGATGAATTACCAAAGGAAGAATATGAAGTACCTTGATAGTTTTCTAGAATTCAAAATTTCCTTTGGAGTTGTGCTTCAATTGTTATTGATCACATCAATGTTTCTTCAAGGTTTACATATCCATGTATCTCAGGAAGATCGTTTATGTTTTTAAGCCATTAAAAAATATTAAAATTGTGTCTTCTTCATCTTCATTGATATTTTCTTTTTTTAACAAGTACTTCTTCTTCTTGTAAAATTGCTCAACTGATTTTCTTCATTGTCGAAGTCAGAGAAGTTGTTGTTTCACTTTTCTTGTGTAGTTTTTTCGAAAGAAAATGGCTTCACGTATCATTCTTCAATAGTTCCCATGATACTATATTCTGGACTCAGTGATCTTGCATTGCTCTTAGTGTATGCATCCACTATGTGAGCATATCTTGTGAACTTCATGGTTATGAGTGCTACATGTTCTTCTAGAGGACATTCATGGTATGAGAACATGAGATCAACTTTCCCTTCCCAATACATGTAGCCGTCTGGATCATATTCTCTATTGAAAGGTGGAACTGTGAATTTTAATTTGGTGAAGTTTTTCGGTATTTGAAATCTAGGTATTACACATCTCAGAACCATCAGGTTGTCGTTGGGTTATCTTTGTTGACTAATCTACGTTTACAGTTATCTCAAATTGGTGTTGATTTCAACAAATTCTTGTTGTAGGGTGGTAATTATTTTTGTCTGTCGATTGATTGGTGCCCCTTTAGTGCCTAAGTGAGTCTTTCGTCGTTGTTTCCCATCTGACAACCAAAACACTCAAAGGAAAATATTTAATGTAAAAAAAAAAAAATAAAATCCTCACGGGTCACTCCAAGGAAGCAACACAATGAGAGGCAAGAAAGTCCATATTGTACTTTTTAAAACCTTTCCTATCTAAGATTATTTTGATGTTTGTATCGGAGTTTGATTGCTAACAAAAGAAGACAAAATAACTTATAAGTTCTAAGAGGTCAATAAAATATAGAACTCCAAGTATACAAACTCTTACAAACTCTTTTAATCCTAATAGTACAAGGAAGAGAATGTGGTAGATGATGTAGGGGAATAATGAAAAAGGTAAGACAAAAGAACCTATAGGAAAATAAGAATGGAAGAAAAATTATGGAAGAAACCCAAATCCAGAAAAGAAACTAAACACTGGATCATCTTGATAAACAGTTTTTGAGTGGGTTTCTGACCTCCAAAAATTCTGATTTTTTTATGTTCCTCATTCAGTCTAGTTGGGATCTGGAAATTTTCCATCACGAAATTCCTTCTATAAAAGTCTGGAAAAATATGACATTATACATTGCGCAAATATGTTGAACAAACTTGAATGATCGATTTGAGGGGTTGAATGAACTCTGATTTGAATGAATTTTAGACTATTGGACCTTTTTTGGATGAGGTATGATCTTGTAAAAAAAATCAGATCCAAATTTATTCGTTAGTTTTTTTGATTATTGTATTTGTTATGAATAAAACAACAAACTAACAAGAAGGAATCAAAACTAAATTAAAAGAATAAAAAAACCAGAAAATGATGGGTTTTTTTTTTGCAAACTAGCTCTATTGATACTTGGAGAAAAAGTCAAAACTCTTTGATTCTTCCCAAGAATTGTCCCAAATCTGATACCAAATGATAGAGAAATGGTAGACGGATGATGTAAATGTTGCTCGTCGTTGAGGGAAGAAACCTATCAAGCTCTAGACTCGATCAAAAAATGAGAGAATTGGGAGATGAACTTGGTGGTAGAAAGGGTTTTATAAGATAGCTTTAAGATAAATAAATAAGGATTAGGATAATAGAAACAAGGTTAAGAAAAAAAGGTAAAATAAAGACATGTAAATTGATGTAATAAACTAAAAAGAAAGACTTTACCTTTTAATGAGGTAGTCGACTATAGAGTTGTTGGAGTTGTTATGGTGATGTGGGTAGTCGTTCGAAAGAGAAAATAATAAGGATTTCAAGGAGAAGATAGAGTTGAAATCGGATGGCTAGGTTGATGGGAAAACACAATTGAAATTTTACCCCCGGTAGTATGATGATGAATTAACTTAGGGTTTTGGTGAAAGTTGGCGTGTTGATGATCTTTGATGATGAATATGGCGTGTGGAGATGATAAGAGAGATGGATATGTCCTAATGAACCCTCCTAGTCACAATGAAAAGGCAAACTCTGCAATACGACTCTAACCGACCCTCTTAATTGCAATGAGAATGCAAATTGGAGTGTGAAGATCTCTCTCTCTCAAGAACTTGGAAGAACTAAAGAATAACATGCTTTGAAGGTAGAAAGAAATCATCTCTTGCAAAAACGATCTCTCGTTGTATTGTGCAAAATAGAAGAAAAAATGATAATTACAATGAGAGGGGATGGCCTCCAAATGTATGGGTTCAAGATTCCTCATTCTAACATGAATAGCCAATATAATAATAATAAAAATTGCAGAAAAAATAAATAAAACTCTCGTAAATCCATGTACAAAGGGAGATATTGATTGGTAACCCTTTATGAAGCTTTTAATCCGACAGTGGAGATGAATGATGACTTGAAAGGAGTCTGAACTTGATGAACGATCCATATCTCCCTTCTAGAAGATGAATCGGCAGGAATGGTGTTATGGGCTCCTAATAGGCACCCAATCATGTGATAAGTGAGGGAGATGGGTCTTGATAAGGGCTTTGGCGTGATGGGATTGCATGGAAAGGATGATAAGCTATCAAAGGTTGCATTTCAATTGCTTATTTGTCTTGATCCTAAATAAAATAAGGTAAACTAATAATTACTAAATTAACGAGTTAGCCTAGGTTTTATAGATGCAACACTGGGTAATTATACAAACTTTTGGACTCAATGTGGTTTAAAATCAGTTCCAGGAATGTATTTATGGGCTTCACAATTGGTCCCATAAATTACTTAGGTTCTTGAAAACCAAGTTGAAAACCAATTTTATGTGGTTTGAAGGCCCTCACTAACAAAGGCTTGGACTGTAGTTTGGAGTTGATCTTTGAGTAGTTTAGCTCGTCCTCTGGTAATTGGGCCTAGAGGCAAAGTAAGTCCATCCTTTGGGTGTGTGGTGCATGTATCAGGAAGGTATAGTTAAATGATATTTGTAAGATTAAAAGTATGATAATTTATTTTATGATTATATGAATGAAAACTATGTGAATGACAAGGAGCTAAGGCTAAACTATGTTACTTGGTACACCAAGATAAGAAACTATGTGAATGATATGGAGCTAAGGCTCATCTATATTACATTGTATGCCAAGTTAAGAAACTATTTGAACTATAAGGAGCTAATGCTAAACTATGCTACTTGGTACACCAAGATAAATTTCGTATGTGATAAGTTTAAAAAGGATATGCCCTTGGATGCTAAGTTAATTTGGATACAATTGGAATGTCATAGAGTCCATTTGAGCTCATGATGAGGTTAGATTACAATCCTTATATGGGGACAATAGGAGAGATGTTGTGGTTATTTATCATTACAGACAGTTTGGAGGGATATATCATTTTCTATTATTTGCCTACAATTTGGTTGGTGATTCGTGTATCTATCATTACTTATAATATAATGGGATAAATAATGAATATATGATATAAATCTTACTATGAAAACTAATTTAATGAATTAATATGATTACAATACCATGAAAAGAAGGTTAATCTGTGATGTGATTATGATTTTCCATAACTTAAGGTATCGCTAGGTATATTATATAAGTTCATGTCATGGAAATTTATGCTATGATTATTGCCATGAAAGTCATGTATGATGAATTATGTTATTTGTGCTTTCCATGAAATTAATTTGTTATGATATGTTCATTATGTAATTTGCAATTCAAGCATATTAAGGACAACCTAATATGTTATGTTCATTTTATTTATATATTTATCTACCTCACTAAGCTATATAAGCTTACATTTTATTTGTTTTACCATTTCAGGAAACAAGTTAAATAGCTCGCCGATTGTATTTAGGACGTTGCAAGTCACTTCCAAAGTAAACAGTGTAATTTCTTTGCGTTTAAACTTCTAGATTGTGGCATATGTCATGTTGTGCAATTATAAGTAGCCAAGGTTGTATGTTAATTAGTTCAATTTTGAAAGTATCCAAGGATGTAATTTATGTGAGTATTGGTTATGATGAAGACCCACAAGTTCTTGTTATTTAAAGATAAGTCATTATAAGCATTCTATGTGTCGCAACGGTCCTTCAGGTGGTCCTGGGTTCGCGTCTCGACTTGGAATCATGATGGAGTATCCACTGATCATTTTAAATGAGGTTGATATGTCTTACCAGAAAATTATCGTATTGGGAGTCAATTACAACCGGGGAAGAATTAATACCCCCGGAGTTCCCTTTCGGTACCACATGATTAGCAAATTGGCTTAATTACAAAAATTGAATTTTAAGTAAAAATTTAAAGTGATCCGAGTTATTTACCTTTGATGACCGTTTGTGATTTAAGTTAGGTCCCTAAATAGATATTTAAAAAATAATAATAAAAAAATAAATAAAAAAATTTAAAAGAAAAAAATACTATAAAATAAATAAATAAGGATACCAAATTAAAAGAAAAAATAATGAAAAGGACTAAATTTAATTAAATTGAAATTTGGGAGTCCAATTTACTACAGGTGACTAAAATGAATTATGCTTTGAAACTCCAGGGACTGTGAAAAGAATTTAAAATTCCTTTAATTGCACATTGGTCCTTCTATAAACAATCCCCTTTTTTGTTATTCTCTCATTTGTGCATCCAAAACCCAAAAAATACAAATCTCCCCTCTCCTAAATTCTCTCTCTAGAACAAATCTCACTAGCCTAAACTGTAATGCCCCAAATTTTGGTTAGTGGCCAAAATATAATTTTCAAAGTTTAGGAGTTAAAGTATAAAATTAGAAAAAGTTTAGGGACCTAAGTGGTAATTTTCCCAAAAATAATTTTTATTCCATAAATAGATAATATACTCTTGAGAGTGAGGTTTTATTGAAATCAAATTCTTGATCCAGAATTTATGTTGAAAACTAGAAAGGGTAAAAGTCTGGTAAAAAATCGGTAAATCGAATCGAATAGAAATTACGGGAAAAATTAAAGGATGATAAATTAGAATTGAGAATATAATATCCATATTTTAAAATGATGGAAAATAATATAAACCATTGGATTTGAGGATTTAATTCCATGTTAATTTTGGATTGTTGGATTAAAGAGGTAAGATTGTAATTTTTGGGAAATTGAAAGGGAAAAACGGTAAAGATGGAAATAATTTGTTCATATTTGACTTTTGGAAGTTGATAAGATTGAGTTTTCTTTATTTTTATGGTAAATATGAAATTTCATTAAGGGTAATTTGGTCTTTCTCAATTAAAAGAATAAAAATTCATTTAAGCTAAATTAAAGGTAAATTAACATGAAATTTATCAAAAATTTCATGAAACTTGTTCATCATTTTCTCCTCCAAGCAGTAATCTCTTCCCTAAGGTGAGAGAAACTTTCTTTTCAATATTTGAGCAATTTCCTTTGGATTTTGAGTTGTGCCGTGAAATAGAAAATTGTTCTATGTGAAAAACCCTATCTTTTGGTACAATTTATGCTTGCTAATCTTGCTTGATTTAAAAGCTCCCAAATTTTAAGGTTTGTTTTCACATTAGGGTTTATGAAATTGGTGATGAATCTTGATGTTTTTGAGGTTGTAGATTCATGTTCAAGCTTCTTTGATGATTAAAACATGTTCAATCTTCCTAGAAGTTGTTCTTTAATATTCAACCAAATCATAGAGTTATGGAACTTTGTGTTTTGAGGAAATTTGATTAGGGCTTTAATTTTAGAGATGTTGTAAGGTTTGATGGAAGTTGATTACATGCTTGAATCGAATCAAAATCGAACAAATTCATGAAAACCCTAATTTTAGAATTTTAGAGCAATCAATTGTGTCTTGCTTGAATGAGAAAAATTATGGAAAAATTATGCAAGGTATGAAAATGATGTAGGAAGTATTCTACAAGCATTAGAAAAATTTAGGGACCATTTGATAATTTTTGAAAAGTTAGGTGACCTAATCAACAATTTTAGAAAAGTTGTTAATTGTTGTTTAATTGTTCAATATTTGATGTACTATGATGGAAATTAAAGTATTGAGTGTTGAAATTGAAGTTAGGATGTGAAATTGGATTATTTTGGAAAGCTTATAAAATTAAGGTTTAAAGCACAAATATGGAAAGTTTGAAAGCTCAAGTGAAAATGTTATGTGAATATGGATTAAATGGAATTTGAATGGTCAATTGGAAGTGGAAGTGTTAAGGTTAACATTTATGTTGTGATATGGAAATTGTAATGAACATTTATAGTCAATTGCATAAGAAAATTTGTTAGGAATTTATTTTTCCAAAGTATGTCTATGTTAGGAAAATTCTATCATATGGTTTGAATTTTTTATATGTTTGGTATTGATGTCCATTTAGATTGAGTGTTTGAAATCAAGATTAAGAAATTTTAAAGATAAGGAAAAGCTTAAGGATGGAATGTGAAATCCTTAGGGAAATTTGCAAGCTAAAGACACCAGGTGAGTGCAAATTTAATTTATACTTATGTTACCGAACAACATTGGCTTTCGATGAGCAAGTGATAGAGTTATTATGGTAGTAAGTGACTCCTAAAATGTTATGTGATTTGTGATGCATTCTTATATGTGCATTTGGTGAGCTAATAGGATTAGTGAACAAGTTGAAAATGCAATTGGTGAAATCTGCCTATATTGGTGTTCTGAACAATAAGTTTATAAACTCACCATAAATTCTATAGAAAAGATTGGAGGATTTTTTATATCGTTGGATTAGTATATCAGTCTAGTTTTGTTTAGAATAAACAGAAACTGATTTCGAGGTATATACATAAGTATATAAATTTTTAACCGATGATAGGTCAGAAAACGGGGTGGTAGATTCTGCTCAAAATAGATTCTATCGGTCAACTTTGAAAATTCACCATAAATATTACAAATTGAATTAGAATGAGTGCCTCATATGGATAGTTTTTTATTTTAGTTTATTTTCCATTTGTATAAACGAAATAATTTTTAAAGGTTTGTATTAATACATAATAATATTTTGTTAAAGGTAGCGCAAACTACAAGGAAATGAAATTATGACCAATTTTGGGATTTAATCAAGTTAGAAACAAATGATCAAGTTAAAGCTTAGTGAGGCTTACATTTTGACTTGTATATAATGTCAAAGTGACTGTAATGCATACATAACATTATACATGGATGTTGTATCCATCATTGGGTAGGACTTGCAATAAATCTACCTTGTTTATATTGACATGATATTTATGTCATTTATCATATATTTGAGATATTGTAAATATGTCAAAGGTTGAATATAAAATACACTGATCACTATTTATTATATATGATATTTATTGCGAATGTTATTTCGGGTATGTACTACCCAATGTTAACATATGTTAATATATATTGCCATGGAAGGAATAAAAATAGACTATATGCCCAAGTAAATCATTGAGGGATAGGGTATAGTTAGCATTCCATAGAGTCCAGCGGCAGGCTGCATATTCGAGATTACACTAAAGTATAATTAGTGTATATAGTGGGCACAATATTTTGTATCATATTAAGGAATGCTCTAAAGTATAACTAGTGTAGATGGTGGGCATGACCTTATGTGTCATATTCGGGTTAGCACTACGGTGTATATATTTGACTCGTGTACCCAGGGTCCTCATGGTTTAAATTGGGCTATGGTTTATTGGTTAATGAATGATATATATTGGTAAGAAACTTTATATCTGATTATATCATATTAATTTATGGTAACATGGTTGGATTGTAGGTAAAGTGATCAGATTGCATTTAATATTATCACTCATTTATATTTGTATGTTACATTACTTTGAATATTTATATGATTGCCTCACTAAGTGTATACTTGGCGTGTGATGATTTTCACGCATAGGAAAAAGAAAGAAAATGAGTAAGGAGCTGAGTTTGGCATCAATCACCAAGAAAATATTTACAGGTAACAATGATGACATCCTACTGTGTTCCAAATGTTCTAGCTAACATGTATATGAGAATAATATGTATCAAATTTCTTAATAAAGTTAGTATTAAGTATAATTAATAGTCTGAATAAATATTACAATATTAAACTATGCTTAAATAAAATAAATTTGGGTTTTAAATCAAACATGTTAAACAATCTTATTTATTTTATGGAACAAAACAAAACAGTCTATCACTACTTGAAACTGGTTTTGAATTGGTAACAAAAAAATTATTATATTACAATTTTTCTCTGAATAATTATTTTATAATAATTGTTCAAGTTATAAAACTGGTGATGTTTGAATGAAATAAAATTTTACTCGGATCAATTAAAGAAATGTTTTGAATTTATGTTGTGACATTTGTAACTCGTATTTGTTTGTATATACATGTCTTGGGTGTTACATTTATTGGTACCAGAGCTACATGTTTAACCTATTCTAGGACTAAACCAAGCTTGTTTTGAGTTAAAAAGTGTATACATGCCACTAGGATGTCATTGTTATTGATTTGGTTATTATAATGCTCGATTGATGCCACTATTTACTTGTAAAGATGAAAAATATAGTGTATGAAAAAGAAGTGTGTATTTGAGGGTTTAAAGAATGTAATCAAGCAGGATGTTAAAAAATAAGCTAATAATGATAGTAATGTTGTTAGCCACAATTCTATTGTTTAGTTTAATAAGATGATGTATTGGCACAATATGAAGTGCTAATGTTGGATTAGGATAACCTTCATTTATGTATAAGTAGAGTATCGACGAAAGAATGAAATATTCTACAACAATTGATCCTAAGTGATATGTGTGCCATTAACCTTTTTGGCTAGAGTGTGAGGATGAATCGTATTTGTAGATAGTAACTGTCTGGTAAGAATTACAAGTGTTGATTTATAATATACTTGATAGAATTACCTTTCGAAGGTAATTTTTGGAATAAATTGATTACCCCATACCATGTTGCAATGAATTACCGCTTAGGGTGATTGAATGTTATAGAACTTTAAAAGTTTTGAGATATTTGTGGTAGGGAAAGACAATAAATTTGTTTTCTAATGTGATTTTAGCATCAACTGCTATAAAGTTATTGCTACTAGATTGTTAGGCCTTCTTAACGGATGAGGTGGACACTCAAACTTTCATAACTAAGTGGGAGATATTCCAACTATTTAAGAGTATCCAAATATGTATCTACAAAAGTTACATGGATTACCTCTAGATTGAAATGTAGAAAGTAAAATAGAGATTCTTCTCGGTATTGCATTTATTTCTATAGCCGTATCGAATGATTCCGATTGAGCTCAAAGAATGAAAGATATAATTAGTAAAAATTTTAAAACCAGGGATTTACATAACTAAGCGTGTTATCTAGGATGCACCAGTATTATTATGAAAAAGAAAGATGAGTCTATCAATTATGTATGGATTATCGTCCGTTAAATAAGGTAACAAAGAAGAACAAGTATTCTCTTCCGAGGATTGATTGTGTGAAATATGTTAGGAATTTATTTTCCAAAGTATGTCTATGTTAGGAAAATTCAAACATTTGGTTTGAATTTTATATATGTTTGGTAATGATGTCCTTCTAGATTGAGTGCTTGAAATCAAGATCAAGCAATATTAAAGCTAAGGAAAAGCTTAAGGATGGAATGTGAAATCCTAAGGGAAATTTGCAAGCTAAGGACACCAGGTGAGTGCAAATTTAATTTATGCTTATGTTACTGAACAACATTGGCTTGCGATGAGCCAGTGATGGAGTTACTATGGTAATAAGTGACTCCTAAAATGTTATGTGATTTGTGATGCATGCTTACATGTGCATTTGGTGAGCTAATAAATTTCGTGAACAAGTTGAAAATGCAATTGGTGAAATCTGCCTATATTGGTGTTCTAAACAATAATTTTAGAAAATCACCATAAATTCTATAGAAATGATTGGAGGATTATTTTTAAATCATTGGATTAGTATACCAGTCTAGTTTTTTTTAGAATAAATGGAAACTGATTTTGAGGTATATACATAAGTATATAAATTTTTAACCGATGATAGGCCTGAAAAAGGGCAGTAGATTCTGCTCAAAATAGATTCTGCCGGTCAACTTTGAAAATTCACCATAAATTTTACAAATTGAATGGATTGCTTTATATGGATATATTTTTATTTTAGTCTATTTTCCATTGGTGTAAATGGAATATTTTTTAAAGGTGTAGATTAATACAAAATAATATTTCTTTAAAGGTAGTGCAAAATTTTAGGATATGAAATTATGACCACTTTTGGGATTTAACCAAGTTAGAAACAAAGGATCAAGTTAAAGCTTAGTGGGGTTTACATTTTGACATGAATATAATGTCAAAGTGAGTGTAATGCACACATAACATTATACATGGATGCTGTGTACATCATTGGATATGACTTGTTATAAGTCTAACTTGTTTATATTGGCATGATATTTATGTTATTTATCATATATTTAACATTTTCCAAATATGATAAAGGTTGAATATAAAATGCACTGATCACTATTTTTTATATATGATTGTTGAGTTAATCGATCGAAGATATAACCAAGAGGGGGGTGAATTGACAATAAACATTTCGATGGAAGCTTTTGTAGAAAATTGGAAATATTTGCACATCGATTTAGAGTGGTTCGACTTTCTCAACCAAAGTTTACGTCCACTACCTTAGCTATCCACACTAAGTATTTTCCACAAATTCACTAATTTGTCTTTCTTTTGAGGACAAAGAGTAACCTTACAACCCTATCAAGAATTATACCCCAAATATTTTAGAACACTCTCTCCCAAAGAGAAAAATACAAATTCCGCAAACTTACAGAAAAACCTCACAAGGTAAGATGTTTGCACAATTATATAACAAAGAAAGAACACTCAAAGATGAATACAATTGAGCACAAACGGTGTTCTTGAAAGAAAAATGAATATTGAATGGAAAATAGGCTTGAAAATGCTCAAACAATAAGTTTAAGGCTTTCTATTTGGTTCTCTCTCAATTCTTGTTTCTTGTTGTTTCTTATTGTTGATCAATGGATCCTGAGCTTGTTTAAATACACCTTGGATCACTTCTAAATGTTGGGGATCATTGGTGTAGTCAATAGAGCCGTTATGGTGTAATTATCATTTAAAAAATCTGTTGGGAGCGTAGGTGTATCGGTAAACTATCAAGGTGTATCGGTACACTGAGTGTAAAATTCAAATATTTCAACCGTTAGTTGACCTAGTGTATCGGTACATCCCAGGTGTATCGGTACACTAATTACATTCGATGTTTCTCAGAGCCAGGAGTGTATCGATACACCGGCTGTGTATCAGTACACAATTACATTCGAAATATGGAGTGTATCGGTACATACATGAGTGTATCGATACATACATGAGTGTATTGGTACATCCCTTTATAAAACTTATTTTTGGCTTGAGTAAGGTTTGAAATACTTTGTAAAATTATTTCAAAAATATTTTGAGATTAAAACACAATTTTACACTTAAGTAAGGATTAAAATTGACATTTGAAAACTTGAAATAATACTTTTGATATTCGAATAATTTAATCGAATATATAATTTTGAATCGAATATAAAATCTTAAAATTCAATAGTATTTTATTTGTTATATCGAAACATCAAAATGTTTTCAATAATCCTCCCTTTTTGATATAACAAAACATTTTAGTAATTTTAAGATTTTATTTTTGATCAATTTTGGAAAATTACTCCCCCTTACTTCTTTATTCTCTCCCTTTTTGTTAAATCAAAAAGATTCTATAAAACATATAAACAAGTTTTTAAGGAAAATAGCCAATTGATTTAAATAGATATAGCTTAAGCTGCTAAGATCACAAGCAAGAGAATTGTTAGCCATTAGTCCATAAACAATATTCATAAATGTGTAATGGTAATTGGTCATATTTCAACTAAGATGTAGATGATGCAAAAATTAATGAAATTAATATAAACATGAAGTTCAAATTAAATATTTAAACCATTCAAACAAAAATATCCAAACATCCAAAACACACAAATCCAAAACATTCAAAATGTTTTAACAATAAGTTCTAAGTTCAAGTTCAACCAAGTGTAAGCTCATTTAATCTTTCGTTCATAGATTCGTTGTTAGCTCGCATCTCCCGTTGAATCTCCAATTGTTGAGCTCCCATAGCGGTTAAGTGGGACTCTATGGATGCAAACCTCATGTCGAATGTCTCTAAAAACGATCAAAAGTATGAAGGCATTGGACTCTCTTGCGAGACCGACTCGTCCTCGGGTACATGATCATCGATATCTCATAAAATTTCTTCAAGATTTGGATCAACATTAGCAGTCGGTGCCGATGCTGCTCGTGAAGAACTAGCACCCGGTGTTTTCTGGGTTGATTGAACCCATTGATCTTTTCCCCCAGACCATCCCGACCTTTTCAAGGTTGTGAGATTTATTGGGTTCTTAAGAGGGATGGCTACATCAAGTTGGACCCTAACATTAGATTTGATAAAGAAATTACTAAGAAGACAACCGTAAACTAAGGTTTCTATATATTTAGACGGGACATTGTTTACGGTTTCTACTAGCTCAACAAAAATAATTTGTCGCAAATTTATTTTCTTATTATGTTGGATACAATGTATCCACCATAAATATAAAGCTCTAAGGGAGTAATACCTACCTCCGGATGGTCTAAACCACCAAGAGATGATTAAATGAAGAAAACACTCATGGTGAGTTAACAATGTACTCGCACTAGTCTTGGCTCTATAATGGGTAGCCACAATTTCTTTTTCGTTATCTAAACTGACGTTATCTAAACCAAATGTCATAGTGATTGAGTCGGAGTCAATGTGAGTGTATTGGCCTAAAAGATAAGACCGAATACTGACAGTGGAAGTTTGGGACTCGTTTTGGACACAAACCACATTAGAATAGAAAATACGAACGAGTTGGTGATAAACGACATGTTTAAGCTGAAACAGTTTATCAAATTTCCAAGATCGGAGGATAGGAAGATATTGAAAATTCACATAAACCATGGGTTGGATAGAGGGGATACACTCTTTCTGGATTCTATATGACTCTTTCTGGAAGATGTTAAAGCAATAATTAAGGATAGTCATTTCGAGAACGTTTGGGTTTGGATTTGGAAGTTGAATAAGAGGTCGGTTTTGAGATGGGTTTGACCAACTAGACGATGTCCTAGGTCTTTTAGAATGAGACATTGTTTTTAATCGGAATAGATAAGGGTACCTGTAATTTTAAAACACATGTATGCAACAAAATCAATCCCAAAACTCAATATGAGTCCTCAATATTCAAGGTTCTTTAAATAATATCCTAATAGGAAAAATTTGAAAACTATTTTGAAAACGATGTTTGAAAAATCATAAGATGCATAGTTTTCATGAAAACAACATAATTAGATAAAAAACAACAATTTAAAAACAAAACATTTTTTTATTTCGAAGATTTAAGATATTTTTTTTGAAAATATTGTGTTTTTGATGAAATTAGTTATAGATTCTAGTTTAAAATCATAATATAAGTAATGCCCGCTATTTATTTCGAACTAGAACTAACTAAAACTAGTCATATGCTAAAAAATTAATAAAATAGTTTTTAGAAAAATTTACCTTGAAAAATCGAAGATTGAGTGGAATGTAATGTTGTTTGCACGAATTTGTTGAGTGTAACAGGATTATAAGTTGAAAAATGAACAAATTCTGACTTGAATCGTTGAAAATGAGCAAAGTGGAGATTTTGGGTGATTTGAGAGCAAACGACGGAGTGTTTGGGGATTTTGTGATTTTGGCAAAAATGTGATATTTAGGCATTTAAATCCAAAAACCTGATGGGTCTATCGGTATACTCCTGAGTATATCGATACACATTCAAGGAATGTATCGGTACACATTCATAGTGTATCGATACATAGAGAGGGTATATCGATACAATTTGCAAAAAATGTCAAAATCTATTTTTTAAGCATTTAGAATGCTAAATTAATAAGCTCTAGTGGTATTGCGAACTCATATTTATAAAATTAACAATATTCAATCAATAAAATCTATCCTTAAATTTTATTTGAACATATCATTAATTTTAACTAAAGATCATAAACTCCTCCTAACTATTAGCATAAAATGCATTCAAAAATGTTATTTTTATAAGTATTTTCATTTTCTAATTAAAAGTGCTAAAATTATTTTAAACACTAATTAAAGATAGGTTGGTTAAATCTAATTCTCTCCTAAGTGTCCAAAATCTTTCTTTATCTAAAGGTTTTTTAAAAATATAAGCTATTTGATGTAAAGTATCAACAAATTCTAGAACTATATCTTCTTTAGTGACATGATCTGTAATGAAATAATGTCTTATTTCAATGTTCTTAGTTCTAGAGTGTTGGATGGAATTTTTAGTGAGACAAATAACACTAGTATTGTCACATAGGAATGGTACCAACTTCAATTCCATAATCTAAAAGTTGTTATTTCATCCATAAAACTTGTGCACAACAACTACCGACTGATATGTATTCTGCTTCAGTGGTAGATAATGCAACACTATTTTGTTTCTTTGAAAACCATGAATCATCATATTTCCTAGGAATTGACAATTACCGGAGGTGCTTTTCCTATCTATTTTGCATCCTCCATAATCCGCATCAGAGAAGGCATGCAAGCTAAAGCTAGGGTCTCTAGGATACCAAAGTCCTAAACTAGGAGTGTCCTTAAGGTATCTAAAGATTCTTTTAATGACTAGTAGATGTGATTCCTTAGGGCATGATTGAAATCTAGCACATAAGAAAACACTAAAGATAATGTCCGGTCTACTTGCGGTTAGATAAAGTAAAGAACCAATCATTGACCTATATAATTTAACATGTACACATTTACCTCCTTCATCTTTGTCAAGCTTTGAAGATGAGCTCATTGCAGTGGTGTAGGGTTTGATATTTTTCAATCCAAACATTTTGAGCATGTCTTTGACTTACTTTGCTTGATTAATGAAGATGCCATCTTTTCTTTGCTTTATTTGGAGCCCCAAGAAAAATGAATGATCCCCCATCATGCTCATCTCGAATTTACCTTGAATTAGCTAGAAGATTATTAGCAAAGAGCATCATTAGTAGAACCAAACAATATATCATCAACATAAATTTGAACTACTAATAAATCTTTACCTTTTCGCTTTAAAAACAATGTAGTGTCAACCTTCCCTTTTGAAAAAACTTTTTTATTAAAAAATTTGGCAATATTTCATACCAAGCTCTAGGAGCTTGTTTTAAACCATATAAAGCTTTTTGTTAATTTAAAAACATGATTTGGAAATTCTAGATCTTCAAAACCAGGAGGTTGTTCCACATACACTTCTTCTTTTATAAAACCATTTAAAAATGCACTTTTAACATCTATTTGATATAATTAAAATTCATTGAAACATGCAAATGCTAATAACATTCTAATTGCTTCCATCCTAGCTACGGGAGCATATGTTTAATCATAGTCTATGCCCTCTTCTTGAGTATAGCCTTAAGCAACAAGTCTAGCCTTGTTCCTCACTATATTACCACTTTCAACTAATGTCCATACTTTAATTCTCTCAAGCTTATTTAACTCTTCTTGCATAGTCATCATCCAATTTTCATCATTTAATGCTTCTTGGATATTCTTAGGCTCTATGCATGAGATAAATGCAACATAATTACATATATTTCTAAGAGAAGATTAAGTTGTTACCCCTTTGGATGGATTACCTATAATTTCACCATCCTTGACATAGTTGTACTCTCTTGGGTAAGTGACTTCCCTCTCTTCAATGGTTGGATTCTCAAGAGCATCGTGAGTTTCGTCATCTTTCACTTCTTCCTTTGATAATGGTTCTCTAACGTCATGTCTAATGTCATGTGAGTTCATAAAACCTACGTCATCATCAACACAAGAATTCTTCCTCAGAAGGGGATTATCATCGAAAACAACATGTATAGACTCTTTTACCACTAAAGTTCTTTTATTAAATACCCGATAAGCCTTAGAATTTAAGGAATAACCCAGAAAAATTCCTTCATCACTTTTAGCATCAAATTTACCAAGATTGTCTTTACCGTTGTTTAAAACAAAACATTTACATCCAAAAGGATGAAAATAACTAATGTTAGGCTTTTTATTTTTGAAACTTTCATGTGGAGTTTTCTTTAAAATAGGCCAAATAATTACTCGGTAACAAGCGGTATTTGTGGCTTCCGCCCAAAAATATTTTGGCAAATTGTTTTCACAAAGCATGGTTCTAGCCATTTTCTCTAAAGTTTGATTTTTCATCTCAACAACTTTATTTTTTTTGAGGGGTTCTAGGTGCTGAAAAATTATGGATAATTACATTCAAATTAAAAAAAATCAATAAATCCAATATTTTCAAATTCAGTACCATGATCACTCCTAACACTAGTTATGGAGTAACCTTTTTCATTTTGGATTACTTTTGAAAACATGATGAACTGTTCTAATTCTTCATCTTTAGTACTTAAAAATAGAACCCAAGCATATCTAGAATAGTCATCTACCAATACAAAACAATATTGTTTTCCACCCAACCTAGTAGTCCTAATTGGCCCAAAAAGATCTATATGGATCAATTGTAATACTCTACTAGTTGATACATCATTAATGGATTTAAAGGAGGCTCTTTTATGTTTTCCTTTAGCACATGCATCACAGATTTTATCGTTATCAAATTTTAGCTTTGGCAAACCTCTTACTAGATTTCCTTGAATTAGTCTTTGTAAAACACTCATGCTAGTGTGACCTAGTCTCTTATGCCATAACCAACTATCATGTTCATCCATAGCAACTAGGCACAAGTTAGTCATATCAATAGAATCTAAATACACCATGTAAATGTTTCCTATTCTATGACCAACAAGCATAATCCTATTAGATGCAATGTCAATGACTTTACAACAATTAGTTTCAAACAAGACATTGTATCCTTTATCGCATAATTGACTAATACTCAATAGATTATGCTTTTACCCATTCACATATAAAACTTTCTCTATTTGTACGGAAGAGGTATTACCTATAGTACCTATACCTTCAATGTAACCTTTTGAGTTGTCACCAAAGGTTACTACTCCTCCATTTTTGTCGTTAAGCTCTATAAACCGACTCTTGTCTCCGGTCATGTGTCTAAAGCATCCACTATCAAGGAACTATGAATTTGAACTTGTATTTTGTACTTTGTAGCAATGCTCATTTTCCTACAAACATAGATTATTTTTTGATTTTTGGTACCCAAATTCTTTTAGGTCAATATTCATTAGTTCCTAAAATTCTAGTCCCCTTGGGTATCCATTTGTGTAGGATATCCTTATATTTTGTAGTAATGAGTTCTTTAGGAACCCATATACTTCTAATGATTTTACCATTAGATGTTCTTCGGGAACCTCTATGATTGTAGTTTTTAAAATTATTTCTAATATAGTTAGATTTTGAATTTTCTCATTTTTCAAAATGTTTTGGTCCAACTCTATTGAAAGAAGCTTTTAGATCATCAAGTTCCTGTTGATGATCATCGTTGACTCTTGAAAGTAAATTATGCAAATCGAAATTTTTCTTTTCAAAATCTTTGATTTTGAATTGCAATTCTTTAATTTTACTTTCAATATCATTGTTAGTCTTGGATATGATATTATTTTCGTTTTTCAACTTTGAAATATATTTCTTGTATTTTGTAAATAATTTCTCATAATCAAAAGCCAACCCATTGTATTCCTCTAACAATTCATCAAAAGAATAATCTTCGAAATCAAATGAGTTAGAGGCTACCTGAGAGTTTTCATCGGTGGCCATCAAGCACATGTTAACTACTTCTTGTTCCTCTTCATTTGATGATTCATCATCATCACTCCAAGTGGCCACGTGTGCCTTGTGCTTTTTCTTTGATTGACCCTTCTTCTTTAATTATGGACAATCATATTTGACACGCCCGAGCTTTTTGCATTCATAGCAAATAATAGGGTCTTTTTTCTTTGGTTCATTCTTGAAGCCTTCATTTCGTTTGAATTTTCTTCCTCTGTTGAGCTTCATTAGTTTTCTGAATCATTTGGCAAATAATGTCATTTTCTCGTCATCGTCATCTTCATCAGAATCACTCTCATCTTTTTGTAGATTTGAGAGCAACTCCAATGTTCTTGTTTTTCTCTGTTACCTTCTTTTTCTCTTCATTCTTCTAGAGGTCTATCTCATCTTGAATCATCTACAAGTAGGATTGGGTTTGAGGAAGTCAAAATGTCTCTTAGAAAGATGGGGAGGGATAAAGCTGTCGGTCCAGATCAAATTCCTATCACTGTGTGGTTGGCCCTAGGAGAAGAGGGAGTTAAGTGGTTGACCAACATCTTTAATATTATTTTAGAGACTGCCAAGATGCTAGAGGAGTGGAGAAAGTCTAAGGTGATACCAATTTATAAGCATAAGGGAGATCCCTAACGTTGTGGCAACTACAGAGGTATTAAACTACTCAGCCATACCATGAAGCTATGGGAAAGGGTGATAGAGGCTAGGTTGAGACATGTTACTAGGGTTTCGGAAAACCAATTTGGCTTTATGCCAGGCAGGTCTACTATGGAGGTGATTCATCTACTTCGATGGCTTATGGAGAAATACAGGGAAATAAATAGAGATCTTCATATGACATTCATTGACCTTGAGAAGGCGTATGATAGCATTCCCCACGATACGATCTGGAAGACCTTAGAAATGAGTCAGATCCCAACTGCTTATATCCGGGCAATTCGTGATATGTACTGTAGATCTACTACATACGTCAGGACTACAGTTGGTGATATCGAGGCATTCCCGATGGAAATCAGACTCCACCAGGGGTCGACTCTTAGCCCTTAGATCTTCGCCTTGATTATGGACGACATCTATTGTGCGACACCAAACGGTGTTCCATGGTGTATGTTTTTCACTGACGACATTGTCCTAGTTGCTGAAACAAAAATTGAGCTGAATCGTAGACTGGCTACCTGGAAGATTGCTTTGGAAGAAAAAGGTCTAAGGATCAATATTAAAAAGACAAAATATTTATGTTCAAACCTCAGTGGGAACCAAAACGATAAAGATGTAGAAGTATGCATAGAAGGACACGTTCTCCCCTCAAAGGATTGTTTCAAGTACCTAGGGTCTATGTTACATAAAGATGGGGGTGTGGATGATGACGGTACACACCGTATAAAGGCATGATGGCTAAAGTAGAGGGCTGCTACTAGAGTTTTATGTGACAAGAAGGTGCCTCTAAAACTTAAGGGAAAATTTTATAGAATGGCAATAAGACCAACGCTGCTGTATGGATCAGAATGTTGGACAATCAAGAAGGATCACGTAAGGAGGATGGAGGCAACAGAAATAAGAATGCTTCGATGGGCATGTGGTAGGACTCTGTGGGACATGACACTAAACTCTGCTATTAGGATGTCCTTGGGGGTGGTGCCTGTATCCAAAAATTTGAGAGAGGGAAGACTACGGTGGTTTGGGCATGTCCGTAGGTGACAACTGTCGGATGCAGTGAAGAGGGTAGAGTCGATTACAGTCGACGGTGCCAGAAGGAGAGGACGATCAAGGCGGAAGTGGGAAGACTGCTTGAGATCTAATTTGAAGGATTTAGCCCTTACTGAGGACATGACATCTGATAGGAAAGTATGGAGACTTAAGACCAGGGTAGCCGAGTAGTGCAGGTCACATCCATAGAGTGTATCATCTCTGTCTTCTTTTAATGCCTTTGTAGTAATTTCTATGACTTTTTTTACATCTTTGTCATTGGAATTTATGAAGGCTTATAACTAGGGTAGCGGAGTAGTGTTGCCTTAGTTTAGGTTTTAACCTATTTGACTTTATTCCTTCTCGTTGCTTGATATCGTTGATTTTCTGTGTATCATTCTTGTCATGTTTCCTCTTTTTAAATTTTGTCGGGTCTTACATTTCTGTCTATATGCAGAGATATTTACGCAGGGATTCATTTACAGGGATTACTTCCTATTACAGACGTGCATATGAAGACTGCATATGAAGATTGTTTTAACTATGTATTATGTATACATACATTACGTTTTATCTTTATTTTTAATTTTCTGACTGCCGGAGGTCTTCCACGGAAGTTGCTCTCAACCTGGAATTGGGAGCAGCCTATTTCCCTACCTCCCCCTTACCCCATTGCATATGGGAATAGGGTTTTTTGTTGTTGTTGTTGTTGTTGTTGTCCCCATATGACTTGAGACCATTGACAATCACAAAAAATCTATATGTCATAGCTTTGATGTCTTCATCCGGTTTTATCTTGAAATTTTCATAGTTGTGAGTTAGAAGACTTATTTTAGATTATTTTACCTCGTTGGTGCCTTCATGAGTGACTTGTAATTTATCTCCTTGGTGATTGTACAAGTTGAAACTCTCCCGTATTCATCCGGTCCAACAGCATAAAATAGAATATGGATATCTTTTGAGTTGAGCTGGAATATTCTCGTCTCTTATTCACTCCACATATTTAGGTCTGTGGAAGGTTCGGAGTATCCGTTCACCACGATTTTCCATGCTCCCATGTCACTTTATTGAATAAAGTACCTTATCCTATTCTTCGAATAAGCATAATTAGCTCCATTGAAGAAATGAGGCTTGTTGACAGGCTGAGAATCAAGAACGAAGTCGAAGTTTGAAGTGGAGGCCATTGATGACTTGATTATCGATATAACTCTTCCCAAATCAACTCAAGAGGTCGTTAAACATTCAAATGAGTGTGGTTCTGATACCAATTGTTGAGTTAATCGATCGACGATATAGCCAAGAGGGGGTGAATTGGCAATAAATATTTCGGTGGAAGCTTTTGTAGAAAATTGAAAATATTTGTACAACGATTTAGAGTGGTTTTACTTTCTCAACCAAAGTCTACGTCCACTACCTTAGCTATCCACAATAAGGATTTTCCACAAATTCACTAATTTGTCTTTCTTTTGAGGACAAAGAGTAACCTTACAACTCCCTCAAGAATTATACCTCAAATTCTTGAGAACACTTTCTCCCAAAGAGGAAAATACAAATTCCGTAAACTTATAGGAAAACCTCACAAGATAAGATGTTTGCACAATTCTAGAACAAAGAAAGAACACTCAAAGATGATTACAATTGAGCACAAACGGTGTTCTTGAAAGCAAAATGAATATTGAATGGAAAATAGGCTTGAAAATCCTCAAACAATAAGTTTAAGCTTTCTCTTTGATTTTCTCTCAATTCTTGTTTCTTGTTGTTTCTTCTTGTTGATCAATGGCTCCTGAGATTGTTTAAATACACCTTTGATCACTTCTGAACATTAGAGATCATTGGTAAAGTCAATAGAGCCGTTATGGTGTAATTATCATTTAAAAAATCTGTTGAGAGCGTAGGTGTATCGGTACACTCAGTGTAAAATTCAAATATTTCGACCGTTAGTTGACCTAATGTATCGGTACATCCCAGGTGTATCGGTACACTAATTACATTCGATGTTTCTCAGAGCCAGGAGTGTATCGATACATTGACTATGTATCGGTACACTAATTACATTCAAAATATGGAGTGTATCAGTACATACAGGAGTGTATCAGTATATCCTTTTATAAAACTTATTTTTGGCTTGAGTAAGGTTCGAAATACTTTGTAAAATTGTTTCAAAAATATTTTGAGATTAAAACACAATTTTACACTTAAGTAAGGATTAAAATTGACATTTGAAAACTTGGAGTAATATTTTTGATATTCGAATAATTTAATCGAATTTATAATTTTGAATCGAATATAAAATCTTAAAATTCAATAGTACTTTATTTGTTATATCCAAACATCAAAATGTTTTCAACAATGATGTTTATTGCGAATGTTATTTAGGATATGAACTGCCCAACGTTAACATATGTTAATATATATTGCCATGGAAGGAATAAAAATATACTATATGCCGAAGTAAGTCATTGAGGGTTAGGGTATAGTTGGCATGCCGTAGAGTCCAACATCACGCTGCATATTTGGGATTACACTAAAGTATAATTAGTGTATATAGTGAGCAGAATCTTTTGTGTCATATTCGGGTCTAATCTAAAGTATAACTAGTGCAGATGGTGGGCACGACCTTATGTGCCATATTTGGCTTAGCACTACTGTGGACATATTTGACTCGTGTACCCAGGGTCCTCAGGGTTTAAATTGGTCTATGGTTTTTTGGTTAATAAATGATAAACATGAAAATAATCTTATGAGTTTATGGGATAAATGACAAGTTTATTGGTAAGAAACTTTATATCCGATTATGTCATATTAATTTATGGTAACATGGTTGGAATGCAGGTAAAGTGATCCCATTGCATTGAATATTATTACTCTTTTATATTCATATGTTACATTGCTTTGAATATTTATATGATTGCCTCACTAAGTGTATACTTAGCGTGTGATGATTTTCACGCGTAGGAAAAAGGAAGAAAATGAGTAAGGAGCTGAGCTTGGCATCAATCACCAAGAAAATATTTAAAGGTAACAATGATGACATCCGAATGTGTTCAAAAAGTTATAGCTGACATGTATTCGAGAATGAAATGTCTCCAATTTCTTAATAAAGTTAGTATTAAATGTAATTAATAGTATGATTAAATATTAGGATATTAAACTATGCTTAAATAAAATTAATTTCGGATTTAAATCAAACGTGTTGTACAAACTTATTTATTTTATGGAACTAAACAGAATTGTCTATCACTGCTTGAAACTGATTTTGAATTGGTAACCAAAAATATTATATTACGATTTTTCTCTGAATAATTATTTTATAATAATTGTTCAACTTATAAAACCGGTGATGTTTGAATGAGATAAAATTTTACTCAGATCAATTTAAGAAATGTTTTGAATTGATGTGATATTTATAACTCGTATTGGTTCTTATATACGTGTTATGGATGTTACATAAACCCAACCGAGCCACTAACACTGCTGCCTCAAATTGATCACCTCACAACCCTGGACCCAAATCCAACCTCTAATCACCGAAATGAGATATCTACCAGTGTAGATCTAAGAAAAGGCTCTCGGCCTTTTTACCTTCTCACCGGTGATGTTTCATTCTTCACGTATGTTCACTTCTCCGACAGTGTTTCCTCATTCCAGGATAAAGCTAAGTAGCCCTCGTCTCTTCCTCTCAATTTTTTGTGGTTTTTGTGGTGTTTTCGAAAGATATCTCATCTGTTCGCTCATGACTTTCTCTTTGTTTTGCAGGGATTTTATAGGTTGTTCGAGGGGAATATTCCCCTTTAAACTGGAGACATGCTTTCTAGAAATCCCGATTATTGCGGGATTTGTGTTTCGCTTACTATCCCTTTGATTCGGTTAACATGTTGTCTTAGATGTTTAAAGAAAAATGTTTCATTTCCCTTTTGGTTTCCTCTGAGTTTTTTTGGTTCGAATATGTTACGATTAACAAAGGTATTTTCCCTTTTGTGTTCTGATTTGGCATGATCTAGTTGTTTTTTTGGCTCGATAATGACTTTTGGGTGATCATTGTGTGATCGTGGTTATTCTTTTGGATCTTGATCAAAGATTTCATGTTTTGTTGGTGCCAAAGTTATGTGTAAAACCCTAATGCACCTTGGGTCTTTTGTTAGGCATGATTTGGCGGCATGTTGGTTTAGGCGGGTCTGCTACCTGTGCTCCCCTCTGCTGGGTCGGGCATGTGGGCTTCCTTTTGGACCTTGGCTTTACGAAACCGACTTGGAAATGGACCTTGCATTCTTTGGACCTTTTATTTGATATGAAAAACTAAACAAAATAAATAAGCAAATAAAAATAGATAAACAATAAATAAAATAAAATAAAGGTAAATAATTATAATATAATTATATTATATATATTTAAAAAAAAAATAAATTTTCAAAGCTATAATATATATATTATATTTTTAAAAATATGTGTTTTCAAAAATATATATATATATATATATATATATATATATATATATATATCATATATGTTTTTAAAACTATATATTTTTAAAATTATGTAATATATATTTGAAAATGCTATATATATTTTATATAATATATAATATACTATATATATTAAAAAAACATACTAAAATATATAAAATAATTAAAAACTCGAAATAAAGTCCTGGCCGAAAATGGGTGTCTACAATTGCCCCTTTGTCCATTTTAATATAACGAAAATAGGAAAAAGATATAAAAATGCACAAATTTTTGTTTGGTTCATAAAACAAAAGGGATTATGAAAGTGAGCTCGGTCTTTTGGTGTTAAGACATTTACTTTTCTTCAAGAATCGGATGATATTCTCTAAGCCGGATATCTTCTGACTTTGGGAATATGTTACTGGAGACTAGTTCCTCATTGCTAAACTGTAATTGACTTGGTCCTCAAACTCGATATCCTCTACCATGAAGTTAAAATTATCTTCGAGAACTTTAGCCGGACGATAGTTCCTTGTTGCTATCATACGGTCTATACGTTCTAAACTTGAACACTTTGGTTGACAGATAGCATTTCTTAATTTAAGCTATGTTGTGAGTGACCTCTCTGTTATGAGTTGACCTTGGATTATAAATTAGTTCCTTTTTTCACATTCAATTTTGGGCCTTCTTTTGAACATCAAGGACTTGGCTCGAATTTTGATCAGAAGGTGGTTCCTCATTTCCACCGTGTGATCAATGTACTCTCTAGTTGAGTGGAATCAAACGTTAAAGCTTTGGTCGACTTATAGCTATTTTGGACTTAAACTATGTCAAAATCTGGGCTAGAAAGTAGTTTATTGTAGCTAAATCGTAGTCGATTTGGGCTTCTTCTATACATGAAGACCTTAGTTTGAATTTTGATCGAATGGTGGTTTCTTATTGCCACCATGTGATCAATGTGCTCTTGAGTTAAGTGGAATTGAACTTGAAAGCTTTGGTCGACAAATAGCTCTTTTTGAATTAAGAAATATTGGAATTTGGGCTGGCAAGTAGTTCCACATTGCTAAATCACAGTCGATTTGGGCCTTCTTTTAGACTTCAAGACCTTAGTTTTAATTTTGACCAGAAGGTGGTTCATTGTTGCTACCATACGGTCGATGAACTCTCGAGTTAAGTTGAATCGAACTTAAAAGGTTTAAGTTGACAGATAACTCTTCTTGACTTAAGCTATGTTATAAATAATTACTCTGAGTGAAGGATTCTTCGAATGGCTCCCCTTTGTGGGTTTTAAAAAATGAATCGACTCCATTTCACATTTTAAATCGGTCTTGATTCCTTAGATGACTCCCCTTCACAGTAAAGTCAAGTGATATGACTCCCCTTCACGGTTTAAGTCAGTGTTGATTCTTTGAATAACTCCTATACACGAGAAATCCAGGTGAGACGACTTCGCTTCACGGTTTAAGAAGGTATTGGTTCTTTGAGTGACTCTTCTTCACGTGAAAGCCAAGTAGGATAGTCTTTAGGTGATTTCCCTTCGTGGGTGTAAACCAAGTAAGATGCTCTTTGGATGACTCCCCTTTACGAGAAACCCATGTAAGATATTCTTCGAATGACTCCCTTTCACAGGAAAGTCAAGTGAGATATTCCTCTGGCCGGATATCCTCCTTCTTGGAATTGGAATCTGGCTTGAAAACTTCAACCGAAAATTAGCTCATTGTCATTAAGTTAAGCTAGATCATAGTCAACTTGGGGTATCTTTCTAGAATTGAAGACATGTGTTGAAAAATAGTCCCTCGTTGTTGAGTTGGACTATGTTTTGGATGACTCCTTCATCACAAGTTAAGGTTACCCAGGGTGCTTCGAGTGCAATGTCTTCCATCGTGAAGTTTAAATTGAATCGAACAAATCTGAAAAGTACATTTGTGTAAAAAGATGAATGTGATACCCTTAGGTATGTCTAACATGTATACAAAAATGTATTATTTCATTTCTTGGACAGAGTCTCATTCTTCGTTCGTTGATCTCATCCTTGGAGTCAATCTTGCCCCATCACTAATGACTTCATGGCGAATATTTGTCGACTCAATATAGTGATCTTTTACTCTTGACTGTATGGATTAAGTTTAATCATGAGAATCTCAAATGCTCATTTGGCCTTGGTTTAGTCAAGGGAGTAAGGCTTCCCATGTATTTTGATTAATGATCAACTACTGGAATTGGTTAAATCATCATCATAGTTGACACATCAATTTTTAGTGAAAGGATAAAACATCTACAATCAAGGATACCTCCTCCAATTTCCTCCTTTAGTCTTGTGAGTTGTCAAACTCTTGTACTCATAGAGTACTTTGAATTGATTGTATGGGAATCTTGACAGCAAAACTCATCTCCACTTTAAACATCTTTGAATTATGAGACTTTATTTCTTCTTTTCACGTTCATTTGGGTGGCCTTTACTGTCTAGACTTTCATTCCCATTGTTTCTGTTTGATACAACATCCTTGAGTACAATAGTAAATTCATGTTTGTTTCCCAGAAAAGATAAGTTCGCCGTCATAGGCAAAGTTCTTTCCAACCAACTCATTTGTTGTAAGTCTCTTGCACCTTATCGGGTAACCATCTTCATAGTAATAAGACATTTTTTGTTTAGGCTCGAACCTGATTAGAAAGTACAAAGGGAAGTACAAGTGACGATGAGATATGGATTCTAGAGACGACCCTCTTCGTTTCAAATTCTTCCAGTCAATTATTCGAGTAAATATGTCTTGTTTTTTAGATGCCCTTTTCTTAAAAGATTTGTGTAAAAATTATACAAGAGAAATTGAAGTAAAATATCAATCCACTGAATATCGAACAAATGAATCACACATGTTGATTTCAAAAAATTATAGCCCTTTGACAAGGGTTAAGATTGATTGGTTAACTTGGGAAGGCGGTGCAATTTGGTTTGGTTTTCATAATCAGTATTTCATGGTTTTTGAATGTTTTCAAAATGACCTTCTAATAGGAAGTGGACAAAATAAAACAAATAAAATATTTCGATGCAAAACTTCTTAGAATGCATTTCTGTTTCAGTTCTTAGGAATCTTCTATTTCTTCAAGTTTCGTAGACTCCTTAAGCAAAGATAGTGCAAAAATATTGATATAAAAACAAAATTATTGAATGCTTTTGTGTAGTCGACTATAACATATGTTTCTTAACTCTCTTAGTCCATATTTTATTAGAGTTCAGTCTTAATTCACATTTATTTCAGGCCTTACCGCCTTTCATTAAACTATACTCCATTAGGTTTGATGTCGTTTCTTGGAGATTTATCTCGACACATTGAGACTAGTGTCATGATCTAAATGTAATCATATTCATAAAGTTAGGGATATTGACATGGCCATTATTATAGAAGAATACCTTTAATTAAAGGATTCAAGTGTCATAAAGTCTTTGACTTGACAACTCAGACAAAACTCACTTCATAAAGCTCTAACATTACCTCCATAACTTCTTCAAACATTATCTTTGAAGATTAGTAGCTTACTACTTTTAGAGAAGTTCCATAAGTAATGTTAAAATTAGCTTTCATTAATACCATATTAGTCTTTGAATCTTTGATGTCAAGATTTTCTAAGCTCATCAAGAAGAATATGTTATAGTATGAGTGTTGTTAAAGTCATGAAATTTCATCCTTAGAGCTTAATTTCCAAGCAACTGGCCTAAGCTAAATTCGTCCATTCCACCATTCAATTTGTGAAAATTATATATCATCATCGAACGTCCTTAACAAATATGCAAGCTAATCAGTCTTGCATTATCATGCATCAAAGATGCCTCATTTTATCCACTTCCATACTTGCCTGAGCGTTTGTGGGCTTCATGGTGTGGGGAAATGTTACCCTCATTTTTGGGGGGTCAATGATAAATGGACCTTGTCTTTATGGAAATTTGATCTCGTCATATGTCAAAAGGTATAACTTGGATTCAAATGTGCATTTCATTATATTTGATATTCACTAAATTTATTAAAAGAGTTCTGACATAAAGAAAGACAAATTCGAGCAAAGACATATTATTTTCAAGCATCACAACTAAATGATTTCTTCTTGTCTCGTCCGGGGATCCCCATTAAATATCAAGTTAGGATATTAACTTAATCTCAAATCCTTCTCTTTCTTTAACAGATTCTTTCCCTTGACTTGCGTAGCCATCATGCTCATTTACTTCATCGATTAATCTTGGAACCTTTTCAATTGATCACTCATTTCTTGTTGAGTTCTGGTCATGTATTCTTGAAGCCTATCTATTTTATTAATGTGTGATATTATCTTGTTCATGGGATCCATGAAATGTTACTAAGAATTAATAAGAATTTCATTATGATAAATTCATTTAAAATACATAATGTGATTTATAAATTAAAATGCAAATATGCAAGATGGAAAAGTGAGTTATTAATCCCAAAAAGTTTCTGCCATAATGAATAACCTTGATTGGGACAAAAGTGTTATTTTAATAAGACCAAAAAACCTTTAAAGGTACATTTTCTATATTCTTTGAACTCTAGACAATTTCTAGTAGATCGACAAAGTTCTCTTTCTTTGTTGGTCACTAGTTAGAAGTCATATCTCATTATCTCAGCATATTTCGTCAACTCCTACAGTGATAAGTTACGCTAGGAACTTCCTAGATGACTGCTTCACTTTCTTTTAGTTTGTTCCCTACTGAAGTCCTCTATTGTAAAGGACTATCTGGAGCTAGATAGTTTTTCTTGTGTCCTCCCGCAACGCTTTATGCTTTTTTGGGACTACACGTTCAATGCTTTCGTCACATTTGAAGAGATTTCACTAATTTTTTATTCATTGGTTTGACTTGATCTTACCATAGTCTTACTAGATTTGGAAAGTTGTGTATTACTCAGTAATGGACTTCATGTTTTCCATTGTGTCGCGAATTCCAGAATTGTGCTAATGTTCAGATTAGAACATATTCCCTTTGTTCATAAGACAAATATTGAGAATTTCTAGTTCCTCCCATGCTTCCATTTGCACCTCAGGCTTTGCAGCTCTTGGAAGTCATTCTGCTATACTGAAGTACGATTAGCTAACATGGTCGCCTTGCACTCTATCTATTTTTTCTGAGTTTTTTAGATCATAATCGTGCCCCTGCATTTTCAGCATCCTGTATTACAACCTATTTTTCCATTAATGAAAGCTATTTAGAATCTGACGAACACTTTGCTGATCAACACCTCTTATGAAATGATGCAAATGACAATCAATAAAAAAGTGAAAGAGAGAAAAAGAAAATTTATTTGCGTGTGGTTTTGGGGTGGGATCTAACCTCCCAAAGCAACATGGTTTTGGTTCTAAAAAGGGACTCGAGTCTTCCTTGATGGTGCCCCCTTGGGCCTTCCAAACCCTAGATCATAAACCCATCATAGGTTTATGTGGATTGAGTTAAACTTGAGGGGACACATTTCCCTATGTTTGACACGAGGAATAAATTATCACAAAGACATAAGACATATGAATCCCAAATGCTAATTGATAGGCCTAACACGGAGAATAAATTCTCATGAAAGCTTTGCTTCCACCTCCACTTAAACGGGTTTGAATCTTGGGTTTAGAGCTTGAAATGGCTTTTCATTTAAAAATCTAAAAACTCTGAAAGCACACGTCAGTACAACTATTTTTTTGAAAAAAAAGAAAAGTCAAATGAAAAACGGATCGAAAATAAATTTAAAATTCAAAGTTACAATTTTTGCTAAAGAAGACAATCGAGTAATTGATTCTGGCTGACTATCAAAGTCATAGTGGAGTCGCCAAGCTATCGCAACGGTCCCTCGGGTGGCCCCGGTTTTGCGCTTTGACTTAGAATCTTGATGGAGTAGCCACCGATCATTTCGAATGAGATAGATCGAATATCTTGATTTTGCTCATTTAATGGATCTGGTCTTACCAGAGAGTTATCAGATTCGGGAGTCACTACAATCGGGGAAGGACGAGCACCCCCATATTGCTTTTTGGTATCACATGATTACTGAGTTGTCATAATTACGAAAATAGAAATTTAAATAAAAATTTAAAGTTTGATCCAAGTAATTTACCTTTGACGACCGATTGTGATTTAATTAGGTCCTTAAACATATATTAAAAAATAAAAACAATAAAAATTTTAAAAGAAAATAAATACTATAAAAGAAATAAATTTGGGTACAAATTAAAAGAAAAAAATAATGTAAAGGACTCAATTGAATTAAATTGAAATTTGGGAGTCTAATTTACAACATGTGATCAAAATGAATTATGCATTAAAACTCTAGGGATTGCGGAAAGGATTTAAAAATCCTCTAATTACACATTGGCCAGTCTATATATAATTAATTTTTTTTGTTATTCTCTCATTTGTGCATCCAAAACCCAAAAAAAACAAATCTCACATCTCCAAAATTCTCTATAGAACCTTCTCACCAGCCCAAACCCCATCATGCCACCATCATCGCTGCCACTTCGATCACCACCCATGGTGGCCGGAGCACCCTAAAGCTACCCAAAAATGAGTGCCTCACAACCCTAGACCCGAATCCATCTTCCAATCATCGAAATGAGATCCATACGGGTGTAGATCTACGCAAAAGGCTCTCAACCTTTCTACCTTCTCACCGGTGAGTTTTCGTTCACGACATCTGTTCGCTTCTCCAACGGTGTTTCCTTCTTCCACAATAAAGCTAAGTATCTGTCGTCTATTCTTTTCGATTTCTTCTAGTTTTTATGGTGTTTTTGAAAGCTTTCTCCTATGTTCACTCCTAAATTTCTTTTTATTTTATAGGGGTTTTATAGGGCGTTCAAGGGGCATAATCCCCTTTAAACTGGTGGTCATGCTTTCTGGAAATATTGATCATCACAAAATTTGGGTTTAGTTTATTCTCCATTTGATTCGGTAGACCTGTTGTCTTAGATGTTTAAAGTGAAACATTTCCTATCTCTTTTTGTTGCCTCTGATTATTTTTGTTCGAATATGTTACAATTAACAAAGGGATTTGTTCCATTTTGTGTTTTGATTTGCAAAGATCTAGTTACTTTTTGGCTCAATTTCAAATTGATTATTTCCTTATTCAATGGCGCGTGGTCTTCACGCATCAGTCACCGGTCGATTCTGACTTTTGGGTGCTCATGGTGTGATCGTGGTCGTTCATTTAGATATTGGTCTAAGGCTTCTCATTTCGCGCGACACTAGGATTATGTGTAAGACCCTAATGCACATTGGGTCTTTTGTTGGGCCCGATTTGGCATCTTGCTAGGTGAAGCGGGTCAACTATCTGAGCTCCCCTATACTAGGTCAAGCAGATGGGTTTCCTTTTGGACCTTGGCTTTACGAACCAGACTTGAAATTGGACATTACATTCTTCGGACCTTTTGTTTGACCTAAAAACAAAACAAAATAAATAAACAAATAAAAATAGATAAAAATAAATAAAACAAAATAAACGTAAATAATAATAATATAATATATATTATATATTTTTTAAAAGAATAAATTTTCAAAACTATAATACATATATTATATTTACAAAAAATATATGTTTTCAAAAATTCTATATATATATATATCATATATGTTTTTCGAACATTATATATTTTTAAAAAATATATAATATATGCTTTTAAAGGCTATATATATTTTATATAATATATATATATATATATATATATATATATATATATATATATAAAAAACATACTAAAATATATAAAATAAATAAAAACTCAAAATAAAGTCATGGACGAAAATGGGTGTTTACACTATGAAGCCCTAAGGTATATGCAATTATTTCGTATAATATAAATATGCCCTTGATAAGTTGCAAGAAAGGTTATAAGAATGTTATGGTTTGTATGTTAAGTTGGGAATTGCTCTAAATTATTATGATCATGATAATATGTTCAATGTGTTAATTGGTTTAGATAGGTTTTTATGATAGACAATATAATGTTTTTAGTGGTTAAGAAATGATCATGTTTTATGATGGTTGGTATTTAAAATATAAGGTAGTTGGAATAATCATGTTGGCACGTTATTTTATGGAGTATGTAATTGTTGGTATGTTGGTTGATAATTGTAAGTTGTTGAGTCTATTGGAAAACCCACAAATCAGTTTAGGAAACAAATTTTAGGTTGCAACCCAATTTTTAGGTTGCAACCTGAATTATTAACTTGTAAACCTGAATTTTTACGTTGAAACCTAGTTTTTAGGTTGAAACATGAATTTTTAGGTTGGAACCTGAATTTTAGGTGGGAACCTGCGTTTTAAGTTGGAAACCTGATTTTTTACGTTGGAACTTGATCTTCATATGGAAACTTGAATTTTCATATGGAAACCATATTTTAGGTTGGAGACCATATTTTTAGGTTGCAACCTATATTTTGTTTTAGCAACCAGATTTTTTATTTGGAAACCATATTTTCAGTTACCACCTAATTTTTGTATTGGAATCAGATTTTTGATTATGAGAATTATGTGTTAAATGAAATAGAAGTTCAATGTGATTTTAAGAGAAATCTTTGATATTTGTATACTACTAATTAGGTCCTCAAACTTTTGAAAGGTTAATAATTAATCCCTAAACATTGTTTAGGGTTAATAAGGGATTACTAGTATTTCTTATGATTAAGAATATCACGTTTGTTTTAAGATCATATTTTGATTATTTCTATTAAGTCCCTAAGTTTTTGAAAAGTTTCAATTTTAGCTTTTAAGAAGAGAACGCTACGAGACAATTGGATATGATAGTAACGAGTAAAATAGGGTTGTGTTTTGATTTCGTGTTAATGTTCGTTTAAGTGAAGAATTCTCATAGCTTTAAAATTTATGGTTAAGTCCCTGGATTTTCATGAGTTTTGAATATAGCCTCTAAGTATGAATTTAAGTCAAAATTTTAGTTAGTAACAAAGCATAATTTTTGAAAGTTTAGTAGTTAAAGAATAAAATTGGGAAAAGTTCATGGATCGAAGTGTTAATTTTCCCAAAATATTTATCCCATGAATGAATAGTTCACCTCCAATAATGACTTTTTCATGGGAATCAGATTTTTTATCTCAAATTTTTGTTGAAAACTATGAAGTGTTAAAGTTCGGTGAAAATTCAATAAATCAGATTGGGTAGAAAATTTGAGAAATTTTCAAGGATGATAAATTAAGCATGGAAATATTATTTTAACATTTTAAAATGATGGAAAATAATATAGATAATTGGATTTGAGAATTAATTTCCATGTTCATTATGAAGAGTTGGATAAAAATGGCAAGATTGAAATTTTTGGAAAAAATGCGTGGGTAAAGTTGTAAAGAATAAAACAATTTGTTCATCTTTGACTTTGGAAGATGATAATTAACAAGTGGCAAGGTATGGTTGTAATTATCAAGTTTCATTAAGGTTGAAATTGTCATTTTCTAATTAAATGGATTTTAAATTCATTTAAACTTAATAAATGACAGAAATTAACTAGAAATTTCATGAAACTTGTTCATCTTTCTCCTCTTTGGCCATGTATTATCCCTAAGGTATGGAAAAATTTTATTTATCATTTTCAAGAAACTTCCTTAATTTTATGGATTAAAGCATGAAATAGAAAATTGTTATATTCAAAGAGCTCTATCATTTAGTACCGATGCATACTAATCTTCCTTGAAGGCTTAGTTCCAAAATTTGGTGGGGTGAAGAAGATGTTAGGGTTTTATGAATTGATGATGGATTTTGAGGTTATTGATGTTGTAGAATCATTTTCAAGCTTGTTTGATGATTAAAACCACCTAGAAATACATTTATTGAATTCGACCTAAACTTAGGGTTTTGGGAAGTTTGGTGGTTTAATTATATAAGCTTTGAAATGTTGATTTGAGGTTGAATTCATGATTGAATCATATTGGAAACATTTGAAAAATTACCCTAAAGTTTTTGGCCATAGTATTAAACGGTGAAAAAAATTATGAAAAATTATGTTAGGGTTGGAAATTATGTGGGAAGGATTCTACAAGCCTTCGGAAGTTATAAGGACCATGTTATAATTTTCTTAAAGTTAGGGGACCTATTTAATAATTATGTAAACTTAAGGGGTTAATGTATAATTATTCAATAGTTGTTGTACTATGCTGTAAATTAATGTTAGAGTGGTGAAATTGATGTTAGAATGTGAAATTTGGATCATTGGAAACTTGGTAAGTTTGGTGACTAGTTTGGAAATTTTGGAGTGTTTTAGGGGATTTAAAGATACTTATACAAATGTGAATGTACTAGTTTGATTATATTATTTCAAGGCTATAATTTTTAGTATTGGTTATATTATTTCAAGGATGGAATTTTTAATATTGAATTTGAATTGAGTATATGGTAAAAGACCATTTTAAATGAAATGCAAAATTGAGATGAATTTTAAAATAATTCATAATTTGTGGTTAAAATGCAATGTTAAAAATGTTATGTGGACTTTTGATGAATTTGGATAAAAAAAATACTTGAATAGTCAACATGAAGTGTTAAGGTCAATATTTAATTTGTGGCATGGAATTAGTATCAAATGAGCACCAAAAGATTTTTAGGAAATTATTTTCTATTGCATGCCTATATTAGTAAGATTCTAATATGTGGTTAAATTGTATATGTGTTGTAAATGGTGTTCATTTAGATTATGATTGAAATCAAGATCAAAATAATATTAAAGCTAAGGAGAAGCTTAAGGATGAAATATGAATTTCTAAGGAAGCTTTGCAAGCTAAGGACACCAGTTGAGTGATTATTTAATTTGTACTTATGTTATCGAACAAACATTGCCTTGCGATGAGCCAATGGCAAAGTTGCTATGGTAATAAGTGACTCCTAAATGTTATGTTATATTGGATTCATGCATATATGTTCCTTTGTTAAGCTAATAGAATTATGGAATAAGCTAAGGATGCTAATTAGGGAAAGTTGTCTAGAACTTTGATTTGAATAGTAAGTTTAGAAAATCACCATAAATTATAAAAAAGTGATTAGAGGATGATATTTATACCGTTGGATTTTTATATTAGTCTATTTTCGTTTAAAACAAATTTATACTGATTTCTAGTAGTATACAAAAAGATATGAATTTTTAATTGATGATAGGTCAGAAATCATGACAACAGATTCTACTCAAAACAACTTCTGTAAACCGGATTTGAAAATTCACTATAAATTGTACAAATTGAACTAGAAGATGTTCCTTATATGACTAAATTTGTATCCGAGTTTAGTTTTCAATGGTATAAATAGAATAATTTTTAAATTTTTATATTTATACAAAATAATATTATTTGAAAGTAGTGCAAACTACCAAAAATATGAAATTGTGATAATTTCATTATAAAAGTGAATCGAAAGTAATGGATCAAGCTTAAATCTTATTGAGGCCTATACTTTGGCTTGTATATAAAGTGTCAATGTGATTGCAATGCATGCATAATATTATACATGGATGTTTCATATGTCATTAGGAAGACTTACAATAAGTCTACCTTACTTATATTGGCATGATATTTATGTCATTTATAATTTATTTAACATATTTTAAATATGTCAAAGGTTAATATAAAATGCATTGATCACTAGCTTATATATATATGATGTTTATTGCGAATTTTAATTCGGGTATGAAATTCCCAATATTGAATTCTATTGATAGACAATGCCATGGATGCAATAAATACAAACTATATGCCCAAGTAAGTCATTAAGGGATAGTGGTATAATTGGCATGCCATAAAGTCTAGCAGTAGGGTGCATAACCGGTTTAGCACTAGAGTGTACATAAAAAACACTAAGTGCAGGTGGTGGGCACGACCTTATGTGTCATATTCAGTTTTTCACTAGACTGTATATAAAAGACACTTAGTGTGTACAGTGGGCATGACCTTATGTGTATTCACACTACGATGCATTTATTTGACTTGTACACCCAGGGTCCTCATAGGTTTTTATTTGGGCTATGGTTTATTGGTTAATAAATAATAAATATGTGAACAAGCTTATGATTTTTCGAAATGAATGGAAAATATATTGGTAAGAAATTTTATGTTTGGTTTATATCATGTTAATATATAGTAACATGGTTGAAATACAGACAAAGTGATTATGATGCATTGAGTAATATTATTTATTTATATTTATGTATTGTATTGCATTGACTACTACTATGATTGTCTCACTAAGTGAATACTTAGTGTGTGATGATTTTCACGCCTAAGTAAAAGGAAGCAAGGGAAGTAAGGAGATGAGATTGACATCAATCACCAAGGAATATTTACAGGTAATAATAATGACACCTATTATGTTCTAAATTTTCTAGCTAACACATATATGAGTAATAAATGTCTACAAAATGAAATTAATCATAGGAATAAATATGATAATATTAAATCATGTTTTATATATTAATTAATTGGATTTTAAAAATATAGTCTTATTTATTATATGAAATATAACTGAGCTGCCTATTATTGCATGAAACTTAATTTAAATTAGAAGTCGGGATATTATATTTTCAGAAATCATCAACGCATAATGACATCCATAGTTCAGCATTAGAGGATGATGATATATCTTCAACAATCCGGTCTATATCCAACAATATTTGTACATTGCTTTAAGGTGAACCCGGCGTTAATTTTGGCTCTGATTGAATGTTTGAGGCCCGAGACGTACACTTTCCATTTCTTTAGTGATGAAGTGACGATTACTTTGAAAAACATAGCTTACCAACTCTGTGTTCCCATGAATGGTGCCAACGTCATCAGGTGGAATGATTACAACCCCATCAATATTGTCTATGAAGTTTTGGGAAGGATGCCACCACCCAAGGTATTAGACAGGTATGAGATACATATAATAACACCCTTAACCCGTATACATCTCGAAATATGAGTTAAAGATGTCACATTGACTTTTTATAACATTTAATGCCAGAAAACACATAAAACTTTGTTTCATTTTAAAATTTTCAATTTATTTATTACATCCAATTTAATTAATCGCGTAAGAACATAAAATAATATTTAATCATCCAATTTAAATATGATTTGAGACATCAATTAGGAAGTTTAATGACGTTTCTCAACATATATAAAACTGCAAAATACTGCCTAATTTAAAAATCATTCAATTACCCTTTAAATTAGATCTATTACCAACCATTTTAAGTTAGTCTATCATAGCAATTCAAAACATTTATAATACATATGCCACTAATGAGTAATAGATGTCTTACTGATTTTGTAATTTGGTTTGATTTCCCAAGAAGAGATGCTACCAATGCTCCTTACTCCATGCCATTTTCTTTATTCGGATCTACACATGAAAATCGTCATGTGCTAAGTAAAACTTAGTGAGGCAGTAATACAACTAAGGTGAGATAAAACATAAAATATCATAAATACTTCAAAAAATCATTGAACTTTCAAACCGAGCTATTTAAGCAATGTTCTTCTTCAGAAACTTGAAAATCATTATCTCATGATTTTATCAAAATCATGTAAAATAATATCATATATAATAATTATTCCATATTCTTTTTCATTCGGACACATTTCAGAACTTTCATATTTCATATTTCATTTTCATTTTCTTTTCTTTTTAGATACTAATCATAACATTCACATTTATTTTAATAGCTCAATGTACATGTAAGAGAGTGCAAGGTACGCGAGTCATACATTAATGTGTGCATTAAGCACCAACGGTGCCAAACATCATCATCATAAGATGCACTCCAAGTGAAATCCTATTATTTTCACCAATGGTGTCATATAATGTACACGAATGTACCATATCGGAATCAGACTTTACTTTACATTACTCAACTTTCTGGCATGCCAAGTGTACCTATGACTCTTAATGGACATACAATGGGCTTTCGAATCTTTTTATATTCATCTAAATCAAGCATTTGCAAAACAGAATAATTTTCAAGTCATCATTATCAAAATCATTATTTGGGCAGTTCATACCCGAAATCATCCATAATTTAAAATAAAAATATCATATAAAAAACTTTGAGCAGTTCCTGCCCAAATCATTTTAGAAAAATTCGTTCAAAAATATTTTCAAAAAATATCATATATAAACGTATTAGGTAATTTCATGCCCAAAATAAATCAGAAATCTTTTTGGTAACCATTATGAAAATGTTCCATAATCTATTCAAACTTTTCTTATAAAAATAAACCATCCGATGTTGACTTATCGCAGATCTTTCTCAATCAGAATAAATAATAAATAAACTACACTTACTTTTGCCTCACTAATGAACCTTTAATATGATATTATTTATTCAATTGTTTTGCCCCTTGCATCTGGATCACTAAGATTGCAAGATTTGTCGTAGTCTATACAAAATCACATTCATAACAAAATATTCAAACAATAAGTTAGTATAACATAATATAATTTCGATAAAATAAGTTCTATAAAAAGTAAATAATACTAAATCGATATATAAACTAAATCATATTTCCATCATAACTTCAAACTTTCCGAAATAGCTATTCAATTTCCTAAATATTAATTTCCATCATCAATCCTTCAACTTTCACAAACTTTACATTTACATCACCATTTATGAATTCTCTTTAGAATTCAGAATTCACATCTTTCTAGCCATTTCAAATTCAAGCATTAACTTTAGCAAACTTGAAATTTGATACCAACAAAATACTTATGCTTAGAATTCAACATTCAAGTAATAAATTCTAGCATTATAGTATCATATTAAATTGGTACCCTTGCATTTAACAAACTTGCAATCAAGTCCCTAAATCCCATGACCTTTCGAGTTCCATCTTGGAATTTTATCAAATTTTCATTTTAGTCCAAATCAACATTCTAAAACAAATTCAGTATTCAATAATTAAATATGAACATTGAATACCCATAATTACACAAATTCTCATCAATTTCTAAAACTTGCAAAATGGACTTCTTACTATCTCAAGCTTCCAAATTGGTCCAATTTAATCTCCAAACATAGAGAACACATCTAATATCAATTCTAGACCATATGAAAATTTTCAACAATTTTCCTTTATTATTTCTTTATTATTTCGCCATGTCCAAATTATCTAAAGCAATTATGGTAAGTTTTTCTTTCAATTTCAAATAAGAATTCAACCTCCTAACAACAAAGTCATGTTATTCCAATCATCACAACATCAAATTCAATCAAAATTAAATCAATCCTCTTAAACCCTAGTATGGAAGAACCTTGTATATAGCTTTACACTTGATTTTAATCATCACACATGCTTAAAAATTAATCTACAACATCAAAAACATAATTTAACCTTAAAGTCAACCAATTTCAACATGTCCTTCATAAACCCTAATCACAATCTCATTATCCAAGCATGATTCCCATATAATTTTTATACCAAATGATAGAAAATTTCAAGAGGGTTAATTCTTTATTTAATAGCTTAGTCCAAAATTCAATCATCTAGCTTCAAAAATCGAAACAATAATTCTTACCTTCCAACAATGGAACTCACGGCTTGGGGTTGAAGATGAGTTGATTTTCATTTGATTTTTATCAATTAATAGTTTAAAACACTTGTCACATTTTAATATAATTGAATTTTAAATTCAATTAATGAGAAATTCCAATTTCACCATTAATGAATCATGATAATTACCCATTTCCATTGAAATAACTTCCATTAAAATATCCCATAGTCAAAGATGAACCAACTTGAAGTTGACTTTCTACCTTAGTAATGCAATTTTCAAAAATTGCAAAGTTTAGTCACCAAATTTTCCCAATTTCAGCTAAATAGGAAAAATCAACTTCAATTTAACTGATCCATACTAAATTTCATTGTTCTAAAATATAGAAATAAATATTTCCAATATTTTTTAGTGTCGTAATACCAATTGAGGCTCGATGATTTTTGTTTTTTTTTTGTATTAGGAGCTTTGTAAGGCTACAATCATCGAGAGAGGTCAAAATGTTGATGTAGTAGGTTGTCTAATATTTCTATTATCACTAGCTTAGAATCGATTCTTGTTTTTTATGCTAATTACATTAGCCTCAGTTGAGTTTCTTCTTAATTCAAGGTAATTTTTTAACTTCCTTTTTAACTAATTTTTTAATATCTTTTTCAATTTATTTTCTATTTTTTATTTTTCTATTTTTCTATTTTTATATTTTTTAGATGGTGCCATAAAATAA
Organism: Hibiscus syriacus; assembly: GCF_006381635.1. Classification (NCBI taxonomy): domain Eukaryota; kingdom Viridiplantae; phylum Streptophyta; class Magnoliopsida; order Malvales; family Malvaceae; genus Hibiscus; species Hibiscus syriacus. The sequence continues at coordinate 3,373,280 of NW_024063507.1, read as the reverse complement.
CGGAGAAAAAGTTGTCGGGTGCTACTAAAAAAGATATACGAACGAGGATTGACATCTCCTATCGACATGCATATATTAGTTATTTTATTATTTTTTTGAAATTGTTTAATTTCATATATACTAACTTTTATAATTAATATTTACAATTTTCTTGGCTTCCGTATTGCGATGAAGAGATCTACTGGTTTTTCCACCAATATTTTTTATGGGTCTGATTTATGGTGTATTGTGATGCCTTTATTATAATTTGTGGTTGTTGAGATTTACGTCACCGATAGAGTGTTGCGACAATTTGCGTCTCATCAAATGATTCCCATGTAAATAATTGATATGATCACGCTCTATAAAATTGATACACATTGGAAGCATACCAAAAATTGGCTGAGGAAGCACGCTTACTACATTGAGAAATGGAATCAAAGTCATTTATTGGTCCCTGCACTTTACGAGATTACACTGATCGACCTAGGTTTCGATCATTCTCCCTATATTTGAAATCACGAAGCAAATGGGAAACCATATCTCACGACACAAGTACAAAGGGGAGAATAGGAACAACACAATGCCATATTGAAAAGTCGAAGAAATCATGATCATCTTCTTCTTATTCTGCTTCTGCATCTGCATCTCAATATTATTATTATGCATCTTAGGCTAGTTTCGGTTTCTATCCTCCATATCATACTTCAACCGAGACTCAACCGACATGGGTTGGATGTTCATGGGATGTAATGCAACACACTCAAATATCTTCGACGTAACATGCGGGTGAGGGTGAATGAAATCATATCATATATGGTCAACAAGGTAGCCAAGTCGATTCAGTAACGGAATTGATGGCGTTAAATACCATAAGTATCTCATCCCCACATTGTGAAGGTGAACTTTAATACCCCAAATTTTGTTTAGCAACCACAATATAAGTTTTACAAGTTTAGTGGCCAAAGTATAAAAGTGGGAAAAGTTTAGGGACCTAAGTAGTAATTTTCAAAAATAATTTTTATTCCATAAATAGATAGTTTACTCTTTAGATTGGGGTTTTATTAAAATTATATTCTTGATCCGTAATTTATGTTGAAAACTAGAAAGGGTTAAAGTACGATAATAAATAGGTAAATCAAATCGAATAGAAATTTTGAAAAAAATTGAAGGATGATAAATTAGGCTTAAAAATATTATTTCCACATGTTAAAATGATGGAAAATAAAATTGATCATTGGATTTGAAGATTTATTTCCATGTTTAATTTGGACCATTGGATCAAAGTGGCAAGATTGTAACTTTTGGAAAGTTGCTTTGCAAAATTGGAAAAAGGATAAAATAATTTATTCATCTTTTACTTTAGAAAGATGATAAGGTTATGTAACTTGGTATTATTTTAAATATCAAGTTTCATTAATGGAAAAGTGGACATTTTCATAAAATGAATATTTTATTCATTTAAGCGTAAAATAAAGGATAAATTAACATGAAATGACCTAGAAATTTAATGTAATCTTCTCTATTTTCCAACAACATTCTTATCAATTTTTGAGAAATTTCATATGGATTTTGGATTATGTCGTGAATAGAAAATTGTTCTGCGCGAAAAACGCTATCATTTGGTACCAATAATGCATGCTAATCTTGTTCGTGTTCAAAGATCCTAAATTTTAGGGTTTGTGTTCACCATAGGGTTTATGAATTTGATGAAGTATTTTTATGTTTTTGAGTTTTTAGAATCATATACAAGCATGATTGTTGATTAAAATCATTTGTACATGGCTATATAAGCCTATGTTGAATTTAGTTAAACCCTTACTTTTGGGCAAAGATATATTTTGATGAAATTAAGTTAGGGGTTTTATTCTATAGGTCTTTAAGTGTTAAATAGAGGTTGGTTTCATGCTTGAATCAAGTGAAAATCATGAGATTTACACCCCTAAAGCATTAGTCCATGAGGAAATAGGTTGGGAAAAATTATGGAAAAATTCTCATGGCTTAGAAATGATATTTGGAAGGTTTTACAAGCCTTAGAAAATTTCAAAGCCAAAGTGTAGTTTTCCAAACGTTGAGGGACCTATTCAATAATTTTGAAAAGTTATGGAATGATTGTGTAATTTCTCAATAATTGATTACTGTTTGAGGGCTTAAATTGAATTTAGAATGTGAAAATAAACCATTTTAGAAAGTTGACAAAATTTAAGTACAAAATGGTGAATATTGAGAAAGTTAGTGGCTTAAGTGGTAATTATGGTATTGTTGAGATATTGGGCTGTAATTTTAAAGTTGGAAATTTATTGGGCTTATTTGGGCTTGAATTAAAGAATTTATGAGAAGGACCCAATATGAATAAAAAGAAAAGTTAGGATAAATTTTAAAACAATTCGAAAATAATAGTACTATTGAGTATTATTATTTTGTATAAATCTTAGTATGGATACTAACATTGTATTTTATATTGGTATGTATGATTATGGATGCTTGTGAAGATCGTAATCAAATTCGTGAGACAAGCAAACAAAAAGGCAAGGAAAAAGTTCCAGAATAGTATGACTATAGTAAGGTATAATAATGAGGCATACCAGGTGAGTGCATTTATTATATACTTATATGATATGGCGACGACTTGCAATGAGTCAATCTCGAAGGTTTTTATAAAATCATGTTTTATCATATTTTGAAATATTTTCATAAAGTTTATGAAAATGATTTTACGAATAATTTTAAGGTATAAATTGCCCTAAAATGGATGGATGAACTTTTATATTATTTTAATAACTATCGATATTTCAGAATAAATTTTAAATTTGTGAATTTGATTTATTTAAAGGCCTATTGCATGTGCATTGAGAATCGTAGGTTCATTTTGACATACTTTGTGTATGATGGTCATCGATCGATTTTGTTTAATGCATATGTTGTATTTTCGTATCAGTAATCTGTGTACTTTCGGCACTATGTGTGCACTCATGGTATTCATAATAAGTTTTTGAATTGTCATTTCAGTACATTAGTATAGTGTTCCTGTCACAACAAAAACTATACTTTCGTTTAGAACTTATGTGCAACTCACGTACCTTGCATTCTCATTTGGCGTACATTAGGCAAATAAATGGATACTTTGGAAAATACTAATTGATAGGTATGATGTGCATACTAAATATTATTTCGCAGTTTATGTGAAAGAAACTTGGTTTACCAAGTCAGTTTTATGTGTTATTATGATTTATATGATTAAATTTGTATTTTGATATTCTTTGACATACTTATGTTTTTGGTTACGCCTCATTTATATTATTATGCCTCAATAAGTGTATATTTAGCATGTGATGATTTTTATGCGTAGGTAATTAGTATAATCAGAGTAAGGAGTGTAGTTGATATCATCTGTTAAGGTTTGTCTCATCAGTAATAATATGAAATCTCTAGATGTTTATTTTGACATTACTAGTTGGCATGTACTTAGATATGTGGTGATGCTTTGATAAGATACTTGGTATTTAGTTGTAGTATTATCTTATGTTCGAACATAAACTACTGTATGATGGATTTTAAATATTATATATATATGTATGTATGTATGTATGTATGTATGTATATATGTATGTATGTATTTAAAGAATGTATTTAGTTGGCATGTTTTATAATTGGTTTTCAAGTATGGAAATGTTTTGAAAGTCATGTGACATCTGTGACTCGTATACAGGGACGTATATAGGAAATATGTGTTATATTTATTGGTATCAGAGCTACATGTTTAGCCGATTATTTACCGAAAAAGAGTGTATTTTATGTGAAAAGTGTGTACATGCCACAAGGATGTCAAAGTTACTTATATGGTGTTAATGTAATATGATTGATGTCACTCCTCACTAACTTAATTTGTTATTATGTGTATTGTGTTAGATGTCGTGAACTAAGGATAAATGTAAGAAAGTTGATAATGTTGAAAGGAAGGTCGAGATTAAAATCGACCCAAAAAGATCTGACATGACTTCAGTATCACACCTTAGAAGGATTGGAGTGTAAGGGATTTTTTTCCATTCTATGGAAGAAATTCCCCAGCATTTAATGAAGCTACTGTATTCGAGGAATCCATTAAAAAGTTTAAATGGATTACAATAGAAGTTGAATTGGATGAGAATCCAGAGGAGATTATTGAATCCACTGATGACACTGAGGTTTCTACAGGTAAGCTTAAATATTTGAGGAATATTTAAGTTAAACATTAAGTTGATTAAAGAAATATTGATTTGAGTTAGAGGAAATAAGTAAGCAATAAGTTATCCGCTAAAAGTTTAAAGAGAGCTGAGTAATTAGAGAATCAGATGATAATTATGTTATCATTCTAAAGGTTTTAAAATGAGTTTGAATGAGAGTAGATGTTAAGTTTTATGGACCTCATAGAGTTACCTTGCGAAGGTAGATATGTGGATTGGATTGTCTACCCCTTCTATGCTATAATGAATTCTCATTTAGATTGCGATTGATTTTCAAGAACTTGAAAAGTTTCAAGTTAGTAGTGATATGAAAGAAAAAGAGTAAATTTCTTTTTAGTATGATTTTAGTATTACCTGCTATGAAGTTATTGTTACAAAGTGGTCAAGTCTTCTTATTAAATGATGTGGACATTTAGACTTTCATAGTTAAGATGGAAAATATTTTAGTTGCTCGAGAATATTTTCAATGGGTCCATAAAAGTTATACGGATTACCTCAAGAATGTAAGGAATTTTAAAATGAAGGTATTATATTCAACTTAATCTCGAGTGATATGATAGCGGTAAACCCTATGGGTCATGGTGCTAGTGTGACTCGAATATGTAAAAAATGACCGATAAAGATTCAAGGGGCTGTGTTCACAACGAATATGATGGAATTCCCTTTGGACTAGTTTGAGATTATTTTGGGCATGGATTGGTTTTCTCCAAATCATGGATTGGTGAAAAAGTGAAATCGTCATCCAATGTGATATCAACAATTATTGCGAAGAAAATGATGTTAGAAGGATGTATAGCTTTTCTAGCTAATGTGATAGATACTCAAGTATCTAAAGTAAGATTGTATGATATTCCCACAACTCGGGAATTTCTAGATGTCTTTTTAGATAAATTACCTTGGTTACCTCTAGATTGAGAGGTGGAATTGAAGATTGATGGTTATCAAGGTATTGAGCATGTTTATATGGTTTCAAATCGAATGGCTATGACCGAGTTAAGAGAACTAAAGGATCAATTACAAGAGTTTCTTAATCAAGGTTTCATTAGATTGAGTGTTTCACCTTGGGTAGTACCTGTGTTGTTGGCAAAAAGAAAGATGAATCTATACGGTTTTGCATAGATTATCGACATATGAATAAAGTGACAATAAGAATAAGTATCCATTTCTAACGATTGATGGTCTATATGATCAATTGGAAGGTGCAGTAGTGTTCTCTAAGATTGATCATCAGTCTGGATACCATCAATTAAACATTAAAGAGAAGTATATTCCTAAGGTAGCTTTTCGGACGTTGTATGGACACTGAGTTGTGGTGATGCCATTCAGTTTGACTATTGCTCTTGTAGAATTTATGGATTTCATTAACCGAGTGTTCCAGATTTATTTGAATCAAATTTTAGTGACTTTTTGACAGAAAAAATTGTACGCCAAGCTGTCCAAGTATGAATTCTGTTTGACAGAAGTTGCTTTTATTGGCATATTGTTTCGACAGATGGCATAAGGGTAGGTCCCAAGAAAATTCATGCTATAGTGGATTAGAAACCCCCAAAGAATGTCTTATAAGTTTGGAGTTTCTTGGGAAAGAACATCTTAGAAGTTTGGAGTTTCTTGGGACTTACTCGTTACTATCAAAGGTTCATGAAGAATTTTTTATGATAGCGTCATCGATAACTAAGCTTTAAAGGAAAGATGTGCCTTTTGTTTGGACAGTGAAGTTCCAAGAGTGTTTTGAAACTCTAAATAAGATTTTAATAGAGGCACCAATGCTTGTACACTTGAGTTGGTAAAGATCATGTGGTCTTTAGTGATGCATCTCATAAATGCTTGGGATGGGTGCTTATGCAAAAAGGTAAAGTTGTGGCCTATGCCTCGAGATAATTAAAGACTCACGAGAAGAATTACCTGATGCATGATTTAGAGTTGGCAGTGGTCGTGTTTGCTTTAAAGATTTAACGCCATTATCTGTATAGTGAGTGGTGCTATGTTTATACGGATCACAAAAGCCTAAAGTAATCGTTAACTAAAAAAAAGAGCTAAACCTGAGATAAAAAAGATGGATAGAACCTTTAAAGGATTATGATGTGAACATTGAATATCATCCAAGACAGACTAATATGGTAGTTGATGCACTTAATAAAAACACTTTTACAACCTTGAGAGCTTTGGATGCACGTTTATCTTTAAAGGAAGACGACACATTGATTATTGAGTTAAAGTTAAAGACGATGCTTTTGGATCGAATAAAACAGCTGCAAGGAAAAGATGAAAAATTGGAAAGAATTGCAAAAGTAGAAAAATACGAGACAAAGGATTTTGAAGTCAAGACTGATGATTTTTATACTATCATGGGAGACTTTGCATCCCCGACGATGAAAATTAAAGAAAAATATTCTTTCTGAGGCACACTGTAGTCCTTTGACTATGCATCCAGGTGGAAAAAAATGTATCAAGATTTAAAGAGTCGGTATTGGTGGCATGGTATGAAAAGAGCTATCACTAAATTTGTGGCAAAGTGTCTGACGTACGAATAGGTAAAGCAGAACATCAGGTGCCTTCCGAATTGTTGCAACCGATCTCGATTCCTAAATGGAAGTGGGAATGAGTCATTATGGACTTTACTACAGGGCTACCTTTAACACCCAACAGGAAATACTTAATATGGGTGATTGTTAATAGATTGACCAAGACATGTCACTTTATTCCAGTTCAGACAGATTACTCGATGGATAAATATGATGAGTTATACATAAAAGAGATAATCCGACTACATAGAGAGCCTAGGTCGATAATATCTGACAGAGATCCAAGATTTATTTCACGATTCTAGTATTCCTTTCAAAAGAACTTAGGTACTCGATTGAATTTCAATAGGCTTATCACTCGTAGATGGATGTTCAATCGGAGTAGACCATTTAGATATTGGAATATTTGTTAAGGGCATGTGTGATCGAATTCAAGGTATCATTAGAAAATTGTCTATTTTTAGCAAAATTTGCTAATAACAATAGCTATCATCAATCATCAAGATGGCTCCATATGAAGCTTTATATAGGAAAAAGTTCCAAACACTGTTAAATTAGTTTGAGTTGAAAGATCAAGATATAGTTAGCCCTGATTTGATGAAAGAAATGAAAGATAAAGTGGGAATCATTAAAGATAATCTCAACATAGCTTCTGAAGGGGAAAAAAGAGTTTTGTGTAGACTTGAAGAGAAAAGAGATTGAATATGAAGTGAGTGATAAAGTATTTCTTAAGTTATTTCCTTGGAAGATAGTATTTCAGTTTGGATGTAAAGGAAACCTGAGTCCAAGATTTATTGGACCTTATGAGATTTTGAAAAGAGTCGGACCAATAGCTTATTAGCTAGCATTGTCTCCCAAAATAGACAAAATCCATAATGTTTTTCATGTGTCGGTGCTCAAGAAGTATCGATCAGATCATTCACATATTAGCACCCAAGAAGAAATAGAGATTCAATCAAATTTGACCTATGAAGAGGGACCGATTGAGATTTTGGCTTGATAATTCAAAGAACTGTAGAACAAGATAATTCCTGTGGCGGAATCATAAAGTCGAGTAAGCGAGTAGGGAAAGAGAAAAGAATGTAAAAAGACAATATATGCACTTCTTCACTTCAGGAACATACTAAAATTCGAGGAAAAATTTTTATTAAGGGGGGAGAGTTGTAATACCCCAAATTATAGTTAGTGACTAAAATATAAGTTTTGAAAGTTTAGTGGGAAAAGTTTAGGGACCTAAACGGTAATTTTTCCAAAAATAATTTTTATTCCATAAATAGATATTTTAATCTTGAGAGTAGGGTTTATTAAAATCAGGTTCTTGATCCGGAATTTATGTTCAAAACTAGAAATGGTTAAAATTTGGTAAGAAATAGGTAAATCAGATCGAATAAAAATTTCGAGAAAAATTAAAGGATGATAAATTAAGCTTAAAAATATTATTTCCACATGTTGAAATGATGGAAAATAATACGGATCATTGGATTTGAAGATTTATTTCCTTGTTTAATTTCGACCGTTGGATCAAAGTGGCAAGATTGTAATTTTTAGAAAGTTGCTTGGTAAAATTAGAAAAATGGTAAAATAATTTGTTCATCTTTGACTTTGGAAAGATGATAACGTTATGTGACTTTGTATTATTATAAATATCAAGTTTCATTTATGGAAAAGTGGACATTTTTCATTAAATGAATATTTTATTCATTTAAGCTTAAATAAAGAATAAATTAACATGAAATTACATATAAATTTCATTTAATATTCTCCATTTTCCAGCATCATTGCCGTAAACCCCAACCAAGGTAAGAGATATTTTTCTTTTCAATTTTTGAGAAATTTCCTTTGGATTTTGGATTATGCTATGAAATAGAAAATTGTTCTACACAAAAAACGCTATCACTTGGTACCAATATTGAATGCTAATCTTGTTTGTGTTCAAAGATTCCAAATTTTAAGTTTGTGTTCACACTAGGGTTTATGAAATTGATGAAGTATTTTTATGTTTTTAAGGTTTTAGAATCATATATAAGCATGATTGTTGATTAAAATCATTTGTACATGGTTTTATAAGCCTATGTTGAATTTGGCCAAACTGTAGCTTTTGGTGAAAGATGTATTTTGATGAAATTAAGTTAGGGGTTTAATTCTAGAGGTCTTGAAGTGTTAAATAGAGGTTGGTTTCATGCTTGAATCAAGTGAAAATCATGAGATTTGCACCCCTAAAGCATTTGTCCATGAGGAAATAGGTTGGGAAAAATTGTGGAAACTTCCCATGGCTTGGAAATGATATTTGGAAGGTTCTACAAGCCTTAGAAAAATTCTAGGGTAAAAGTATAATTTTCCAAAAGTTGAGGAACCTATTTAATAATTTTGAAAAGTTATGGCATGATTATGTAATTACTCAATAATTGATTACAATGCTGGAAATTAATGTTTAAGGGATTAAATTAAATTTAGAATGTTAAATTAAGCCATTTTGGAAAGTTGGCAAAATTTAAGTACAAAATGGTGAAAATTGAGAAAGTTAGTGTCTTAAGTACTAATTATGGTATTGTTGAGATATTGGGTTGTAAGTTTAATGCTGGAAATTTAGTGGGCTTATTTGGGCTTGAATTGAAAAATTTATGATAAGGACCCATTATGAATAAAAAGAAAAGTTAGGATGAATTTTAAAAGAATTCGAAAATAATAGTACCATTGAGCATTATTATTTTTTATAAATGTTAGTATGGATACTACATTGTATTTTAAATTTGTATGTGTGATTATGGATGCTTGTGAAGATTGCAATCAAATTCGTAAGACAAGCAAACAAAAAGGCATGGAAGAAATTCAAGAATAGTCGAACTACAATAAGGCATAATAATGAGGCATACCAGGTGATTGCATTTATTATGTACTTATATGATATGAGGACGACTTGCGATGAGTCAACATCTAAGGTTTTTATAAAAGCATGTTTTACCTTATTTTGAAATATTTTCATAAAGTTTATGAAAATGATTTTATGAATAATTTTAAGGTATAAACTGCCATAAAATGGATGAATGATCATTTATATTATTTTAATAGTTATCGATATTTCAGAATAAATGTTTAATATGTGAATTTGATTTAAAGGCCTATTGTATGTGCATTGAGAGGCTTAGGTGCATTTTGACATACTTTGTGTATGATGGTTATCGATCGATTTTGTTTAATGCATATGTTGCATTTTTGTATCAGTACTTTGTGTACTTTCGGCACTATGTGTGCACCCATGGTATTCATAATACGTTTTTGAATTACCATTTCATTACGTTAGTATAGTGTTGTTGTCACAACAGAACCTATGCTTTCGTTTAGCACTTATGTGAAACTCATGCACCTTGCATTCTCATTTGGCATACATTGGGAAAATAAATGGATACTTTGGAAAATACTGATTGATAGGTATGTTGGGCATACTAAATATTGTTTCGCATGGTATGTGAAAGAAACTTGGTTTACCAGGTCAGTTTTATGTATTACTATGATTTATACAATTAAATTTGTATTTTGATATTTTATAACATACTTATGCTTTGGTTACGCCTAATTTATATTATTATGCTTCACTAAGTGTATTCTTAGTGTGTGATGATTTTCACGCAAAGATAATCGAGTATAATCAAAGTAATGAGTGCAATTGATATCATATGTTGCCTCATCAGTAACAGTATGACATCTCTACATGTTTATTTTGATATTACTAGTTGGCATGTACTTAGATATGTGGTGATGCTCTATTAAGATACATGGTATTTAGCTGTAGTATTATATTATATTTGAACTTAAAGTATTGTTTGATGGATTTTAAATATTATATATATATATGTATGTATTTGAATAATGTTTATAAACTATATTTTTAAGTTATTTTATTTAAAGAATCAAATTTTCACTAGTTTTCAAGTACGAAAGTGTTTTAAATTCATGTGACATCTGTGGCTCGTATACGGGGATGTATACGGGAAATAAGCGTTACATGGATCTTAGACTATGTTAAGTACACCTCATTTTGATTAACCAAATGAACATGAATATGAAGACGAAAATGATCAAGACTTAAGACCTTCAACGTACTTGACGAGTCCTGCGCCATTATTATTTGGCCACTCCTCGGCATCAAATTAGTTTGTAAACACCATTTTTGGTAATAAAATTATTAATTTAATTTTAAATTAATTTTTTTTTTAAATTTAATCCATCTGAACTCGTCACCTTGAGGTAACGAGTGTCGTGGTGATCGTTGTTGTTGTCTGTTGGCCAATAACTAGTTTTATTTAATTCAATGGAACTCTTCACCTTAATCACTTTTTAAGAAACATTTAAAAATTTTAAACTACAAAATTTGTAATACCCCAAAACCAAAATGTAAATTTTGAAACTTTAGTGGCCAAAGTATAAATTTGAGAAACGTATAGGGACCTAAATGGTAATTTTGTCAAAAATGTTTTATTTCATAAGTTGATAGTTTACTCTCGAGAATGGAGCTTTATGGAAATCCGATTCTAGATCCAGAATTTACGTTGTAAACTAGAATGGGTTAATGTCCGGTAACAATTTGGTAAATCAGATCGAGTAGAAATTCTGGGAAACTTTGAAGGATTAAAAATTAGGCTTAAAAATATTATTTCCACATTTTAAAATGATGGAAAATAATATGGATAATTGAATTTGAGGATTTATTTCCATGTTTAATTTGGATCGTTGGATTTAAATGGCAATATTGAAAATTTTGGAAAGTTGCTTGATTAAATTGGAAAGGGTAAAATATTTTGTCCATCTTTGACTTTGGAAGATGATAAGGGTTATGTGGCTTGGTATTATGGTAAATATCAAGTTTCATTAATGGTAAAATGGACATTTCAAATTAAATGAATTTTTAATTCATTTAAGCTTTAATATAAGGTTAAACTAAGATGAAATTCATTATAAATTTCATGAAAACTTATACATTTTCATCTCCATGTTTGTGTACCCCATTTATAGGTAAGAGCAATTTTATTTTTCGATCTTGAGTAAATTCCTTTGGATTTTAGATCATGCCGTGAAATAAAAAATTGTTCTATTTGAAAAATGCTATCATTTGGTATTATTATTGTTTGCTAATTTGATTTGTGTTCAAATATCCAAAATTCTAGGGTTTATGTTCACATTAGAGTTTATGGAATTTGATGAATATTTGATTTTTTTTATGTTGTAGATCGATTCCAAGCATGATTTATGATTAAAATCAACTATACATGCCTATATAAGCTATGGGTAATTTCGACCTAACCCTAATCTTCAAGGAAGATTATATTATGATAAATTTGATTAGGGATTTGATGGTAGAGTTTGTATAAGGTTGAATCGAGGTTGATTTCATACTTAAATCAAATCGAAGTCAATCATGAAAACCTAGTGTTGAGTATATAAATCATTCGACCTTGGCCTTAAATGATGAGGAAAATTTTGAAAAAATTATCTAAGGGTTGGAAATGATGTAGGAAGTATTCTACAAGCCTTATAAAAATTTAGGGACCATTCCATAATGTTTGAGTGTTGAAATTGAAGTTAGGATGTGAAATTGGATTATTTTGGAAAGCTTGTAAACGTTGAGGTTTAAATAAAAAAATATAGAAAGGTTGGGAGCTTAAGTCAAAATGTTATCTGAAGTTGGGATAAAAAGGAAACTAAGTGGTCAATTAGAAGTATTAAGATCAACATTTATGTTGTGACATGGAATTGTATTGAATAAGCATCGAAAAATTTGTTAGGAATTTATTTTCCAAAGTATGCCTATGTTATTAAGATTCTAACATTTGGTTTGAATTCGTATATGTTTGGTAATGATGTTCATTTATATTGAGTTCTTGAAATTAAGATCAAATATTATTAAAGCTAAGGAGAAGCTTAAGGATGAAATGAGAATTCTAAGGAAGGTTGCAAGCTAAAGACACTAGGTGAGTGCAAATTTAATTTGTACTTATGTTGTCGAACAAACATTGGCTTGTGATGAGTCAATGACGAAGTTACTATAGTAATAAGTGACTCCTAATTGTTATGTGTTTTGTGGCACATGCATATATGTGCATTTGGTGAGCTAATAGAATTAGTGAACAAGTTGGAAACGCAAATTGGTGAAATATGCTTAGAATTTATGTTCTGGAAAGTAAGTTTATAAAATCACTATAAATTCTAAAGAAATTATTAGAAGATGAATTTTATACCGTTGGATTTGTATATCAGTTTAGGTTTTTTTAGAACAAACAAAAACAGATTTCTAGGTGTATACAAAAAGATATGAATTTTTAACCGATTATAGGTCAGAAAACATGACAACAGATTCTACTCAAAACAGATTATGTTGGCTAACTTTGAAAATTCACCATAAATTGTAAAAATTGAACTAGAAGAAGTGAATTATATAGTTAGATTTATATTCGAGTCTAGTTTCCATTGGTATAAACAGAATAATGTTTGAGTGAGTAGATTAATATAGAATAATATTTATGTGAAAGTAGGTGCAAACTGCCAGAAAATGAAATGGTGACAAAAATAGGGATTGAACCAAATTGAAAGCAAAGGATTAAGTTAAAGGTTAGTGAAGCTTATATTTTGTCTTGCATATAAAGTGTCAAAGTGAGTGAAATACAGGCATAATAATATACATGGATGTTTATACATCATTGGGTAGGACTTGCGATAAGTGTATCTTAATTATATTGTCATTACATTTATGGTATTTACCATATAATTGATATATTATAAATATGTCAAAGGTAGACCTAGAATGCATTGATCATTTTTTTATTACATATGATGTTATCATGAATACATATGATGTTTATCGTAACTGTTATTTCGGGAATGAACTGCCCAAATGTCAAATGGTATTGATATACTTTGCCATGGATGGATCAAATAAAAATAGACTATATGCCTAAGTATGTTATTGAGGGTCAGTGGTATTAATGGCATGCCATAGGTTCTAGCAGCTGCAAATTTAGGTAGTACTAGAGTTTCTAGAGAAGGCACATAGTACAAGCCAGGTAGGCAAGCCTCGACCTCAACATTACAATGCATTATTTGGTGAGTAAGGCTCGACCTCAGCAATATTTGACTCTTATATCGGGGTCCTCATTTAGTTATAGTTTGGGCTATGGTTTATTGATTAACAAATAATAAACAAATGAATAAGTTGTTGAGCTTATGGAATGATTGACAAGTATTTTGGTAAGAATTTTTATATATGGTTAATAAATAGTAACATGGTTGGAATACAGGTAAAATGATTATCGTGCATTGAATATTGCCACTCATTACATTTATATCTTGCATTGCCCTAAATTATAATTGCCTCACTAAGTGTATACTTAGCATGTGATGATTTTCACACATAGGAAAAAGGAAGAAAATGAGTAAGGAGCTGAGCTTGGCATCAATCACCAAGGAAATATTTATAGGTAACAATGATGACATCCTATTGTGTTCTAAAAGTTCTAGCTGGCATATATACAGGAATGAAATTTATTAATATAGTTAGTATTAAATATAATTAATAGTATGAATAAATATTATGATATTAAACTATTTAAAAAAAATAATAATTTGGGTTTTAAATCAAACGTGTTAGATAGACTTCTTTATTTTATGAAACAAATCAGTCTATCACTGCTTTAAATTGGTTTTGAATTGGTAACAAAAAATATTATATTATGATTTTTCTTTGAATAATTATTTTATAATCATTGTCCAAGTTATGAAACTGATGATGTTTGAATGAAACAAAATTTTAATAAGTTCAATTAAAGAAATGTTTTAAACTTCTGATGTGACATATGTAATTCGTATTGGTTCGCGTATACGGATTATGAGTGTTACATGTAATACCCAAAAAATTTGGATAGTGACCAAAATGAAAATTTTAAAAGTTTGATGGTCAAAGTAGAAAATTAGGAAAAAGTTTAGGGAATTAAGAGATAATTTCCTAAAAAGAATTTTATTCCATAAATAGATGGTTTACTCTTGAGGGTGGAGTTTTATGGAGATCAAATATTTGGATTTGGAATTTTAGTAAAGAAATATTAGAAAGGGTTAAAGTTCGATAAGGAATCGGTAATTCGAATCGAGTTAGAATTTTACAAAAATTTGAAGGATATTATAAATTGGTTGGAAATATTAATTTAATATTTTGGATCAGAGAAATTTGGTCTGGAAATGTGTAAATTTTCAGATTTAACCGAAACAGTATAATTTAGTGACTAAAACGTATGATTTGAAAATTCAAGGTGAATTTCGAAAGTCAAAGTCAAAATAATTTATGTTTGACTTTGAAATATGATAAGGATGAGTTTTCATGTTTTATGGTGAATATGGAGATTCATTAATGGCAAAAATGGAATTTCCTATTGAATTGAATAAAATAATTCTATTATACTATATTAAGACATGTGCTAGATTTATTTAATATTAGAGTATTATGATGGGGGAGCATTTTCAGCTCATCTTCTTCTCCAAGCCGTGGGTTTCTCTTAAGGTAATAGAAAAATTTGAACTCAATTTTTCAAGTAATTTACTTAGGATTTTGAGTAAGTTGTAAATACAAAATTGTTATATGCGAAAAACGCTATCTTTTGGTACCAATATTGTATGATAATCCTGTTGGTGTTCAAAGATCCCAAATCTAAGGGTTTGTGTTCATATAAGGGATCATGAAATTAATGATGGATCTTGATGTTTGTGAGGTAGTTGATTTATATTCTAGGATGAAAGATGATTAGAACATGTTTAATCTTTTTAGAACTTGTTCTTTAAATTTCGACCATGAATGGTTTGAGTGAGAAAAATTATATATGGGTTGGAATTGATGAAGGAAGTATTCTATAAGCCTCAGAAAAATTCAGGATCATTTCTTCTTCTCCAAGCCGTGGGTTTCTCTTAAGGTAAGAGAAAAATTTCAACTCAATTTTCATAATTTACTTAGGATTTTGAGTAAGTTGTAAATACAAAATTGTTATATGCGAAAAACCTATCTTTTGGTACCAATATTGTATGATAATCCTGTTGGTGTTCAAAGATCCCAAATCTAAGGGTTTGTGTTCATATAAGGGATCATGAAATTAATGATGGATCTTGATGTTTGTGAGGTAGTTGATTTATATTCTAGGATGAAAGATGATTAGAACATGTTTAATCTTTTTAGAACTTGTTCTTTAAATTTCGACCATGAATGGTTTGAGTGAGAAAAATTATATATGGGTTGGAATTGATGAAGGAAGTATTCTATAAGCCTCAGAAAAATTCAGGATCATTTTTTAAGTTTTGAAAAGTTGGGGATAAATTCGTAAATTTTAGAAAATTAATGAAGAACGTAGGGATGAAGTTAAAAGAAACAGTTAGATTCTGAATTTGGCAGTAGGTTCGCAAATTCACCATAAAATTATATAAATATAATTTTTACATCATTAGGAAGACTTGCGATAAGTCGACCTTGTTTTATCAGCATGATATTATATCATATTTTTATAAATCGACATGACATTGATATTTCAGATATTGAATTATAATGCATTGAGTTTGGAAAAATGTGATATTTTACCATGAATGTTATTTCGGGTATGAACTGCCCAATGTTAGATATTGATAATATAATTTGTCGTGGATGGATCAAATAAAGTAGACTGTATGCCCAAGTCAGTTATTGTGGGATAGGCTATAGTTGGCATGCCATAAAGTCCAGCAGCAGGCTGCATATGGGATACACTAAAGGATACCTAGTGTATATGGTGGGTACGACCTTATGTGCCATACGGGACTGTACTTAAGGATACTTAGTACAGATGGTGGACACGACCTTATGTGTCATACTGATTAGCACTACGGTGCTTATAGTTGACACGTGTACCCAGGGTCCTCAGGGTTGTGTCTATGGTTTATGGTTTATTGGTTAATAAATGGTAAGTTTTGCAAATGAGCTTACGAGTTATTGGAATGAATGGCAAGTATTTTGGAAAGAATATTTTTATATTCACTTATGATATTTTGATCATGGTTAAATTATGAATATGCTATTAGCATGGTTTTATGGCATTGGATTTGAAATCAAAATTCATGCATGAATTGTATTGCACTATTTATTGTTTTAATTGCCTCACTAAGTTTATACTTAGCGTGTGATGATTTTCACGCGTAGGTAAAAAGCAAAGAATGAGAATAAAGAGTTCGGAATGACATCAAGCATCGAGAAGTATATTTCAATATCAGTAAGACATCGTAAGTTGTAATGTTAATTTTATTAGTGGCATGTAATTATAAATGTTTTATTTGTTTTGTTAAACAAATTTGGAAACAAAAAATGGAATTTTTATGAATTTATATGTATTTTTCGAAAGGTATTGTAGTGGTTACTTTCATTGCTACAGTAACCACGTTTAACAAAATTTTCCAGAATATAAATGGGGAACCAATTCCCCCCAACAGGGAACCGATTCCTCTACTGTTCATCGCCACTGTTCACTGTTCCCAGGCACTGTTCACTATTTAAAAAAAATCTTTTGAATTAAATTGGTTACAACGAAACATGATTTATATGATATGAAAATTTTATAATATCATTTACCATTTTAAGAAAATAAATTTTAAATCACGGTTTGAATAGAAAAAGGTTTTCGAATTTCGGGTGACATCTATAATCTGTGTAGGTATAATTATACTGGTTATGGGTGTTACATTACATTTATTGGTATTAGAGCTACATATTTAGTCGATTCTAATCCGAGCTTGTTTTGAGTTAAAAAGTGTATACATGTAACTAGGATGTCAATGTTACTGATTTGGTGATTATATGGTTCGATTGATGTCACTCCTTACTTATAAAGGTGAATAAATACAATGTATGAAAAAGATGTGTGTATTCAAGGGTTTGAAAAAGGTGATCAAGCAAGAGGTTCAAAAATAAGCTAATAGTGATAGTAATGATGTAAACCATCATTCTCCTATTTTGTCTAAATAAGTTGATGCTTTGGCACAATAAGAAGTGCCAATGTAAGTTTAAGAAAACCCATCGATCATGCATAAGTATAGTATGTATTAAAGAATAAAACATTATGATAGAATTGATCTTAAGTGATGTATGTGCCGAACTGTTGAGTTAATCGATCGATGGAATCGGCCAAGAGGGGGGGTGAATTGGCAATTAAAATTTTGGTGGATGCTTTTGCAGAAAATTAAAACTAATTGCACAACGATTTAGAGTGATTCGACTTTCTCAACCAAATTCTACGTCCACTACCTTAGCTATACACACTAAGGATTTTCCAACAAATTCACTAATTTGTTATTTCTTTTGAGGCCAAAGAGATAACCTTACAACTCCCTCAAGAATATACCCCAATTTTTGAGAACACTCTTTCTCAAAAAGAAGATTACAAATTTGCAAACTTACAAGGAAATCCTCACAAGGTAGATTATCTACACAATTCTAGAACAAAGAAAGAACACTCAAGAATAATACAATTGAGCACAATAAGTTTTCTTGAAAGAAAAAATGAATATTGAATGAAATAGGCTTGAAAATGCTCAAACTTGAGGTTTGATGCTTTCTCTTTGATTCTCTCTTGTTTCTTGTTGATTGTTGTTTCTTGTTTTTGATCAATGGCTTCTAAGCTTGTTTAAATACTCATTCAATTGATTCTGAACGTTGGGGATGATTAGTGGAGTCAATAGAGCCATTTAAGTGTGAAAACAATTAATAAAACATTTGGGAGCGTCTGGTGCATTGATGCATAAGGCTAGTGCATCGGTACACTATGTGTAAAATTCAAATATTTTGACCGTTGGACCCTTAGTGTGTCGGTTCACTAAGAGTGCATCAATGCATGAAGTGCATTCGATGTATCAAACAAGCCCGAGTGCATCGATGCATAAAATGCATTCGATGTTCAATTTATTCAATAGTGCATTTATGCATGGATCGGTGCATCGGTACACTCTTTTGAAAAATTGATTTTAGGCTCATTTTTTGTTCGAAATACTTTGTGAAAATTGTTTCAAAAATATTTTATGATTAAAACACAATTTTACACTTTAGTAAGGATTGAAATTGATCTTTGAAAAACTTGGAGTAATATTTTGATATTCGAGTAATTAAATCGAATATACTAAGAAAATCATTTGTAAAATCTTAAAATTCATTTATACTTAATTTGTTATATCGAAACATCAAAATGTTTTCAATAATCTCCCCCTTTTTGATATAACAAAACATTTTAGTAATTTTAAGATTTTCTTTAAACATAATTTTTGTAAACAATTTTGAAAAATTTAATTTACTCCCCCTTACTATATTCTCCCCCTTTTTCTTAAATCAAAAAGACTCTAAAAATTTTTAAGCTAGATTAAAAAAAATAAACCAATTTCTCTTTATAAAATTAAAGCTTAAGCTGCTAAGATCAGAAACAAAAGAGAGATTAGCCATTAGTTTCCATATTCAATATTCATAAACATGTAATGGATAATTGGTCGTATATGTCTAATGATGCAAAAATAAGTATAAATATCAAAAAGAAAATTCAAACCAAACATATATATATATTAAGATCTAATATCCAAAGCAACCAAAATATAAATACAAATAAATTCAAACATCCTACAATCAAAGTAAGACAATCCAAAAGCATTCAAAATGTTTTAACAAGTAAATTCTAAGTTGATCCAAAACAAAAACAAAGAAAGATCTACTCTTCCATAGAAGGATCGGGAGGAGGAGGAAATCATGCTTGCATCTCAAGAGTAAGAGCATCCATATGTGCAAGCATCTCCCTTTGAAACTCCATTTGTTGAGCTTCCAAAGTGTTTAAGCGATGATTCACCGCTTCGTTGTTTGCAGTTAAATGGGATTCGATGGAAGAAAACCGTAGATCAAATGTCTCTAAAAACGAACGAAAATATGGAGGCACTTGATCCTCTTATTGTGCTGGTTCCGTTGTAGGCTCATCATTTGGTATGTGATCGTCTATATCTTGCATAAGCTGTTGAAGCTCGGGATCGTTGTCAGCAGCCGGTGCCGGAGTAGGAGGAGCACGAGAAGAGCTAGGAGGTCTCAGAGTTTGCTTATTGGGTCGAAAGACCCATTGACCAGTTTCCTCGTCCTGTTTCCAATCAGCTTTCTTCAACGAGGTGAGATTGATTTGGTTTTGGAGAGGGATGGGATTATCGAGAGAGACTCTAAGGCCAAGTTTGATAAAAAGATTACTAAGTAGACAACATTTTTAGAAGGGACAACATTTATGGTATCTACTAATTCACTAAAAATAATATGTGGCAAATTTATCTTTCTATTATGCTGGATACAATTCATCCACCATAAATCCCTGACACGAAGAGTAGAGTACCTGCCTCTGGATGGTCGAAACCACCAAGAGATCATTAAATGTAGAAAATGATCGTGATGAGTACGTAAGGTACTAATACTAGCATTAGGAAGATAAGGATATGCAACCGTTTCTTTCTCATTGTATAGACCATTGTCATCTAGCCCAAATTGCCTAGCAATAGACTCAGATTCAATATGAATATATTGTCCTAAAAGGTAGGATCTAATTCCTATAGTCCAACATTGACTCTCATTTTGAATACATACCGCATTAGAGTAGAAAATGCGGACTAACTGATGATAGGCAATTGGCTTAAGGTGAAATACTTTATCAAACTTCTAGGACTTGAGAGTCAGTAGGTATTGAAAGTTGATATCTACCAAGGCTTGAACAGAGGGAATACGTTCTTCCCAGATTTTATAAGATTGGAAGGAATCCATGTACCTATGGTAGAGTTCTTCTCTACGACACTCAGGCATATTAAAACAAGAACTTATAATGGTCATGTTTTGGTCATTCGGATTTGGATTTTGAGGTTGGTGAGGAATCGAATTAGGAGGTCGATTAGAACGACTCGAAGAGGACCTAGGGAGTTTTGGGTTGGACATGGTTTAAGGAATCGAAAATATGAATATAACTTGCAATTTTGAAACACATGTATGCAAAATAATCAATCCCAAAACTCAAATGAGTCCACAATAGTTCAAGGTTCTCTAAACCGAATCCTAATGGGAAAAGTTTTTGAAAACTATTTGAAAATAACATTTAGAAATATCACAATTCATATAATTTTCATGAAAACAATACAATTAAATCAAAAACAATAATTTTCGAAAATAGCATTTTTTTATTTCGAAAATTCAAAGACAATTTTGAAAAATTGTTTGTTTTTTACGAAATTGATTTTAAAATATAGTTTAGAATAATAATATAATCAATGTCCGATATAATTTACATCCTAGAACTAATCAAAACTAGTTCTAAGTTCAAAAATCAATAAAACAGAGGTTTTGAAATATTACCTTGAAAATTTCATATTGAGAGGACTGTGATGTTGTTTTGCACGATTTGATGATGAAAGCAGGATTAGGAGTTGAAGAATGAAAGACTTTTGATCAAAAACTAAGGATTTGGAGCAATTTTGAGAGTGAAGAGAGGGAGATGAGAGGTGGCAGTGAGAGTGTTTTAAGAGAGTTTTGAGAAAATGAAGAAGTAATAGGGTTTTTATCCAAAAACCCGATGGATGCATCGATGCATGGCCTTGTGCATCAATTAATTTTCTCTAAGAATCATAAACTCCCCCTAACTAATAGCAAAGAAGGCAATAAAAAATTATTATTATTATAAGCATTTTTCATTTATTCTTAAAAGTGCTAAAATTAATTTAAACACTAAGTGAGGAAAGGGCAGTTAAACCTAATTCTCACCTAAGTGTCCAAAATCTTTCTTTATTTAAAGGTTTTGTAAAGATATCTGCTAATTGATACAAAGTATCAACAAATTCTAGAACTATATCTTCCTTAGTGACATGGTCTCTAATGAAGTGATGTCTAATTTCAATATGCTTAGTTCTGGAGTGTTGGATGGGATTTTTAGTGAGACAAATAACACTAGTATTGTAACACTTGATAGGAATGGTACCTACTTCAGTTTCATAATCAAAAAGTTATTGTTTCATCCATAAAACTTGTGCACAACAACTACCGGCTGATATATATTCCGCTTCAGTGGTAGATAATGCAACATAATTTTGTTTCTTTGAAAACCAAGAAATCAACATATTTCCAAGAAATTGGCAAGTACCGAAGGTGCTTTTCCTATCTAATTTGCAACCTCCATAATCCGCATCAGAGAAGGCATGCAAGCTAAAGCTAGAGTCTCTAGGATATCAAAGTCCTAAACTAGGAGTGTCCTTAAGGTATCTAAAGATTCTCTTAACAGCTAGTAAATGTGAGTCCTTATGACATGATTGAAATCTTGCACATAAGCAAACACTAAATATAATGTCCGGTCTACTTACGGTTAAATAAAGCAAAGAGTCAATCATTGACCTATATAATTTATCATCCACACATTTACCTCCTTGATCTTTGTCAAGCTTTGTAGATGAGCTCATTGGAGTGTTATGAGGTTTCCCATTTTCTAGTCCAAACTTATTGAGCATATCTTTAACGTACTTACCTTGATTAATAAAGATGCCATCTTTTCTTTGCTTGATTTTGAGTCCCAAGAAAAAAGAGAGCTCCCCCATCATGCTCATCTCGAATTCACTTTGCATTAGCTTAGAAAATTCTTGACAAAGAACATCAGTAGTAGAACCAAAAATTATATCATTAACATAAATTTGAACTACTAATAAATCTGTACCTTTATGCTTTAAAAACAATGTTGTGTCAACATTCTCTTTTGAAAAACGTTTTTCAGTTAAAAAATTTGACAATCTTTCATACCAAGCTCTAGGAGCTTGTTTTAAACCATAAAGCGCTTTTGTAATTTTAAGAACATGATTTGGAAATTTTGAATCTTCAAAACCAGGTGGTTGTTCCACATACACTTTTTCTTTTATAAAATCATTTAAAAATGCACTTTTAACATCCATTTGATATAATTTAAGTTCATGAAAACATGCAAATGCTAATAACATTCTAATTGCTTCCATCCTAGCTACGGGAGCATATGTTTCATCATAGTCTATGCCCTCTTCTTGAGTGTACCCTTGAGCAACAAGTCTAGCATTGTTTCTCACTATATTACCACTTTCATCAAGCTTATTTCTAAATACTCATCTAGTTCCTACAGTAGATTTATTACTAGGCCTTTCAACTAATGTCCATAATCCAATGTTCATCATTTAATGCTTCTTTAATATTCTTAGGCTCTATGCATGAGATAAATGCAACATAATTACAAATATTTCTAAGAGAAGATCAAGTTGTTACCCCTTTGGATGGATCACCTATTATTTCACCATCATTGACATAGTTGTATTCCCTTGGGTAAGATATTTCCCTTTCTTCAATGGTTGGATTCTCGAGGGGATCATGAATTTCCTCATCTTTAGTTTCTTCCTTTTATGATGGTTCTCCATCGTTATGTCCAACGTCATTTAGGTTTATAATGCCTACATCATCATTCATACAAGAATCCTTCCTCGGAAAGGGATTATCATCGAAAACAACATGTATAGACTCTTCTACAACTAAAGTTCTTTTATTAAATATTCGATAAGCTTTATAATTTAAGGAATAACCTAAAAATTACTTCATCACTTTTACAATCAAATTTACCAAGATTGTCTTTACCGTTGTTTAAAATAAAACATTTTCATCCAAATGGATGGAAATAACTAATATTAGGCTTTTTTCTTTTTAAAAAGGTCATATGGAGTTTTCTTCAAAATAGGCCTAATCATTACTCAATTAATAACATAACAAGCGGTATTTGTGGCTTCCGTCCAAAAATATTTTGGCAAATTGTTTTCACAAAGCATGATTCTAGCCATTTCTTCTAAAGTTTGATTTTTCCTCTCAACAACTCATTTTGTTGAGGGGTTCTAGGTGCTGAAAATTTATGGCTAATACCATTAGAATTACAAAATTCAGTAAATCCAGTTTAATGATCACTCCTAACACTAGTTATAGTGTAACCTTTTTCGTTTTGGATTACTTTTAAAAACGTGATGAATTTTTATAATGCTTCATCTTTAGTACTTAAAAATAGAACCCAAGTATATCTAGAATAGTCATTTACCAAGACAAATGAATATTGTTTTCCACCCAAGCTAGTAGTCCTAGATGGCCCAAAAAGATCTAAATGGATCAATTGTAATACTCTACTAGTGGATACTTCATTGATGGATTTAAAAGAAACTCGCTTTTGTTTTCCTTTAGCACAAGCATCACATATTTTATCATTATCAAATTTTAGTTTAGGCAACCCTCGAACTAGATCTCCTTGAATTAATCATTGCAAAACACTCATATTAGCATGTCCTAGTCTCCTATGCCATAACCAACTATCATGCTCATCCTTAGCAACTAGGAATAAATTAGTCATATCTATGGAATCTAAATGCACCATGTAAATGTTTCCTATTCTATGACCAACAAGCATAATCCGATTAGATGCAATATCAATGATTTTACAACCATTAATATCAAACATGAAATTTAATCCTTTAACGCAAAATTGACTAATACACAATAGATTATGCTTTAATCCATTCACATATAAAACATTATTAATTTGTATGGAAGAGGTATTACCTATAGTGCCTATACCTTCAATGAGACCTTTTGAGTTATCACCAAAAGTCACCTCTCCTCCATTTTTTGGCGTTGAGCTCTATAAACCGGCTTTTGTCACCGGTCATGTGTCTTGAGCATCCACTATCAATGTACCATGAGTTTGAATTTGTTTCCCGTGCCTCGTAGCAATGCTCCTTTTTTCCTACAAACATAGATTAATTTTTTATTTTTGGTACCCAAATTCTTTTGGTTCCATATTCATTAGTTTCCAAAATCCTAGTCCCCTTAGGTATTCATTTGTGTAGAATATCCTTATCTTTAGTAATAATAAGTTCTTTAGGAACCCATATACTTCTTACGATTTTTCCATTAGAGGTTCTTTGGGGACCTCTACGATTGAAGTTTCTAAAACTTTTTCTAACAAAGTTGGTTTTGAATTTTCTCATTTTTCAAAACATTTTGATCCAACTTTATCAAAAGAAGCTTTAAGATCATCAATTTCCTTTTAATGATCATCATTGGCTCTTGAAAGTAAATTTTGCAAATCAGAATTTTTCTTTTCAAACTCTTCTAGTTTGATTTGTAAATCTTTGATTTTACTTTCAAGATCATTGTTGGTCTTGGATATGAGATTATTTCCATTTTTCAATTTTGAAATATCATTTTTGTATTTTAAAAGTAATTTCTCGTAATCCGAAGCCAACCCATTATATTCCTCTAATAACTTATCATAAGATAAATCATCTAAATCAAATGAGTTAGAGGTTACCTTAGAATCTTCCCCGAATGCCATCAAGCACAAGTTTGCTACTTTTTATTCCTCTTTATCGAAACCTTCTTCATCGCTCTATGTAGCCACGTGAGCCTTGTGCTTAATCTTTGATTGATCCTTCTTCTTCAATTGTGGGCAATCATATTTGACATGCCCCAGTTTTTTGCATTCATAGCAAATGATTGTGTCCTTCTCTTTTGGTTCATTTTTGAAGCCTTCATTTCGTTTGAATTTTCTTCCTCAGTTAGGCCTCATCATTTTTCTGAACTGTTTGGCAAACAATGTCATTTCCTCATCATCATCATCTTCATCTGAATCACTCTCATCTTTTGTTGATTTAAGAGGAACTCTCACGTTCTTCTTCTTCTTCTTCTCCTTTGGTGTCTCATCAATCTTATCGAGGTCCACCTCATCTTCAAGAATTATTTCATGAGTGAGGAGGGAACCGATTAACTCTTCAAGAGTTAATGACTTTAGGATTTTAGCCTCGATGATTGCTGTCTTCTTTGATTGCCATGATTTTGGAAGTGAGTAAACTAACTTCCTCACAAGTTTTTCATTTGGAATGATCTCTCCATATGATTTGAGACCATTGACAATCGTTGAGAATCTATCAGTCATAGCTTTGATATCTTCCTTTGGTTTCATCCTGAAATTTTCATAGCTATATGCTAGAAGACTAATTTTAGATTCTTTTACCTCGTCCATGCCTTCATGAGTGACTTGTAGTTTATCCCATATTTCTTTGGCGGTTGTACAAGATGAAACTCTTTCATATTCATCTGGTCCAAGAGCACAAAATATGATATGGATGGCTTTGGAGTTGAGCTGGAACATTCTTGTCTCTCCCTCACTCCACAATCTTGGATGAGTGAGAGGCTTGATATCTCCATCTTCTACAATATTCCATGCTCCCATGTCACTTGCTTGAATAAAATACATCATCTTATTCTTCTAATGGGCATAGTTAGCTCCATTAAAGAAAAGAGGCTTGTTGACGGACATCGAATCGAGACTTGAGTTAAAGTTTGAAGTAGAGGCTATTGATGACTTGATAATCGATATAACTCTTCCCGAATCGACTCAAGAGGTGATTAAACCTTTAAATGAGTGAGGTTATGATACCAATTGTTGAGTTAATCAATCGATGGAATCGACCAAGAAGGGGTGAATTGGCATTTAAAATTTTGGTGGAAGCTTTTGTAGAAAATTGAAAGTAATTGCACAACGATTTAGAGTGGTTCGACTTTCTCAACCAAAGTCTACGTCCACTACCTTAGCTATCCACACTAAGGATTTTCTAACAAATTCACTAATTTGTTCTTTCTTTTGAGACCAAAGAGATAACCTTACAAATCCCCAAGAATATACCCCAATTCTTGAGAACACTCTTTCTCAAAGAGAAGATTACAAATTTGCAAACTTACAAGTAAATCCTCACAAGGTAGATTGTTTGCACAATTCTAGAAAAAAGAAAGAACACTCAAGAATAATACAATTAGTCACAATAAGTGTTCTTGAAAGCAAAAATGAATATTGAATGAAATATGCTTGAAAATGCTTAAACATGAGGTTTGATGCTTTCTCTTTGATTCTCTCTTGATTCTTGTAGATTGTTCTTTCTTGTTTTTGATCAATGGCTTATAAGCTTGTTTAAATACTCCTTCAATTGATTCTAAATGTTGGGGATGATTAATGGAGTCAATAGAGCCATTTAAGTGTGAAAACAATTAATAAAACAGTTGGGACCGTCTGGTGCATCGATGCATAAGGCTAGTGCATCTGTACACTATGTGTAAAATTCAAATATTTCGACTGTTGGACCCTTAGTGCATTGATGTGTAAAGTGCATTCGATATTTTAAACAAGCTCGAGTGAATCGATACATGGTCTGTGCATCGATGCATAAAATGCATTCAATGTTTTCATAAAACCTGAGTGCATCGTTGCATGGTATGTGCATCGATTCATAAAATGCATTCGATTTTTAATTTATTCAATGGTGCATCGATGCATGGATTGGTGCATCGGTACACTCTTTTGAAAAATTGATTTTAGGCTCGTTTTTTGGTTCGAAATACTTTGTGAAAATTGTTTCAAAAATATTTTAAGATTAAAACACAATTTTACACTTTAGTAAGGATTGAAATTGATCTTTGAAAGAATTGGAGTAATATTTTGATATTCGAGTAATTAAATCGAATATACTAAGAAAATAATTTGTAAAATCTTAAAATTCATTTATACTTAAATTTTAATTTATTCAATGGTGCATCGATGCATGGATTGGTGCATCGGTACACTCTTTTGAAAAATTGATTTTAGGCTCGTTTTTTGGTTTGAAATACTTTGTGAAAATTGTTTCAAAAATATTTTAAGATTAAAACACAATTTTACACTTTAGTAAGGATTGAAATTGATCTTTGAAAGAATTGGAGTAATATTTTGATATTCGAGTAATTAAATTGAATATACTAAGAAAATAATTTGTAAAATCTTAAAATTCATTTATACTTAATTTGTTATATCGAAAACTCAAAATGTTTTCAACATTAACCCTTTAGGCTTGAAGGCGGGGGTTAGCAATATTTGTAGAGAGTAACTGTCTAGTAAGGAATTGTTAGAGTATGCCCAAAGACCAATCATATAATGATTGTAATAAAACATTTATTTACCAACTTTATTGAATAAAGGCATTGTCGCTATTATTTTCAGTTATCTATATGTGTTTAACATAAATTGGGAGATAATAATGTAACACCTCTTACCCGTATTCGACCCGAATATGAGTCTGAGTTGTCACATTGACTTTTAAAACTTTGACACTTAAAGAAAAACAGGGAAATTTACATAAAAAAGACCATAAAATCCAAAATTGATAAGAACATTCATAATTAACAACTTATTACATGCCAATACTATATACACAACCAAAATACCTACTTTGTCAATTACTTCTGATCTGATCTCTTAGTAGTGATGCTATCCTTGCCACTTCTATTACTGCTCTTCTTGTTTCTTGGTACCTACGTGTAAATTACTTACACGTTAAGCCTTAGACTTAGCGAGACAATAAATAAACATTTAACAATTGATTCATGAATATGCATTCTTACCATTTGATCATGACATTTCAATATGCATGTATATATTTCACTATAACATATATAATCATGTCATGAACATATGAAACTTACCTCTTTGTATCACTTTCACTTTAATTTATCTTTCAATTGCCCATGTACATTATTGAGAACAAAGGTACGTGAGTACATTGAGGTTGTGCACTAATGCTCTTACCATAGCTCGATAAATTCCCACTAGGGGAAGTGAATATTTGTCCTGAAGGACCACTGGATACGTTCCGAAGGACCACTGGATATATCCCGAAGGACCACTATACCCTCGACTCTTGGCATGCCATCTATACCTACAACTCTCATATTCTATAACATGGGCATAAATATGAACACATTTCTCATTTCATATCTCTTTCATCACTTTTCATATAAACACATATAATCATTTCCATTGTTTCACATACCTGGATTATTTCTCTGGTAATGGCATTCGTTCACTTAATATCATATTAAAGCATAATGAATTATGCATGAAATCACTATAACAATAATATATATATGCATGTACATGAAAATGGAAACATGAATTCAACTATCAGACATAGACTTATCACAAGTCTCATCTCTATACACTTTAACTATAAAATGCAATCACCTTAGTCTTGCTTGTTTTGACTCATCCTAATCCTTCGTTTAATCCAGAACAAAATTACGTTCTATATCTACATAGTAATAAATTTATACATATCAATAATCCAATTTAATACTTTAATCTTCCAATTCTTATACTAAAGGAAAGACCCCTTTCATTTATTGTATAAAGTAGGTATCGATACATTCCTAACTGAGGTATAAACACCCTATTTATGGTATAGATACCCTGCATATGGTATAGATACCCTACCTATGGTATAGATACCCTACATATGGTATAGATACCCTGCCAACATTCTGGAAATTTTCATCTTTAGGGGGGTATCGATATCCCCTATAGGGTATCGATGCTATACTGATATTCTGTATTTTCATTCAAAAGGGGTATCGATACCCCTTCATATGGTATTGATACCCCTTTATATGGTATCGATACCCTATGACCAGAAATTATATTTTGAGCATGAAATTCACCTCATTTCTGCTCAAACACTTCCTATTTAATTCCTTTACATATACTTAACTCATCTACTTATACTTGAACTCATTTATACTCATTCAATACATCCTTAACTTCAAAATCCACTTCTCTTCTTAGAATTCAAAAATCATACTCAAATTTCAATATGTTCTAAATCAAATTCTAATACTTCATATTCTTTAATTAGCATGACGACAAGTCAAATTTCACTTCCAATTCTAATTATGAAGTTTATTTCAAGATTTCACTTATTCACTTCATTTCTTTAATCATTCATATACCTTTCATATTGTTGTCTTAATATAAATTAATCTCTCCTTAAGCTTAATCATCACCTAATAATCAAAACTCAACCTTAAATTTAACAAGAAATTAATTAATCAGAGACTCACCTCTAACCATTGACTTCCACGCTTGAAGAGAGAAAAGTGTTTTGGAGAATTTCCTCCTCTCCACGTTTTATCTCTCTAAATAGGGAGATGAAAATATCTTCTAAGGTAAATTACCATACTACCCTTTTAATTCTTTCATATTTACCACTTAATCTAATACTGAAATATTCCTATTTAAATCACCAAATTCTGAAACTTTACTATTTAGTCACTAACCCGTAGTTTGGGATGTTACAAATCTCTCCCCCTTAAGAAAATTCGTCCTCGAATTTTCATTGCACAAATAGATGGGGGTATTGAATCTTCATGTCCTCTTCACGTTCCCACGTCACTTCTTCTACCTTGTGATTTCTACATAGCACTTTGACCAAAGGAATAGTCTTATTCCTTAGTTGTTTCACTTCGTGAGTTAATATTTGAACATGTTCTTCCTCATAAGTCAGGTCAGGTTGAATTTCAATCTTTTATGGTGACACGATATGGGAGCGATCGGATCTATATTTCTGAAGCATTGAAACATGAAAGACATAGTGAATTTTCTACATTTTAGGTGGCAAAGCTAATTGATATGTCACTAGTCCCACTCTCTTAACGATCTCATAGGGTCCAATAAACCGAGGACTAAGCTTTCCTTTTCTGCCAAACCTCAAAACTTTCTTTCATAGAGACAGGTTTAAAAACACTTTATCTCCAACTTGGAACTCAATTTCTTTTCTTTTAGGTCTGCATATGATTTCTGTATATCAGATGCTGCTTTGAGATTACTTTGAATTATTTGGACCTTTTCTTCTACTTCCTGAATCAACTCAAGACCAAGGATTTCTCTATCTTTAAGCTCGAACCAATTCAAAGGCGTATGAAACTTCCTCCCGTAAAGAGCTTCAAAGGGTGCTATTCTGATGCTTGATTGATAACTGTTGTTATAAACAAATTAAGCAAGTGGAAAGTACCTCTCCCATGATCCTTTGAACTCGATGACACAAGCTCTCAACATATCCTCCAAAATTTGGATTGTTCTCTCGGATTGCCCATCGGTTTGAGGATGAAATGCTGTACTAAAGTTCAATCGAGTTCCCAAAGCTTTATGTAATGATTTCCAAAATCGTGAAGTAAATCTAGGATCTCGATCCGAAACAATAGAAACATGTACACCATGAAGATGTATAATCTCCCTGATATACATTTCGGCATACTTATCCATGGAAAAGTTAACTCGTATCGGAATAAAATAGGCTGATTTAGTCAATCAATCTACGATATCCTAGATTGAATATCTTTTATTCGGAGTTAAAGGTAACCCCGTTACAAAATCCATTGCTATGTTCTCCCATTTCCACTGAGGAATAGACATTGGTTGTAATAATCCTGATGGAATCTGATGCTCAGCCTTGACTTGCTGACAAGTCAAACACTTAGATACGAATTCTGTAATGTCTTTATTCATTCTAGGTCACCAATATCGACTCTTGAGGTCCATATACATTTTGTTTCCTCCCGGGTGCAAAGTTAATGGACTACAGTGAGCTTCCGTTAATAGATCATTCCTTAATTCATCATTATCTGGAATTATTAGCCTTCCTTGATAATATAGGTTCCCATCAAATTTCATCTCATAATCTATACTCTCTCCATTCCTTATTTGTTGTAACTTCTTTGAACACTTTTCATCCATAGCTTGCAATTCCCTAATTCGATCTAGCCATGATGGCTTGAGAGTCAGTTCAACACAAATAGCACCATCTTCACTAAATGATAGTCTAGCATCCAAAGCTCGTAAGGCTGCAAACGTCTTTTGGCTTAAAGCATCCGCTACCACATTTACTTTTCTCGGATGTAAATCAATCACAACATCATAATCTTTGAGAAATTCAACCCCTATTCTCTATCTTAAATTCAACTCTTTCTGAGTCATCAAGTACTTAAACTCTTGTGATTGGTATATAAATAACATCTTTCACCATTCAAGTAGTTACGCCAAATCTTAAGAGCGAACACTACTGCAGCCATCTCCAGATCATGCGTTGGATAATTCTTTTCATGTGGTTTTAGTTGCCTCGAAACATAAGCCACCACTTTGTCTTCTTGCATTAGCATGCATCCCAAACTAATATGAGATGCAACACTATACACTACAAAGTCCTTGCCAGACTCAGGTTTGACTAACACTGGAGCTTCTGTCAAAATCTTCTTTAACTTTTCTAAACTCTCTTGATATTCCTAAGTCCAAGCAAATTTTACTTCTTTTCTCAATAACTTAGTTAGAGGTAAAGCTATTCTCGAAAACTTTTTAACGAACCTTCGATAATAACCAGCTAACCCCAGAAAACTTTGAACTTCTGATACATTCTTTGGAACTTCCCACTCCATAATAGTTTTAATCTTTTGAGGATCCACTCGAATTCCTTCTGCATAAATTTCATGTCCAAGAAATGCCACTTCATTCAACCAGAATTCACATTTTGATAATTTAGCATACAACTTCTTATCTCGTAAAATCTGTAAAACGATCTTCAAGTGCGAACTATGCTCTTCTTCTGACTTTGAATACACTAAAATATCATTAATAAACACCCCAACAATATGATCCAAATAGGATTGGAATATTCTTTTCATTAGATCCATGAAAGCAGCCGGTGCATTCTTAACTCCAAACGGCATCACGATAAACTCATAGTGACCATATATTGTTCTAAACGACGTCTTTGGAATGTCTTTATCTTGAATCTTTAATTGATGATAACCCGAACATAAATCAATCTTCGAGAACACTGAAGCTCCCTTCAGTTGATCAAATAAATCATCAATTCGGAGGAGTGGATACTTGTTCTTGATGGTCACTTTATTGAGCTATTGGTAGTCGATACAAAGACGCATTGATTTATCTTTCTTCTTAACAAATAGAACTGGAGCTCCCCAAGGTGATACACTTGGTCTAATAAACCCTTTGTCTAGTAACTCCTGTAACTGTATATTTAACTCTTGCAATTCTTTTAGAGCCATTCTGTATGGAGCCATGGCAATAGGCGCAGTTCCAGGCATTATTTCAATCTAGAATTCTACCTCTCTGTCTAGAGGTAACCCTAGCAACTCTATAGTAAATACATCGGAGAACTCTCTCACTATAGGAATTTCATCAATCTCTTTGTCTTTGGCTCTTACATCTAGCACATTAGCAATGAACCCTTGACATCCTTGTAATAGTAACTTCTTTACCGTCATCACTAAGATTACATTTGCCAATGGATTCCACCCTCCACTAAACACCACGACTTCTACCTCTTCCGGACTTCTCAACGTTACTCTTTTCAGTCTACAATCGACATTAACGTAATAATGATATAACCAATCCATTCCCAATATCACTTCAAATTCTTCAAAAGGTAATTCCATCAAATTAGCATGGAATTCAATTCCCTAAATTCGTATAGGACACCTTCGACTTACCATATTTACCCAAGCATTGTGTCCTAACGGATTTGTCACTATCACCTCATTGCTAGTAGTTTCTAACTAAATGTTCAATTCTCTCACTAACTTACTAGTAATGCATAAATATGTAGACCCCATATCAATCAATACCATAACATGTTTATCGAACAACAGAAAGTTACCTGTTATAATCTCTGGATCATCCCGATCCTCATTGGTCCTGAGATTATACACTCGAGCAGTGGAACATATCTCTTATTGAGCAGAGGACTCTGACTGACTTCTTCCTCTGTCCCTAACTCTTCCCCTTTGGCTTGTAGAAATAGACTTGTCTGGCTGTGCAGATTCACCGGCTACCCTGGGACAATCCCGAACAAAATGTATGATGTCCCCACATCTAAAGCAAGCTCCAGAAATCATTCTACATATCCCAGAATGATTCTTTCCACAATGTGGACAATTTCGGACTTGACTTTGGTTAGATCTCCCAGCTCCAGATCCCACTGACTGAATTTTTCTGACCCTCATCTGAATTTATAGAGGATGCCACTGATTCTGACCGCGCTTGGGGTCGAGAACTAACATCTCTACCCATTTTTTATGGTGTAGCACTCGATGATGCACCCGATCTTTTCGATATCTAAGCTCAAGAATCTCCGATCCTCTCAATCTGAGCTCTTTCCAGAGCTTTAGCACAATTCACCACCTCTTGAAATGATGATTTATTTAATACAGTCAACATTTCTTTCAACCGAGGACGTAATCCCTCTACAAACCATTCGCAAGAATCCTTATCCATAGAAATTAACTCAGTAGCGAAGAGACTTAACTTGTTGAATTCACATTCGTACTCATACACTGTACGGTTCCATTACTTCAGGTTCATGAACTCTTGCTTCATTTTTTGAATGAACTGATCTCTGATATATTTATGCTTGAACTCTTCTAAAAACAAGGACCAAGTTACTTGATCACCAGACATTCTCAATGTAACGTTGGTCCATAAAATTCTCGCTTACCCTCGAAGCAAGGAGACGACTCCATCCAGCTTTTCAGCATCGAAACAATGAAGTCCCTCAAGCACGATTTTCACGTCATTAAGCCAAAGGTCCGCAGCAACAGGACTTTCTTCTGCTTCACCTTTAAATTCTAGTGCTCCTGAGCTCTTCAACTCCTTTGCAACATTCATTTTTGGAGTTAAGTAGCATAAGGTTGGAAATGCATCAATACTGCATTTAACGTTCTAAAGAACACATCTTGATCAGCTACAGGTACTCCCGAGGTGCATGTTCTTTACTCTACCTGGCCAGGGCAGGTGAATTACTACTTTTAGCGGGCCTATCATCTCGTGCTTCACTTCTAGAGCTATCATGTCCGGACATCTAACAAAATACAACCATATAGTTCTATTAGCAAAATAGCATACTTACTATTCTATCAGATTAGAAGTTTTCACTATTTTGTTGGCATGTATACATTATATGACACTCTAGACTCTGGTTTATGCCAAGAATCGACTAAACCTTAGCTCTTATACCATTAAATATAACACCTCTAACCCGTATCCGACCCGAATATGAGTATGAGGTGTCACATTGACTTTTTAAACTTTGACACTTAAAGAAAAACAGGGAAATTTTAAACTTTCGTTAAAACAAAATACGTTAATTTACATAAAAGAGACCACAAAATCCAAAATCGATCAGAACATTCATAATTAACAACTTATTACATGCCAACACTATATACACAACCAAAATACCTACTTTGTCAATTACTTCTGATTTGATCTCTTAGTAGTGCCACTTCTATTAATGCTCTTCTTGTTTCTTGGTACCTATGTGTAAATCACTTACATACTAAGTCATAGACTTAGTGAGGCAATAAATAAACATGTAGCAATAGATTCATGAATATGCATTCTTACCATTTGATCATGACATTTCAATATGCATGTATATATTTCACTATAACATATATAATCATGTCATACACATATGAAACTTACCTCATTGTATCGCTTTCACTTTAATTTATCTTTCAATTGCCCATGTACATTATTGAGAACAGAGGTAGATGAGTACATTGAGGTTGTGCACTAAAGTTGTGAGGTGTCACATTGACTTTTCAAACTTTGACACTTAAAGAAAAATAGGGAATTTTAAACTTTCATTAAAACAAAATACGTTCATTTACATAAAAGAGACCATAAAATCCAAAATCGATCAGAACATTCATAATTAACAACTTATTACATGCCAACACTATATACACAACCAAAATACCTACTTTGTCAATTACTTCTGATATGATCTCTTAGTAGTGATGTTGTCCTTGCCACTTCTATTACTGCTCTTCTTGTTTCTTGGTACCTACTTGTAAATTACGTACACGCTAAGTCATAGACTTAGTGAGGCAATAAATAAACATGTAACAATAAATTCATGAATATGCATTCTTACCATTTGATCATGACATTTCAATATGCATGCATATATTTCACTATAATATAATCATGTCATGCACATATGAAACTTACCTCCTTGTATCACTTTCACTTTAATTTATCTTTCAATTGCCCTTGTACATTATTGAGAATAGAGGTACATGAGTACATTGAGGTTGTGCACTAATGTTGTCACCACAGCTCGATAAATTCCCACTAGGGGCAGTGAATATTTGTCCCGAAGGACCACTGGATACGTCCCGAATGACCACTATACCCTTGACTCTTGGCATGCCAACTATACCTACAGCTCTCATGTCATATAACATGGGCTTAAATATGAACACATTTCTCATTTCATATCTCTTTCATCACTTTTCATATAAACACATATAATCATTTCCATTATTCCATATACCTGGATTGTTTCTCTGGTAATGGCATTCGTTCACTTAATATCATATTAAAGCATAATGAATTATGCATGAAATCACTATAACAATAATATACATATGCATGTACATGAAAATGGAAACATGATTCAACTATTAGAGATAGACTTATCACAAGTCTTATCTCTATATACTTTAACTATAAAATGCACTCACCTTAGCCTTGCTTGTTTTGACTCAATCCTAATCCTTTGTTTGATCCGGAACGAAATTACTTTCTATATCTGCATAGTAATACATTTATACATATCAATAATCCAATTATATACTTTAATCTTCCAATTCTTATACTAAAGGAAAGACCCATTTCATTTCTTGTATACAATAGGTATCGATAAATCCCTAACTGAGGTATAGATACCCTACTATGGTATAGATACCCTACATATGGTATAGATACCCTGCCTATGGTATAGATACCCTGCTAACATTCTGGAAATTTTTATCTTCAGGGGGTATTGATACCCCCTATAGGGTATCAATACCATACTGACATTCTGTAATTTTTCGTTCAAAAGGGATATCGATACCCTATGACAGAATTTATATTTTGAGCACGAAAATCACCTTATTTCTACTCAAACACTTCCTATTTCATTCCTTTACATATACTTAACTCATTTACTCATACTTGAACTCATTAATACTCATTCAATACATCTTTAACTTCAAAATCCACTTCTCTTCTTAGAATTCAAAAATCATACTCAAATTTCAATATGTTCTAAATCAAATTCTAATACATCATATTCCTTAATTAGCATGATGACAAGTCAAATTTCACTTCCAATTCTAATTATGAACTTTATTTCAAGATTTCACTTATTCACTTCATTTCTTTAATCATTCATATACCTTTCATATTATTGTCTTAATATAAATTAAGCTCTCCTTGAGCTTAATCATCACCTAATAATCACAACCCAACCTTAAATTTAACAAGAAATCAATTAATCAGAGACTCACCTCTAACCCTTCACATCCACGCATGAAGAAAGAAGATAGAAAAGTGTTCTGGAGAATTTCCTCCTCTCCACGTTCTATCTCTCTAAATAGGGAGATGAAAATATCTTCTAAGCTAAACTATCATACTACCCTTCTAATTCTTTCATATTTACAACTTAATCCAATACTGGAATATTCATATTTAAATCACCAAATTCTAAAACTTTACAATTTAGTTACTAACCCGTAGTTTGGGATGTTACAAATAAAGTCCATATAATGACATAATTGTTATTATTAAAAGACCTTTAGTCAATTATTATTATGGGCATGGACAATAATAATACGCTTAAGACTAACATGTTATTGATTGATGACAACGAGTTGTCATTGACACAGAGATGTCAGAATCGATACATTATTATATTGTTAGAGAACAATGTACTGGATTAACCCACCATGAGCATATGTCTTTGATTATTATGTGACAGTAATATTACTCATGGTGATGACTATATGTATGATCCTCAGACTTGAGATAAATACTATCCCAACATATATTGTTGTATGTTTTGATGCAGTTAAACAAGCTTCATAACTGGTTGCTCTATAAAGACTGTTATTGAATATATCTCAATATATGTAGTGGGTGTGTATGATTAATATAGGATTTGTACTACCTACATAATAGGAAATATATCACATGCCACTTGATTGAGTGAGACTAGAAATGCATGGCCATGCTCGAATAAGTTCATATAAGATATCACAAACTATTCGTTAATTAAAGTCAACTCTAAACATAAAGAAACAATAGATGGGCTATACAAGTGCGACTATTCCAAGACTTGTGACTATTCTAGTTATAAAGGACATAAGGATATAATACATAAAAGAGTTAATCAGCAAGATGATATGTCGAATCATATTTTCTTGTAACTTAGGTGACAATGGTATATTGCTAGATGTCACTCATTATATGCAATATTAGAATTGTTCTAATAATTGCTGCTAACGTTACAAGAACCTACAAGGTCACACCAAGGATGAAATGAGCAAAGATGTACAATTTGTTGTACGTTACTAAAATATATCTAGAATTAATATATGTATGTTTGATATACATATGTTTTAATAATTTGGAATATTTAATTCCAATTAATTAAATAAAGATTTAATTAAATTGAAATAATAAAATCCCTAATATTATTAGGGTAACTTTTATATAAAAAAAGAAGTGTAAGGTTTAGCAGCCTTTTTTTACACACATAATATTCAACCGTTTTTCTTAAAAATAGTTTTAGGAAAAACAAATATTGCTCTAAATCAGGTGAACTGAGTAGAGGCCGAGAAGTGATTTTGTTGAGGCTTACAATTCGAACCAATCGACACAATCATTAGTCATTGTTGTCCTTGCTGTTTTTCAAGGAACCCGTTGTAACTATTCGCATCATTTCCTCATGATTTCAGTTTATCGTACTTGGATTGCTGGTGAGACCGTCTAATTTATTTCTGCTGTGCCATGGAGTGAGCCGACTGTCCCAACACTAGTGTCAGAGCCACTTGTATGATATGAATTTGGGTTAAATTCTTGGTTGATGCAATATGTATGAGATACATGTTCTAGTTTTATCAGTTTAGACAGATATGCATGATATCATTGTTTGATTCGATAACCGCAATGATCAATATATTAATTTGTTAATCTGTTTTTACAATCTATGTGTTGCTGCAAGGATTTTACGAAATCTATATGTCAATTATTGACATGATGATTCGTGGTGTGCGATATTGGATCGCATTTGGTAGTAGAATAATGGTTGTCCCGATGCAGAAAACATTCGGGATTAAAAATCCTAAAAACATGATTTTGTTGATAAATGTTACGTGAGGTTTTTCTATAGAAATGGAAGTACTTTTTTTCAACAAAAAAAATACCACCAACCATAGATCCAGCAAGGGGCTTCGCCCCTTGACCCTTCATCAGCAGTACAGATTGTAGGCCCATATTAATATTTTTAACAAAGGCATGGCAACGTGTATATATATGATATGTTTGTTTTGCACGGTGTTTGACATGCATGGTTATAGCCCTTGTTCAATTTGCAATGGTTGAATTTGAAATACGGTCTGCGAGCCGTGCCTTTCTATATCTCAGTTGTATTTATCTTCTCATCTTACTCCCTCGTATGTAAAACAAGTTTCTTTTAAAATTGTAATCCTATGAAGATTCACAAGAAGCAGAAGAATAGACTGACTAAAGGTGAGAA
This sequence comes from Hibiscus syriacus, assembly GCF_006381635.1. NCBI lineage: Eukaryota > Viridiplantae > Streptophyta > Magnoliopsida > Malvales > Malvaceae > Hibiscus > Hibiscus syriacus. Next base: position 3,334,009 of record NW_024063507.1, on the reverse strand, counting down.
GATACCTAGAGAGTTATCTTAGGTTTAAAGTTTTTTTTTGTTCTCCCATTGGCTTGGGATGGGCCACCTTAGTCATTGTCTTTGGGCTATAGTCACTACATCTTATTTATTGATATATCTGTTATGTATGCAATACATTAAATGATAAAATAAGACTAAATATTGATGATATCAATAAGGGCCTAATATTAAAATGAAAAATAATGAGATAATTACGCAAATCCCTCTTTATAATCTAAGTTAACTTAACCGTCCAATGTTTACCCTCGTTAAGGCTTTGATCGATATTGTGTGGGCTTTGCCAAAGCATTGGAACATAAATCTATCTTGGTTAAATGCGAAGAATAATCAAGTGATATTCATTGGTTGAGATACTGGTAATAATATATCTAGGTTATTCTAATAGGATTAGAAACCTAGAGGTTAAATATTTGGATAAGTCATAAGATGACATGAAGAAGAGTTTTTCACCAAAAGGAGGAGTTACATGAGATGTAACTAGTAAAGTGTTACTTACCTAAATAATCACTATACTGAAAGAAAAGGCTAATCTAATTTAGGAAATTGATGTGTTATGGATCCTCACCCACTAGAAAAATTTTTGTTGAATTTTTTTGAAATTAAAACAGAGAGGGTTTTTAATTTTGAATAAAATAGTGGGAGTAATTTGTAAATAAAGACCTATTTATAAATTTTAATTCGGTAAATTTACTTACTTTAATATTTCCATTGTTGTAGATTTAATGGCAAACAACATTTTATCACTGCGATCACTTCTTGAGAATGAGAAACTTAGTGGCATAAACTTCCTTGACTGGTTTCATAATTTGATAATTGTGCTCAAATAGGAAAGGAATGAGTATGTCATTGAAGAACATGTTCCTGATGAACCGGAAGCTAATGCTTTAAGATGACAAAGATAAATTCAAGAAACATATGGATGATATGTTAGACGTTGGATTTCTAATGCTTGCCACCATGACTTCTGAGCTTCAATGCAATATGGGTACATGGTTGCATATGATATGATTCAAAATATCAAAGAAATATATGAAGGGCAAGCATGTCAAGAGAGATATGAGACCTCTAAAGCTCTATTTCAATGCAAAATGGCAGAGGGAACTCCTGTAGGAGCTCATGTCATCAAGATGATGGGCTACATCCAAAAGTTGGTAAAGTTGGGATTTCCTCTCAAAGATGAATTGGCTACTGATGTTATCTTGCAATCGTTACCATATAGCTTTAGTCAATTTTTCCTTAATTTCAACATGAATGAAATAAACAAGACTTTACCACATTTACTTGGCATGTTACGAACTGCTGAAATTAACATGAAAAAGGTTGGACCTAAGCCGGTTGTAATGATCCACAAAGATAAAGGAAAGGGAAAGAAAAAGGTAGTGGCAAAGTATAAGGGCACTGATAAGGCCAAAACAAAAAGTAAAAATACATTGAAACCGAAAGGGGGAGTTAGTCAGGAAGGAAAATATTTCCATTGTGATAAGACCAGACACTGGAAGAGAAATTGCCATGTTTACCTTGAAGTGGTCAAGAAGGAAAAATCAAACGGAATGTTTGTTTCATGTATTTATGTTATTGATGTTGATTTGTCAACATCTACTTCTTGGGTATTAGATACCAGTTGTGGTTCTCATATTTTTACTTATGTACAAGGACTTCAAAAGACAATGAATCTATCTAAAGGAGACGTAGACCTACGAGTGGGAAATGGAGCAAGAGTTGCTGCATTAGCTAAAGGACATATGTTTTATCTTTGCCTAGTGGACTTGATTTAAATTTAGAGGATTGTTATTTTGTGCCTAGTTTGACTAAGAACATTATTTCTACTTCTTGTTTGGACAAGATTGGTATTGAGATTATTACTAAGAATAATTGTTGTTCTTTTTATCTCGATAATATTTTTATGGTTCGGCACAATTTGTTAATGGACTCTATATTTTGGATCAAGAAAACACCATTTATAATATAAATATTAAAATATCAAAAAAAAAATTACTCGAATCAAACTTATCTTTGGCATTGTCGTTTAGGCCATATAAGTGAGAAACGCATATCAAAACTCCATAAAGATGGATTTTTAGATTCATTTGTTTTCGAACAATATGATGTATGTGAATCTTGCTTGTTGGGAAAAATGACTAAATCTCCTTTTAATAGTAAAGGTAAGGGAGCAAGTTATTTCTTGAGGTTAATACATAGTGATGTATGTGGACCGATGAATACACAAGCCAAGGTGGATTCCATTACTTCATTACTTTCACCGATGACTTAAGTTAGTATGGGTATATTTATCTTATATGACATAAATCTAAAGCCCTTGAAAAGTTTAAGGAATTTAAAAATGAAGTACAAAATCAACTAGGCAAGAGTATTGAGGCACTTCGATCAGATCGAGGTGGAGAATACTTAAGCATAGAGTTTGATTAACTCTTGAAAGAATGTGTGATTGTCTCACAACTTACACACCTGGTATACCATAGTGGAATGGAGTTTCTAAAAGAAGGAATCAAACACTGTTAGACATGGTTCGATCAATGATGAGTAATAATGATCTTTCGACTTCTTTTTGGGGACATGTACTTGAAGCAATTACTTTCACACTAAATCGGTTCAAAGACACCGTACGAGATTTGGGGCTGTGAAGCTTATGCAAAACATCAAATGTCTACAATGCTCGAACATAAATCTCATACGTGTATATTTGTTAGATATCCTAAAGAAACTAAGGGATATTATTTCTTCAACCCTAATGAGAACAAAGTGTTTGTTTCTCGAACATGAGTTTTTCTTGAAAGAAAGTTTCTCTCAAAGAAAGGGAAGGGTATAAATATTGAACTTGGAGAAGTTCAAGAACAACAAATCAATGAACTTGAAGTTGAGCATGTTTCACAAGTTGTTGAGGAATAATTAACAGATTTAGAAACATAACCACTACGCAAATTCACAAAAGAATGTCGTGCACATGAGAGATTTGGATTTCTCATTACTGTACAAGGATATATTCTTCTTATGGACAAGATGAGCCTAGGACATATAAAGAGGCAGTGTCTAGCCTAGACTATGAGAAATGGCTTGAAGCCATGAGATCTGAGATGGATTCCATGTCAATAAACCAAGTGTGGACTTTGGTTAAACCACCTTAAGGGATCAAATCTATAGGGTATAAATGTGTTTTCAAGAAGAAAACTGACATTAATGGTAATATACAAACATACAAGGGGCGATTAGTCACTAAAGATTTTTGACAAGTTCATGGTGTAGACTATGGCGAAACATTCTCCCCTGTAGCTATGTTTAAGTTCATCCGGATCTTGCTCGCAATAGTTGCATTCCATGATTATGAAATATGGCAAATGGACGTCAAAACCGATTTACTTAATGAAAAACTTGAAAAGGATGTGTATATGACACAACCAGAAGATTTTGTCACCCCAGGAAATCCTAGAAATGTTTGTAACCTACAAAGGTCTATTTATGGACTAAAGCAAGCTTCTCGAAATTGAAATCTTCGTTTCAATGATGCAATCAAAGAATTTTGTTTTATCATAAATGAAGATGAGCCTTATGTTTATAAGAAGGCTAGTGGGAGTATTATTTCTTTCCTAATCTTGTATGTAGACATACTCATCATAGGAAATGATATACCTGCTTTACATTCTGTTAAGACTTGGTTAGATAGTTATTTCTCTATGAAAGATTTGGGTGAGGCATCGTATATCTTAGGAGTTAAGATCTATAGAATGGATCAAGATGACTTCTAGGTCTGAGTCAAAGTACATATATAGACAAAGTGTTGAAAATGTTCAGTATGGAAGAATCCAAGAAAGGATTTTTGTCTATGAGACATGACATTCTCTTTCGAAGGAAATGTTTCCTTCAACTCCGCAAGAAAAACAACGGATGAATAAGATTCCATATGCTTCGGCTATTGGTTCTATAATGTATGACATGATATGTACTCGACCAGATGTATCGTATGCTCTAAGCATGATGAGTCAGTATCAAGTAAACCCTGGTGAAAATCGCTGGGTTACGGTTAAAAATATCTTTAAGTACTTAAGAAGAACTAAGGATAAATTTCTTGTTTATGGAGGGGAGGAAGAGCTTAGTATAAAAGGTTATACTGATGCCAGCTTCCAAATTGACAAGGATGACTCACGATCGCAATCGGGTTTTTTATTTTATCTTAATGGAGGTAATGTGAGCTGGAAACGTTTGAAGCAAGACACAGTAGCAAATTCTACAACAGTGGTTGAATACATTGCAGCTAGTAAAGCAACAAAAGAGGTTATTTGGATCAAGAAGTTTATATCAGAATTAGGGGTTATTCCTAGCATCTCAGATGCTGTAGAACTTTGTTGTGACAATAAAGGAGCCATTGCACAAGAAAAGGAACCATATCTCATAAATAATCCAAACATATTCTTAGGTGATTTCATTTTATTCAAGAGATCATAGATCGAGGAGATATGAAAATATACAGAGTACACACTGATTACAACATTGTTGATCCCTTGACGAAGACTCTTACACAACATAGGAATGATCCTCACACTAAGCCACTCAATATTAGATATATGAGTGATTGGTCTTAGTGCAAGTGATAAATTGTTAGAGTATGCCTAAAGACCAATCATATGATGATTGTAATAATACATTTATTTTTATCGAATAAAGGCATTGTCGTTATTATTTTTAGTAATATATATGTGTTTAACATAAACTGGAAGATAGTAAAGTCCATATAATGACATAATTGTTATTATTAAATGATCCCTATTCAAGTATTATTATGGGCATGAACAATAATAATACACTTAACACTAACATGTTATTGATTGATGACAACGAGTTGTCATTGACATAGAGATGTCAGAATTGATACATGATTATATTGTTAAAGAACAATGTATTGGATTAACCCGCCTTGAGCATATTTCTTGGATTATTATGTGATAGTCATAACATTGCTCATGGTGATGAATATATGTATGATCCTCAGACTTGAGATAATATTATCCCAACATATAATGTTGTATGTTTTGATGCAGTTAAACAAGCTCCGTAACTGGTTGCTCTCTAAAGACTGTTATTGAATATATCTCAATATATGTAGTGCGTGTGTATGATTAAGATATGATTTGTCCTTCCTACATAATAATAAATATATCACGAGCCACTTGATTGAGTGAGACTAGAAACGCATGGCCATGTTCGAATAAGTTTATATGAGATATCACAAACTATTCATTAATTAAAGTCTACTCTAAATATCAAGAAACAATATATGGGTTATACAAGTGTGACTATTCCAAGACTTGTACCTATTCTAGATATAAAGGACATAAGTATGCAATACATAAAAGAATTAATCACCAAGATGATATGTCGAATCATATTTTATTGTAACTTAGGTGACAATGATATATTGCTAGATGTCACTCATTGTATGTAATATTAGAATTGTTCTAATACTGCTAACATTACAAGAACTTACAGGGTCAGACCCTAGGATTAAAACGAGCAAAGATGTACAATTTTTTGTACGTTACTAAAATATATCTAGAATTAATATATGTATGTTTGATATACATACGTTTTAATAATCTCGAATATTTAATTCAAATTAATTAAATAAAGATTTAATTAAGTTGAAATAATAAAATCCCTAATATGATTAGAGTAACTTGGATATAAAAAAGAGGTGTAAAGTCTAGCAGCCATTTTTTTACATACATAATCTTCAGTCGTTTCTCTTAAAAACAATTTTGGGGAAAATAAATATTGCTCTCAATCGGGTGAATTGAGTAGAGGTCGAGACCTGATTTCGTGGAGGCTTACAATTTGAACCGATTGACACCACCATTAGCTGTTGATGTCCTTGTTGTTTTTCAAGGAACCCGCTGTAAGTATTCATATCATTTCCTCTTGATTTCGGTTTACCGTACTTAGATCGCTGGTGAGACCGTCAAATTTTTTTCATTGTGCCATGGGGTGAGCCGATGGTCCCGACAAGATTCAAAGTGTTGAGTTTTAATGGACTTAATATAATTACCTTTCAAAGGTAATTTGTTTTTATAAAAAATGGATTGATTTCCCCTAATATGTCATGATGAATAGTCACTTAAAGCAATTGATTTTAAAGAATTCAAAAAGTTTTGAGATATTATTGGTAGGCAAAGAGAGTAAACCTATTCCCTACTGGGATTTTGGCAGTAACTATTATGAAGTTATTGCTATAAGATTGTTAAGCCTTCTTAGTGGATAAGGTGGATACTCAAACTTTCATAGTTAAGTTGGAAGATATTCCAACTGTTTGAGAGTATCTAATTGTGTATCTGTAAGAATTACCTCTAGATTGAGATGTAGAAAGTAAAATAGGGATGCTTCTCGGCATTACGTTTATTTCTATAGCCCATATCGTATGGCTTCAACTGAGCTCAGAGAATTAAAGGCATGGTTAGTAGAGTTGTTAAGAACGAGAATTTACAAGACTAAGTGTGTCATCTAGGATGCACTAGTGTTATTGTGAACAAGAAAGATGAGTCTATGAAATTACGTATGGATTATCGTCCACTAAATAAGGTAACAAAGAAGAATAAGTATCCTCTTCCAAGGATTGATAATCTTCTAATCAGTTAAAAGGGTGATTGGAGTCTCCCAAGTTGGATCTTCCTACAACATTTTTCAGAATTCGATAGGAACACTACGAGTCTACGATAATGTCGTTTGGTTTAACAAATGTTCCTTCAACACTTATGGATTAGATAAGTTGATTATTTTAGTTATACTTGAATTAATTGGTGGTAGTGTTCATTGATTTTATTGTGATATGTTGTAAGAATAGGAAAGAACACAATGTCTTTTTTTTATAGCTCTTCCAACTATTCGGGAGAAAAATTGCATGCTAAGTTTACCAAGTGTAAATGTTGGTTGTATAAGGTTGTACTCCTTGGCCATGTGGATTAATCTAAGGGGATAAGAATATATATCAAGGAAGCACGAGGTATAGTTGAATGATAAATTCCAAAGAATGTTTTCAAATTTCAAAGTTTGTTGGGATTTGTTGGTTACTATCGAAGGTTCATAAGGAACTTTTCGATGATTATATTCCCTCTGACAAAGCTATTGAAGAAAGATGTGTTATTCATTTCGACTATTAAGTGACAAGAAAACTTTGAGATGTTAAAAAGAATACTGACGTAAGCTCCAAGGTTAGTATAATTAGAATCTTCAAAATATTATGTGAATTATAGTAATGCGTCTCATAATGGTTCGGGAAGTGTGTTCACACAAGAGGAAAGGTTTAGGTTTGTGCTTCAAAGTAACTAGAGAATTATGAAAGAAATTATCTAACTCACGATCTCGAGTTGCCGATAATTGTGTTTACTTTGTTCATATAACAGCACTATCTACATGGTGAGTGATGCTATATTTATACGGATCTCAAAAGTTAAAAGTATGTGTTGACTCAAATGAGTGAAAAAAAGGAAATGGATAGAATTCCTTAAAGAATGATGACATGCTTATCAACTATAAACATGAAAGGCTAATGTAATGGTTGATACGATAAAGCTGAAAGATATTTCTATTCTGAGAGTTTTGAATACGTGATTTTATTTAAAGAAAGATGGTGTTTTGATTGTATAATTAAATTTAAAGCCTATGTTGCTAGATCGAATAAAGGATCTTCAGAGAAAAGATAAAAATTGTCTTGTTTATCAAATATAGAACAAGCAGGAAAAGGATAAACTAAAGACTTCAAGTTTAAGTCTGATGAATGTTTATACTATTGAGGAAAGAGTTTAGAAGAAGGTATGAAAAGAGTTATCATAGAGCTTGTTTCTAAATGGTTGACATGTCAGCGAGTTAAAGTAAAGCTTCAAGTACCTTCTAAATTATTGTAACCAATTTCTATACCTTAGTGGGAATATGAATGAGTTACAGTGGACCTGTAATGGGAAAATATCATTTAAGATAACCTCTAGATAGTTACTAATTGACAAAGTCTTGTGCGGACTTGAAAAAGAAATTAGATTAGGAAGTGATAAAGAAGTATTTCTTAAATTATTACCTTGGGAAAAATGTATTACGGTTCAAACGCAAAGGAAAGTTGAGTCTGAGATTTATTGGACCTTATAAGATTATAAAAAAAAAGTTGGATCAGTGACTTATCAGCTAGAATTGCCTCCGAAAATGGACAAGATCCATAATGTTTTTCATGTGTCGATGCTCAGGAAGTATTAATCAGATCCTTCACATATTAACACCACGAAGGAAATAGAGATTTGGTCAGATTTGACTTATGAAAAAGAACCAGTTCTTATTAAAGTTCGATAGAGAACTCAAAGGTTGAAAAAGCTAATCCAAAAAAACAGGATAAGAAAAAGCAATATCCTTATCTATTTACATCAAGTACGTATTAAAAATCTGAGAATGAATTTTCTTAATGGGGGGAAGAATTGTAATACCCCAAAATTTTGGTTAGTGACCAAAATATAAATTTTAAAAGTTTAGTGGCCAGAGTATAAAATTAGGAAAGTTTAAGGACCTAAATGGTAATTTCCCAAAATATTATTCCATAAATTGGTAGTTTACTCTGGAGCATGGGGTTTTATGGAAATCATATTCTTTATCTGGAATTTATGTTTCAAACTATAATGGGTTAAAGTTCGGTAAGAATTTGGTAAATCAGATCGAGTAGAAATCTTAGGAAAATTTGAAGTATGATAGATTAGGCTTAAAAATATTATTTCCTCATGTTAAAATGATGGAAAATAATATGGATCATTGGTTTGAGGACTTATTTCCATGTTTAATTTTGGATCGTTGGATTTGAAAGGCAAGATTGAAATTTTTGGAAAGTTGCTTGGTTAAATTGAAAGAGGGTAAAATATTTTGTCCATCTTTGACTTGGAAGATGATAAGGGTTATGTGGCTTGGTATTATGGTAAATATCAAATTTCACTAATGGTAAAATAGACATTTCACATTAAATGAATTTTTAATTCTTTTAAGCTTTAATATAAGGTTAAATTAAAATGAAATTCATTATAAATTTCATGAAAACTTAACCATTTTCAGCTCCATGGACGTGACCCCATTTAGAGGTAAGAAAATTTTATTTTTCAATTTTGAACAATTTTGAAAAATTGTTTTATTCGAAAAATGCTATCATTTTGTACCATTATTGTTTGCTAATTTGATTTGTGTTCAAAGATCCCAAATTCTATGGTTTATTTTTTACATTAAGGTTTATGGAATTAATGAATGATTTTGATTTTTTTAGGATGTATAATCAATTCCATGCATGATTTATTATTAAAATCAACTATACTTTCCTATAAAAGCTATGGGTAATTTCATCCTAACCTTAATCTTGGAGGAAGATTATGTTATGATGAAATTTTATTAGGGATTTGATGGTAGAGTTTGTATAAGGTTGAATCGAGGTTGATTTAATTCTTGAATCAAATCAATATCGAATAAAATCAGGAAAACCTAGTCTTGCTATTTTGAAAAAGTTGTGGATTGTTGTGTAATTGTTCAATAGTTGATGTACTTTGCTGGAAATTAATGTTTGAGTGTTGAAATTGAAGTTAGGATGTGAAATTGGATTATTTTGGAAAGCTTGTAAAAGTTGAGGTTTAAATAAAAATATGAAAAGTATGCGAGCTTAAGTGAAAATGTTATGTGAAGTTGGGATAAAAAAGAACCTTAATGGCCAATTAGAAGTATTAAGATCAAGATTTAAGTTTTTACATGGAAATTGTATCGAATAAGCATCGACAAAATTTGGTAGGAATTTATTTTCCAAAGTATGCTATGTTCTTAAGATTTTAACATTTGGTTTGAATTCGTATATGTTTGATAACGATGTTCATTTAGATTGAGTGCTTGAAATCAATATCAAATATTATTAAAGCTAAGGAGAAGCTTAATAATGAAATGGAAATTCTAAGGAAGGTTGCAAGCTAAGGACACCAGGTGAGTGCAAATTTAATTTGTATTTATGTTGTCGAACAAATATTGGCTTACGAGAGCTAGTGATGGAGTTACTATGGTAAGAAGTGACTCCAAATTGTTGTGTTTTGTAGCTCATGCATATATGTGCAATTGGTGAGCTAATAGAATTAGTGAACAAGTTGAAAATGCAAAATAGTTAAATCTGCTTAGAATTTATGTTCTAGAAAGTAAGTTTAGAAAATCACTATAAATTCTAAAGAAATTATTAGAGGATGAATTTTATACCATTGGATTTTTATATCAGTTTAGTTTTGTTTAAAACAAGTGGAAACTTATTTCGAGGTATATTCAAAAATATATGAATTTTTAACCGATGATAGGTTAGAAAACAGAGCAGCATATTGTACTCAAAATAGATTCTATTGCTCAACTTTGAAAATTCACCATAAATTTTAAAAATTGAACTATAAGAAGTATCTTATATATTTAGATTCGTATTCGAGTCTAGTTCCATTGGTATAAACAGAATAATTTTTGAGTGAGTAGATTAACACAGAATAATATTTTTGTGAAGGTAGGTGCAAACTGCCAGAAAATGAAATGGTGACAAATATAAGGATCGAACCAAATTGAAAGAAAAGGATTAGGTTAAAGCTTAGTGAGGCTTATATTTTGTCTTGCATATAAAGTGTCAAAGTGAGTGCAATGCAGGCATAATAATATACATGGATGTTTATACATCAATGGGTAGGACTTGTGATAAGTCTACCTTAATTATATTGTATTGATATTTATGGCATTTACCATATAATTGATATATTCTAAATATGTCAAAGGTGGATATAGAATGCATTGATCATTATTTATTACATATGATGTTATCATGATTACATATGATGTTTATCGTAAGTGTTATTTTGGGAATGAACTGGCCAAAGGTTAAATGATATTGATATACTTTGTCATGGATGGATCAAATAAAAATAGACTATATGTGCAAGTATGTTATTGAGGATCAATGGTATTATTGGCATGCCATAGAGTCTAACAGCTACAAATTTAGGTAGTACTAGAGTGCTAGCGAAGGCACATAGTACAGGCAAGGTGGGTAAGGCCCTACCTCAACACTACAATGCTTTATTCGGTGAGCAAGGCTCGACCTCAGCACTACGGTGCAATATTTGGCTCATATACCAGGGTCCTCATATAGTTATACTTTGGGCTATGTTTATTGGTTAACAAATGATAAACAGATGAATAAGCTATTGAGCTTATGGAATAATTGGAAAGCATATTGGTAAGAAATATTATATCTAGTTTATATCATGTTAATATATAGTAAATTGTTGGAATAAAGGTAAAATGACTATTGTGCATTGAATATTGTCACTCATTACATTTATATCTTGCATTGCCCTAAACTATAATTGCCTCAGTAAGTGTATACTTAGCTTGTGATGATTTTCACATGTAGGAAAAAGGAAGAAAAGGAGTAAGGAGCTGAGTTTGGAATCAATCACCAAGGAAGTATTTACAGGTAACAACGATGACATTCTACTGTGTTCTAAAAGTTATAGCTGGCATGTATACGAGAATGAAATTTCTTAATATAGTTAGTATTAAATATAATTAATAGTATGAATAAATTTTATGATATTAAACTATGCTTAAAAATTAATTTGGGTTTTAAATCAAACGTGTTAGACAATATTCTTTATTTTATGAAACATAACATAACAGTCTATCACTGCTTTAAATTGGTTTTGAATTAGTAACCAAAAATATTATGTTACGATTTTTCTCTGAAAAATTATTTTATAATAATTGTTCAAGTTATGAAACTGGTGATGTTTGAATCAAACAAAATTTTACTCAATTCAATTTAAGAAATGTTTTGAACTTATGATGTGACATTTGTAACTCATATTGGTTCGCGTATACGGGTTATGGTGCTACAATATTATATTTAAAAAATATTTTTAATGGACTCTTCACTTCGAGGAGATAAGTCTCTTTTAACAATTTAAAATAATGGCCCACGTGGAGTCCACTGAACTGGGTCTACTAAAATAATATATATAAAGATGTAACGAGTTCTCCCTTCATTGTATTATTTATCGTATTTTTCAAAATAAAAACCATTGTTACTTAATGGGCCAACTAATGTACGGAATGGGGGGAAAACCATGTCATGCCTAAGTTGAGGGAAACCCAGTTTCTCTTTTTCATGGATTAGTAAAATCAATAGAATTTTACCCCCAGACAGGCAGAATATCAGCTTTGGTCAGTGTGTGAGCCTCCATCTGAAATGTACTGAGTGCAAGTAGAATCACAACCAATCTGAAATGTCATCATCTTCAAACCTTGTTATTTATAGGCTAAAAGGAAGGGTATTTTCATCATCTTGTCTGCAGGAGTTTCCCCCAATGCCCTTCATCGTAAGGTCAATCCGCAATGGAGAGAAGGGTTCAATCTAGGCGTGGTTTGTCCCACACCAGCCTTGCTCTTAGCAAATGTTTTTCTATTCGTTCCTTCACGGTATTATAATATCCCTTTTAAACTAGTTTAAATTTGGTTTCTTTTCTTGCCTCTTCAATATTTTCATACTTTTTCTAGGGTTCAAAATTAATAGATAAAAACTTGAGCTACTGTAACACCTTAAACTTGATTGGGCCTAAAGTGCTACATTGGCTACTGAGGTAACCCTTGATTTTCAAAACCTGCTTGTTCTCTTTTTAAAACATACTCAATGGTACCATAATTAAACATAAATAACTATTATAAAAAACATTGTTCAAAACGAAGCTCCATGACACAAGTTTAAATCAAAATAATACAACTCTCTGAATACAATAATAAGGTTCCTATGAATGTACATGCCCACTAAACCTACAGTACATTACTCTGAAGGTGGATGTTGGAAGTCCTGCCGCAACGTGCTCCTCAAACTACCCAATCTATAGACCTACCAACGAAAAACATCCAAAGGTTGAGCTTATAAAGCCCATCAATATAATCGTTAATCTAGAGCAACATAAGAATTCATAAACACAAGCATGTTGAAGATTCAATACTAAATAGTAGGCACATGCATGATATAGATCAAATGTTATCTATTTAAGGCTTTACTATTCTATCACTGAAGTAGGGGTCTCACGATTTCTTAATCCTCTACGAAGGGTCTCGCTATGAGTACACCTCTAAGAATCTCTAACCCTAATAACTGTAACTACTATGTATTATCTAAATGCGACTCTGAGACTCATGTGCATTATCTTAACGCAAATCTAATTGTATTATGCATTATCTAAATACTACATTAACTCTACTGTGGTAGTATCTGGTATCACATAGCATCAGATACTAACCTACTAGAAAGGAGTATCGGTATCACATAGCATCGGTAAAGTCCCTCTAATATGTTGGATGATCACCTGGTATCACATAGCATCTGGTAGACCATCAAAACGGAATCCCGATATCACACAGCATCGAATATTCCCACTCAACTGAATCATTGTCTTGGTATCACACAGCATCAATCCCAACTTTTATGATAACTGAGGTATTAGACTAATGCAACTAGACATGCATATCTAAGGCCCAAAGACCATACAACACTGACACCAGTAACCTACTTCTCTCGAGTGTTTGGGCCTCGTACCCTAGCTAGCTCCTGATGTGTCTCACGCACTAACAATACCCCATTTGGGAAACTAAGGTAACATGGCTATACCCTAGCTTAGCTAGACTCACTAAAGTATGTTCGTCCTCTCACTAGCTACTATCTCACTCATTCTTTCATCTAGAACGTTATGTGAAGGCCTATTAGTCTGTTACTTTTGTTATTTATTAAGCTACTCTTTGTTGGTTGTTCATTACTTAAGGGCGTTTAAGTAATTCTTTTCCACTATTGAAGTTTCTACATGTATCGAGGTTTTTACAATGATTTATATGGTTGTTGTTGTAATACCCATAACTTGTATATGCAAATCAATACGAGTTACAGATGACACATCAAAAATTCAAGACATTTATTTAGAATTTAATTGAGTAAAATTTTGGTTTCATTCAAACATCACTAGTTTCATAACTTGAAAAATTAATATAAAATAATTATTTAGAGAAAAATCGTAATATAATATTTTTGTTACAAATTCAAAACCAGTTTCAAGCAATGATAAACAGTTTTATTATGTTTCATAAAATAAATAAGATTATCTAACACGTTTGATTTGAAACCCAAATTAATTTTTTACATAGTTTAATATCATAATATGTATTCATATTATTAATTATATTTAATACTACATTTATTAAGAAATTACAGACATTTTATTCCGTATACATGCCAACTAGAACTTTTAGAACACAGTAGGATGTCATCATCGTTACCTATAAATATTTCTTTGGTGATTGATGCCAAGCTCAGCTCCTTACTCCTAATGAGACAATCATATAAATATTCAAAGCAATGCAACATATAAATATAAATGAGTAATAATACTCAATGCAATATGATCACTTTACCTGCACTCCAACCATGTTACCATAAATTAACATTATAACTGAATATAAAGTTTCTTACCAATATACTTGTCATTTATCCCATAAGCTTGTAAGCATATTTGTATGTTTATCATTTATTAACCAATAAACCATAGCCCAATTTAAACCCTGAGGACTCTTGGTATTCGAGTCAAATATTTACATTGTAGTGCTAAACATGCACTAAGCTTACGCCCTAATGCTTATCCGAATATGACACATAAGGTTGTGTGCTCCACCTGCACTAAGTGTCCTTACACACTAGTCCTAATATAAGCCTGCAACTTCTATACTCTATGGCATGCCAACTATATCATGTCCCTCAATGACTTACTTGGGCCTATATTCTATATTTTTTTATTCCATCTATGACAATGTATATTAATAAAATTTTAAAATTGGGCAGTTCATACCCGAAGTAATTTTCGTAATAAACATTATATATAATTATCATAAAAATCATATATATAATAACCAGTGATCAATGAATTTTATTTCAACCTTTGACATATTTAGAATATGTCAAATATGTGATATACGATGTAAATATCATTCCAATATAAATAAGCTAGACTTATTGCAATCTCTACCCAATGATGTATAAAACATCCATGTATAATGTTATGCATGCACTACACTCACATTGAAATTATATACAAGTAAAAATATAAGCTTCACTAAGCTTTAACTTGATCATTCGCTTCTAATTTGGTTAAATCCTAAAATTTGTCATAATTTCATATCCTGGCAGTTCGCACTACCTTTAAAGAAATATTATTCTGTATTAATATACACATTTAAAAATTATTCAGTTCATACCAATAGAAACTAGACTCAAATATGAATCTATCCATATAAGTCACTCCTTCTAGTTCAATTTGTACAATTTATGATGAATTTTCAAAGTTGTCCGACAGTATATGTTTCGAGCAGAATATGCTGCCCGTTTTCTGACCTATCCTCGATTAAAAATTCATATCTTTTTTTATACACCTCAGAATTATTTTTTGTTTATTCTAAATATTTGTGTAGAATTTATAGTGATTTTCTAAACTTACTGTCCAAAACATAAATTCTAAGTAGATTTCACCAATTTTCATTTTCAACTTGTTCACTAATTCTATTAGCTCTCCAAATGCACATATATGCATGCATCGCAAATCACATAACATTTTAGGAGTCACTTCTTACCATAGTAACTTCGTCACTGACTCATCGTAAGCCAATGTTTGTTCGATAACATAAGTAAAAATTAAATTTGCACTCACCTGGTGTCCTTAGGTTGAAACCTTCCTTAGAATTTCCCATTTCATCCTTAAGCTTCAATAATATTTGATATTGATTTCAAGAACTCAATCTAAAAGAACATTATTACCAAACATATATATATTCAAACCAAATGTTAGAATCTTACTAACATAGGCATACTTTGGAAAATAAATTCCTAACAAATTTTCCAATGCTTATTCGATATAATTTCCATGTCACAACATAAATGTTGACCTTAATACTTCTAGTTGACCACTCAAGTTCCTTTTTATCCCAACATCACATAACATTTTCACTTAAGCACCCAATCTTTCCATATTGTTTATTTAAACCTCAACTTGTACAAGCTTTCCAAAAAAAATCAATTTCATATCCTAACTTCAATTTCAACACTCAACCATTAATCTCCAGCATATTACCTCAATTATTGATCAATTACACAACAATCCACAACTTTTCCAAAATTTCCAATTTGATCCCCTAACTGTTCAAAAATTATAGAATGGTCCCCAAATTTTTCTAATGCTTGCAGAGTACTTCCTAAATAATTTCCAGCCCCTATATAATTTTTCCATAATTTTAATCATCCTCTATAGTCAAGGTTTAATGCTTTGTATGTTCAAGATTAGGGTTTTTATGATTTTACTCGATTTTGATTCGATTCAAACATGAAATCAACTTCGATTAAACCTTATAAAATCTCTACAATCAAAACCCTAACTTAATTTCATCAAAACATATCTTTCTCCCAAGATTAGGGTTAGGCTGACACTTCATATATTCATATGATCAAGTACAAATTATTTTAATCATTAATCATCCTTGGAAATGATTCTACAACATCAATAACATCAAAATCTTTCATCAATTTCATAATCCATAATGTGAACATAAATCCTAGAATTTTAGATCTTTGAACACAAAGCAAAATTAGCAGACAATAATGGTACCAAATGATAGCAATTTTCGAATAGAACAATTTTCTATTTCACGGCATGCTCCAAAATCCAAAGAAAATTCCTCAAAAATGAAAAATAAAAATTATCATACCATGTTTATGGGGAGAACGAAATGTTGTTTAAAAATGGCTAAGTTTTCATGAAATTTCTAATGAATTTCATGTTAATTTAACCTTTATTTAAGCTAATTTTATTCGATCCAAAGGATTGCTCAAAATATCCAATGTTAAAATTTCATGGAAATAAATTATCAAATCCAATGCTCTGTATTATTTTCCATAATTTTAAAATGTGGAAATAAATATTTCTAAATTAATTTATCATCCTTCAAATATTTTAAAAAATTTATTTGATCTGATTTACCAAATATTTATCGGACATTAACACTTTCTAGTTTTTAACACAATTTCCATATCAAGAATCTTCTTTCAATAAAACCCCACTCTCAAGAGTAAATTATCCATTTATGGGATAAAAAATCTTTTTATGAAAATTACCACTTAGATCCCTAAACTTTTCCCAATTTTTATTTTAGCCACCAAACTTTCAAAGTTTACATTTAGGTCACTAACCAAAATTTTGGGGTATTAAAGTTTTTCACTAGATGTACTATTTACTAGCCCAAAAACTGACTCAGGTTCAACTCTGAGCAGCGACGCTCTAGTCACTCTTGCTACATTTTCTTTAATTCACCCTCGAGTTAGAGGGACGATTGTACATCCACCATTCGCTTACATTCTCATGGTACATGATTCTTATATTTTGTAGTCTAATTAGTTTATCATGTTGCTTTTCGGTATGTCCTCTATAATGATCCTTCGTTCTTAGTTACTTGCTCTGAAGCCCATAAGCATAATTTGGTAATTTTAGCCCCTAAGGGCATTTTAGTAATTATCTCATACCCAAGATAGATACGCAAACTCAAACGATTTAAACACATGAATCATGAGTCTATTTGAAATCTTGAATTTACTTAACCACATTTGGGTATTGATACCAAGCCTTTAGTATGGATACTCGTTTATTCAGTATGGAGACCAATTTTTCAGTATAGAGACCAATCCTTCTGTATGGAGATTGAGCGGTCTCGAGACCGAGCATCCAGTCTCAATACCAAGCATCTGGTATCGATAGTACAACCCTCAATATCGATACTAAGGGGTCAATATCGATACTACTTCCCTCAGTATCAATACTCCTTCCTAAAAACCTATTTTTTCCTCGATTCAACCAGTATCGCTATTGTTCATCCCTGTATCAATACTCAAACTTTGGAATGGATATTTTGGGTTCGGGAAACACCCAAAAATCATCATAAAGGCCATGGTTTGGTTTCTAATCTTGTTCTAAAGCTTTAGTAAGTTGTTTAGGG
The DNA here is from genome assembly GCF_006381635.1 of Hibiscus syriacus. Classification (NCBI taxonomy): domain Eukaryota; kingdom Viridiplantae; phylum Streptophyta; class Magnoliopsida; order Malvales; family Malvaceae; genus Hibiscus; species Hibiscus syriacus. Next base: position 3,315,874 of record NW_024063507.1, on the reverse strand, counting down.
TCCTAAGGTGTCATAAAAATGTATTAATAACACTTAAAACGTCATTTGATCATAATATCAACTACAAACCTTAAAATCTTTAGATTCTAAAATCCTAGCAAATACTTGATATTTATGAAATCCTAATACTCCAAAGGATTAGAAATACACTACCTTGATGTTAGGATCCAAAAATGAAGCTCCTTTCTTAGCCAAAATCATTTCCTTTATGATGTGGATGAAAATCGCCACTTTTCTTTAGCTAGGATTAAACAAAGACTTTGATTCGTTAAACTAAGATTACTTGATGAATTTAGGACAAAATTAAAGTATGAAATGGTCTAAAAAACTTACCTTTGCTTTTACCTTAGAAGAGGAAGAGGAAGAGGAAGAGGAAGAAGTAAGAATGGAGAAATGATTAGGTGGAGAAGAGGAAGAATATAAAAAGGCTCACCTTTGAAAAATGGGAAAATTGCACAACTTGTCCTTCCTTGTTTTTCTACTAACAAGAATCTTCTTTTTATGGATAATTGGGCCCAATTTCAAACCCAATTAAGCCTAACGACTTAAATTAGAATTTTCACGGGGTCCACTTACCCTATCGGGTAAATCCGAAATTACTAATCTGGAATTTGGGGTGTTACAACTACAACTGCTTTACATGGCTGAAAGAGAGGTTGAAAATTACTTGCCCTTTTAAATTGAAAGCTTCCCATGAAAATGTTGCTGTAACGGAAGGGGAACATTGCAGGAGGCAGATAAATTAATAATTGGGTTCCTAAATCTTGGAATGGAAAAGAGACTCCCCAATCCAACAAAGTTCCTAGTATTACCAGATGGCTAACTGATGGAGCTGCCCATAGGTAACGTCTTATGTTTCCTCTTACACTCATACTTTTCTCACTAATTTGCCTCAAAATTACTTCTTTTCCGTGTTTTTATCTTTACTCAAATTCAGGGGTGGAGAGTGTACCTACAGGATGAACATGGGACATCATCGGAAGCTGAATACAGGAAATTTTATTTTCCTCTATCTGGAGTGGAACATGATTCTTTCGCTTGTCTTTCAGGGGTCTCCACCAGTCTGCTCGCCAAAAAAAGCTCTCATGCTTATGATGTTGAGGTATGTAATCAGCCTCCTTATCACATTTTTTTAAATTCCGATGGTTGCAGAAGATGTTGTATTTCTTCCCTTTTTTTAAAATTTCTTCGATGTTGGTGGTTGCAAACTTTTGTTTCATATGTGAAGTAGACTAGGGATTTCAATTTTCAGATCATTTCGTTGTTTTTCTCCCTGTATATATTACTTGATATATTTTTGCCATGTCTGTCGAGGTCGTTGAAATTGTTTTGCCAAAACATATAGATTTGCAAGAAAAACTTGTAAGAAGGGCACCAGTGGACATTGATATTTCACCAGAAGAATTTGTTGATTGACACCCTGAGTTTCTGCAGTAGACGAAGGGAGTTGGAACTATATTCGCGTTGTATCGGTTATAGTGTTTTATGTAGAGCTGAGAAAAGATGAATTTAAAATTGCACTTGGGATCGCAGATTTTGCTTCAATGTTTTTTTCATGAAAAAAAATATGGAGTACCATTTAATTCAACCAGAACACACCTGTTCACTTCGATTATCCCAAAACCTCACCACCATTTATATGCAGTGAATCACTGTTTGTCTACATTTTAAAAATTAGACTAATAGCATTACAAGTGGTTAAATGTTCCTCTCTATGACTACAGTACCCTGAACATGCTTTAAAATTCCCCTCCACAATTAGTTAGCAACCGCCACTTCATTACGCCAAGCATATTCTTTTCCACATTCTGGTGATCTAGTTGTAGGCAGAAAACTGGAAACCACGTCATTAGGTGTGCCATTGTATTATTTGTTGACCCGGTCAGACATGGAAAAAATAAGTGCGATAATTTCAATAATGTAGCGGGTTTACTAAAGCGGTAATAAAGATCATATCAATACATATGTGAGATAATTAAACATTTAGGTGACTATATATATATAGATGGTGATAAAAATGAAAAAAACTCAAAATGTTAGGAGTAATTCATCATTAATGTCATTAATCATTATTAGTTCAATGATTATAATGAACAATTTCCCTGGTGGTAGAGATTGAATTAAAATGAACTTTTTGTGACCACATTACAGCAAAATTAGTCTATAGCGGCCTTTTTTGTCCTATAGCGGCGTTTAAAATTGTTGTTAAAAATGATGCCGACGATAAAAAAAGGCCACTAATACAAACGTCGCAACTGTTAGTGGTGTTTTCTACTAATAAACGCCCCTAAAAAGGTTATGTAGCGGCATTTGTATACTAAAACGCCGCTAAAGGTGAGGTTATATAGCGGCAGTTTAGTATACAAATGCTGTAACAAGTTCGCCATATAGCAGCGTTTTTGGGCATAAACGTCGCAATAGGTTTGATATTTATAGGTGTTTTCCCGCAACTGGTTCACTATTTAGCGGCATTTTTAGTCAAAAGCGCCGTAACATATTTGATATTTAGCGGTGTTTTGGGCACAAACGCCGCAATAGGTTGGTCATTTAACGACATTTTTCTAAAAATGCCACCAAGTATGCACTCCGTTAGCGGCGTTTTCCCCTAAAATGCCGCTAATCGAAAATGATTTTCAACATATCTTCTTCGTATTTTGTATTACCCAAATTTAACCTGTAACAATATACAATAACCATCTTAAATATAATTACAATTAAAATTAAGTAATAATACATGAAAACATAAATAAATCAAAGTTTACAAACATCCAAGTTAAATATAATGTAGTTCAACATTTTTCACTAACATAGACAAAGCATTAACCTAAGAAAACACCTAGGATAATGAATTCTTTGTTTGATTTTGCTGCATCATCTTCTTCATAGCTTCAATTTGATTTTGAAGGTCTTCATATTTTTTCTGAAATGTTGCTTCTCTCATTGCCATCTCTGTAATAAACAAACAACAATATTAGTAACTACCGACAACAATACTATTAATAGATATATTGGATGACATCAATATATATAAATGATAACATTATAAATTAATCAATTAATATATTAAATCTAACTACATTGTTATGTCATACCAATTTTCATAAATATCTTCATCCATGTCATCCCGAACCCATTGGAATTGTGAACTAGCACCAGTAATAGGTACATCTAAATTTTGTGCTAGAAAAGGCAAAGTTTCTGATCTTGTTTCAATGTCATCTCTACTTCTGTTGAGTTAATCGATTGAAGGAATCGGCCAAGAGGGGGTGCATTGGCAATTAAAAATTTGGTGGAAGCTTTTGCAGAAAATTGAAAGTAATTGCACAGCGATTTAGAGTGGTTTGACTTTCTCAACCAAAGTCTATGTCCACTACCTTAGCTATCCACACTAAGGATTTTCCACAAATTCACTAATTTGTCTTTCTTTTGAGGACAAAGAGTAACCTTACAAACCCTCAAGAATTATACCCCAAATTCTTTAGAACACTCTCCCAAAGAGAACAATACAAATTTGCAAACTTACAAGGAAATCCTCACAAGGTAGATTGTTTGCACAATTCTATAACAAAGAAAAGAACACTCAAGAATGAATACAATTGAGTACAAGTAGTGTTCTTGAAAGCAAAATGAATATTGAATGAAAAATAGGCTTCAAATGCTCAAACTTGAGGTTTGATGCTTTCTCTTTGATTCTCTCTTGATTCTAGTTGCTTGTTGTTTCTTGTTTTTAATCAATGGCTTATAAGCTTGTTTAAATACACCTTCAAATGATTCTAAATGTTGGGGATGATTAGTGGAGTCAATAGAGTCGTTTAAGTGTGAAAACAATTAATGAAAGTGGGTGAGAGCGTTTGTTCATCGATGCAAGCCCTAGGTGAATCGGTGCATCAGTGTAAAATTCAAATATTTTGACCGTTGGACTCTCAGTGCATCGGTGCACTAAGAGTGCATCGATGCACTAAGAGTGCATCGATGCATGGTCTGGTGCATCGATGCATCAAATGCACTGAGTGCATCGATGCATGGATTGGTGCATCGGTGCATGCCCTTGAAAAATTGATTTTAGGCTTGATTTTGGTTCAAAATACTTTGTGAAAATCTGTTTAAAAATAGTTTAAGTATAAAACAAAAATTTAAACATTTAGTAAGGTTTAAAATTGATCTTGAAAGACTTAGAGTAATAGCTTAATATTCGAGTAATTAAATCGAATATACTTTTAGAAAATCATTTGTAAAATCTTAAAATTAATTTAACTTAATTTGTTATATCGAAACATCAAAATGTATTTAACAATCTCCCCCTTTTTGATATAAAAAAAACACTTGAGTAATTTTAAGATTTTCTTCGAAAAACTATTTTGAAAATCAAGTTTGAAATTACTCCCCGTTACTATAACATTTCTCCCCCTTTAAAACATTTTACCTTTAAAACATTTTACCTTTAAAACATTTTACACTTCTCCCTTTTAACATATTTCTCCCCCTTTTTGTTAAATCAAATTTTTTTTTAAAAGAATTGTAAACAAGGTTTTGAAAAGTACTTAGCCAATTGATTATAATAGATATAGCTTAAGCTGCTAAGAACACAATCAAGAGAAACATTAGCCATTAGCTTTATAATCAATATTCATAATAAAATGTGAAATGGCATAATTGGTCATAATGCAACTAATATGTAAATGATGCAAGAATTAAACCAAACCAAATATTTATAATAAGTTCAAACAACCAATCATTCAACTCCAAAAACAGCAAAATGTTTAATCAATCCAAGTTTTAAATTTAATCCCAAATACAATCAAACTAAAATAAGTCTAATCATCCATAGAAGGATCAGGAGGCAGAGGAGGAAATCGGGCTTGCATCTCAAGAGAGAGAATCCATGCGTGCAAGCATCTCCATTTGAAACTCTATCTGACAAGCTTCCAAAGTGTCTAAGCGTTGATTTACTGCTTCGTGAGTAGCAGTCAAGTAGGATTCGATGGAAGCATACCATAAATCAAATGTCTCCAAAAACGAACGAAAATATGGAGGCATTTAATCTTCTTGTGGAGTTGGTTCCGGTGCAGGCTCATCATCGGGTACGTGATCATTGATGTCTTGCATAAGCTGTTGAAATTCAAGATCATTTTCAGAAGCCGGAGACGGAGGAGGAGGAGGAGTACGAGAGGATCTAGGAGCAGCTCGTGAGGAACTAGCTCCCGGAGTTTGCTTACCGGGTCTAAAAACCCATTGACCGGTTACCTCGTCTTGTTTCCAATCTGCTTTCTTCAAGGATGTGAGATTGATTAGGTTTTTAAGAGGAATAGGATTGTCAAAACAGACATCCAAACCAAGTTTGATAAAGAGATTGCTAAGAAGACAACCATAAACTAATGTTTAAACATGTTTGGACGGGATAATGTTTACGGTATCGACTAGCAAACTAAAGATAATCTGTGGAAGATTTATTTTGATCTTATTCTTAATACAATACATCCACCATGAATCTTTAGCACGAAGAGTGGAGTACCTACTCGCTAATGGTCAAAACCACCGTGAGATCATTAAATGAAGAAAATGATCGCGATGAGATCAAAGGGTACTAACACTAGCGTTTGGGAGATATGGATAATCCACAGTTTCTTTTTCGTCATAGACACCATCGTCATCTAATCCAAATTTTGAAGCTATAGTTGCGGAATCAATAAGAATATATTGTCCTAAAAGGTAGGATCTAATTCCTATAGTTCACATTGAGTTTCGTTCTGAATACAGACCGCATTAGAATAGAAAATGTGGACTAATTGATGAAAGACGATAGATCTAAGAGAGAACAGTTTATCAAACTTCCATGTTCTAATAATTGGGAGGTATTCAAATTTAAAGTCTATCATGGCTTGTAGAGATGGAATATGTTCTCCCCTAATTCTATAAGATTGGAAAAAATCCATGTACCTATGGTACAATTCTTCTCTCTGACGTTCAGGCATATTAAAGCAAGATCCTAATAGGCTATTAGGAGATTAAGGAATGGGATTAGGAGGTTGGTTTGAACGAGAACGACTTGACGAAGTTCTAGGGTGTTTGGGATTAGACATGGTTTAGGAATCATAATAAGAAATATAACCTGCAAATTGAAACATATGCATGAAATTTAATCAATCCCAAAACTCAATTGAGTCTGCAATAATCAAGGTTCTCTAAAACAATCCTAATGGGCAAAGTTTTGAAAACGATTTGAAAATATCATTGGAAATATTGCAATACATATAGTTTTCATAAAAACAATATAATGAAGTCAAAAACATCAATGATTTTCGAGAAAAAAAAAATTAATTTCGAATTTCAAAGAAAAGTTTGAAAAATTGTGTTTTTGATGAAATTTGTTGTAAAATCTAGTTTAGAATCGTCATATAACCAATGCCCGATATAATGTTCATCCTAGAACTAATCAAAACAATCCCTAAGATCAAAAATTGATAAAATAGAGTTTTTAGAAAAGTTTCCTTGAAATTTCGGATTGAGAGGGATGTAATGATGTTTTGCACGAATTAATGGTTGAAGCAGAATTAGAAGTTAAAAGCTTGAAGATTCCGACCAAAAATGATGATTTTGGAGTAAGAAAGGACATTTTTAGAGAGAGAGAGAAATGAACGGAGGGTGTATGTTTAGTTTTAGGGTTTTGAAAATAAAGGAAAAAGAGGCATATAAACCCACAAACCCAACGGATGCATCGATACATGACCTTGTGCATCGATGCACATTCAAGGTGTGCATCGGTGCATCAACATGGTGAATCGATGCACATTCAAAGGGATGCATCGATGCATTGTTAAGTGTATCGATGCATGAATCACAGAAATGTCAAAAATCCGTTTTAAACACTTAAAATGCTAAATTAATTAGATTTAGTGGTATTGGCAACTCATATATTGAAGATTAATCATGTTCAATCAATCAAATTAATCCTTTAAATTTCATTTGAACATAAAATTAATTTTCATCAAGCAACATAAACTCCCCCTAACTAATAGCAATGACTGTAATAAAAAATTACTATTATATGCATTTTTCATTTATTCTTAAAAGTGCTAAAATTATTTTAAATGCTAAGTGAAGATAGGTCAGTTAAACCTAATTCTCTCCTAAGTGTCCGAAATCTTTCTTTGTCTAAAGGTTTTGTAAAGATATCCGCTAATTGGTGCAAAGTATCAACAAATTCTAGAACTACATCTTCCTTAGCGACATGGTCTCTAATGAAGTGATGTCTAATTTCAATATGCCTAGTTATAGAGTGTTGGATGGGATTTTTAGTGAGACAAATAGCACTAGTATTGTCACACTTGATAGGAATGGTACCTACTTCAATTCCATAATCAAACTGTTGTTGCTTCATCCATAAAACTTGTGCACAATAACTACCGACTGAAATATATTCCGCTTCAGTGGTAGATAATGCGACACAATTTTGTTTCTTTGAAAACCAAGAAATTAGCATATTTCCAAGGAATTGGCAAGTACCGGAGGTGCTTTTCCTATCTAATTTGCATCCTCCATAATCCGCATCGGAGAAGGCATGCAAGCTAAAGCTAGAGTCTCTAGGATACCAAAGTCCTACAGTAGGAGTGTTCTTAAGGTATCTAAAGATTCTCTTAACATCTAGTAAATGTGATTCCTTAGGACATGATTGAAATCTAGCACATAAGCAAACACTAAACATAATGTCTGGTCTACTTGCAGTTAGATAAAGCAAAGAACCAATCATTGACCTATATAATTTAACATCCACACATTTACCTCCTTCACCTAAGTCAAGCTTTGTTGATGAGCTCATTGGAGTGTCATGTTGTTTTCCATTTTCCAGTCCAAACTTCTTGAGCATATCTTTGACGTACTTGGCTTGATTGATGAAGATGCCATCTTTTATTTGCTTGATTTGGAGTCCCAAGAAAAATGAGAGTTCCCCCATCATGTTCATCTCAAACTTACTTTGCATTAGCTTAGAAAATTCTTGGCAAAGAACATCATTAGTAGAACCAAATATTATATCATCAACATAAATTTGAACTACTAATAAATCTTTACCTTTATGCTTTAAAACCAATGTAGTGTCAACCTTCCCTTTTGAAAAACCTTTTTCAATTAACAAATTTGACAATCTTTCATACCAAGCTCTAGGAGCTTGTTTTAAACCATAAAGCGCTTTTGTCAATTTAAGAACATGATCCAGAAATTTTGAATCTTCAAAACCTGGAGGTTATTCCACATACACTTCTTCTTTTATAAAACCATTTAAAAATTCACTTTTAACATCCATTTGATATAATTTAAATTCATGAAAACATGCAAATGTTAATAACATTCTAATTGCTTCCATCCTAGTACGGGAGCGTATGTTTCATCAAAGTCTATGCCCTCTTCTTGAGTATACCCTTGAGCAACAAGTCTAGCCTTGTTTCTCACTATATTACCACTCTCATCAAGCTTATTCCTAAATACCCATCTAGTACCTACAGTAGATTTATTACTAGGCCTTTCAACTAATGTCCATACTTTACTTCTCTCAAATTGATTTAACTCTTCTTGCATAGCCATAATCCAATGTTCATCATTTAATGCTTCTTTAATATTGTTAGGCTCTATGCATGAGATAAATGCAACATAATTACAAATATTTCTAAGAGAAGATCGAGTTGTTACCCCTTTGGATGGATCACCTATGATTTCACCATCCTTGACATAGTTGTACTCTCTTGGATAAGATACTTCCCTTTCTTCAATGGTTGGATTCTCGAGAGGATCATGAGTTACCCCATCTTTTGTTTCTTCCTTTGATGATGGTTCTCCAACGTCATGTCTAATGTCATTTATAATGCCTACATCATTATTCACACAAGATCCTTCCTCAGAAGGGGATTATCATCGAAAACAATATATATAGACTCTTCTACAACTAAAGTTCTTTTATTAAATATTCGATAATCTTTAGAATTTAAGGAATAACCCAGAAAAATTCCTTCATCACTTTTAGCATCAAATTTGCCAAGGTTTTCTTTACCGTTGTTCAAAACAAAACATTTACATCCAAAAGGATTAAAATAGCTAATGTTAGGCTTTTTATTCTTGAAAATTTCATATGGAGTTTTCTTTAAAATTGGCCTAATCATTACTCAATTTACAACATAACAAGCGGTATTTGTGGCTTCCGTCCAAAAATATTTTGGCAAATTATTTTCACAAAGCATGGTTCTAGCCATTTCTTCTAAAGTTCGATTTTTCCTCTCAACAACTCTATTTTGTTGAGGGTTCTAGGTGCTGAAAAATTAGGGCTAATACCATTAGAATTTCAAAATTCAGTAAATCCAAGATTTTCAAATTCAGTACCATGATCACTCCTAACACTAGTTATAGAGTAACCTTTTTCGTTTTGGATTATTTTTGAAAACGTGATGAATTTTTCTAATGGTTCATCTTTAGTACTGAAGAATAGAACCCAAGTATATCTAGAATAGTCATCTACCAAGACAAATGCATATTGTTTTCCACCCAAGCTAGTAGTTCTAGATGGCCCAAAAATATATAAGTGGATCAATTGTAATACTCTACTAGTTGACACATCATTAATGGATTTAAAAGAAACTCTCTTTTGTTTTCCTTTAGCACAAGCATCACAGATTTTATCATTATCAAATTTTAGTTTAGGCAACCCTCGAACCAATTCTCCTTGAACTAACCGTTGCAAAACACTCATGCTAGCATGTCCTAGTCTCTTACGACATAACCAACTATCATGCTCATCTTTTGCAACTAGGCATAAATTAGTCACATTAATAAATCTAAATGCACCATGTAAATGTTTTCTATTCTATGACCAACAAGCGTAATCCGATTAGATGCAATGTCAATAACTTTACAACCATTAGTTTCAAACATGACATTGAATCCTTTATCACAAAATTGACTAATACTCAAAAGATTATGCTTTAATCCATTCACATATAAAACATTTTAATTTGTATGGAAGAGGTATTACCTATTGTACCCATACCTTCAATGTGATCTTTTGAATTATCACCAAAAGTCACTTCTCCTTTTGAATTATGCTTTAATTTATGCATATTGTTTTCCACACAAGCTAGTAGTTCTAGATGGCCCAAAAAGATCTAAGTGGATCAATTATAATACTCTACTAGTTGACACATCATTAATGGATTTAAAAGAAACTCTCTTTTGTTTTCCTTTAGCACAAGCATCAAATTTTAGTTTAGGCAGCCCTCGAACCAATTCTCCTTGAACTAACCATTGCAAAACACTCATGCTAGCATGTCCTAGTCTCTTATGACATAACCAACTATCATGCTCATCTTTTGCAACTAGGCATAAATTAGTCACATTAATAGAATCTAAATGCACCATGTAAATGTTTCCTATTCTATGACCAACAAGCGTAATCCGATTAGATGCAATGTCAATAACGTTACAACCATTAGTTTCAAACATGACATTGAGTCCTTTATCACAAAATTGACTAATACTCAAAAGATTATGCTTTAATCCATTCACATATAAAACATTTTTAATTTGTATGGAAGAGGTATTACCTATTGTACATATACCTTCAATGTGACCTTTTGAATTATCACCAAAAGTCACTTCTGCTCCATTTTGGCGTTAAGCTCTATGAACCGGTTTTTGTCCCGGTCATGTGTCTTGAGCATCCACTATCAAGGTACCATGAATTTGAATTTGTTTCTCGTGCCTTGTAGCAATGCTCCTTTCCCTACAAACATAGATTAATTTTTAATTTTTGGTACCCAAATTCTTTTGGGTCCATATTCATTAGTTTCCAAAATCCTAGTCCCCTTAGGTATTCATTTGTGTAGGATATCTTTATCTTTAGTAGTAATGAGTTCTTTAGGAACCCACATACTTCTAACGATTTTTCCATTAGAGGTACTTTGGGGACCTCTATAATTGTAGTTTTTAAAATCTTTTCTAACAAAGTTGGATTTTGAATTTTCTCCTTTTTCAAAACGTTTTGTTCCAACTTTATCAAAAGAAGTTTTAAGATAATCAATTTTCTTTTGATGATCATCATTGACCTTTGAAAGTAAATTTTGTAAATCCAAATTTTTATTTTCAAACTCTTCTAGTTTGATTTGCAAATCTTTGATTTTAATTTCAAGATCGTTGTTGGTTTTGGATATGAGTTTGTTTTCATTTTTCAATTTTGAAATATCATTTTTATATTTTAAAAACAATTTCTCATAATCCGAAGTCAACCCATTATATTCCTCTAATAGCTCATCATAGGATAAATTATAAAAATCATATGAGTTAGAGGTTACCTTAGAATCTTCCCCGAATGCCATCAAGCACAAGTTTGCTACTTCTTGTTCCTCTTCATCAGACCTCTTCATCAGAACCTTCTTCAATCGCTACATGTAGCCATATGAGCCTTGTGCTTATTCTTTATTGACCCTTTCTCTTCAATTGTAGGCAATCATATTTGACATGCCCTGGTTTTTTGTATTCATAGCAAATGATCGGGCCTTCTCGTTTGGTTCATTTTTGAGGCCTTCATTTTGTTTAAATTTTCTTCCTCCGTAAGGTCTCATAATTTTTCTGAACCGTTTGGAAAACAATGCCATTTCCTCATCATCGTCATGTTCATTCGAATCACTCTCATCTTTTGTGGATTTGAGAGAAACTCCAATGTTTTTCTTCTTCTCCTTCTCCTTTGGTGTCTCGTCAATCTTATCGAGGTCCACCTCATCTTCAAGCATCATTTCATGAGTGAAGAGGGAACCGATTAGTTCTTCAAGAGTTAAGGACGTTAGGTCCTTAGACTCTATGATTGCCATCTTCTTTGATTTCCATGATTTTGAAAGGGAGTAAAATAACTTCCTCACAAGCTTTTCATTTGAAATGATCTCTCCATATGATTTGAGACCATTGATAATCGTTGAGAATCTATCTGTCATAGCTTTGATATCTTCATTTGGTTTCATCCTGAAATTTTCATAGCTATGCGTTAGAATACTAATTTTAGATTTTTTTACCTCATCGGTACCTTCATGAGTAACTTGAAGCTTTTCCCATATTTCTTTGGTGGTTGTACAAGATGAAACTCTTCCGTATTCATCTGGTCCAAGAGGACAAAATATGATATGAATGGCTTTAGAGTTGAGCTGGAACAATCTTGTCTCTCTTTCACTCCACATTCTTGGATGAGTAAGAGGCTTGATATATCCGTCTTCTACAACATTACATGCTCCCATGTCACTTGCTTGAATGAAGTACGTCATCCTATTTTTCCAATAGGCATAGTTAGCCCCATTGAAGAAATGAGGCTTGTTGATGGGCATCGAATCAAGAACGGAGTCGAAGTTTGAAGTGGAGGCCATTGATGACTTCGATTATCGATGTAACTCTTCCCGAATCGACTCAAGAGGCTATTAAACCTTCAAATGAGTTAGGCTCTGATACCAATTATTGAGTTAATCGATTGAAGGAATCGGCCAAGAGGGGGGTGAATTGGCAATTAAAAATTTGGTGGAAGCTTTTGCAGAAAATTGAAAGTAATTGCACAATGATTTAGAGTGTTCGACTTTCTCAACCAAAGTCTACGTCCACTACCTTAGCTATCCACACTAAAGATTTTGCACAAATTCACTAATTTGTCTTTCTTTTGAGGAGAAAGAGTAACCTTACAAACCCTCAAGAATTATACCCCAAATTCTTGAGAACACTCTCTCCCAAAGAGACAATACAAATTTGCAAATTTACAAGGCAATCCTCACAAGGTAGATTGTTTGCACAATTCTAGAACAAAGAAAAGAACACTCAAGAATGAATACAATTGAGTACAAGTAGTGTTCTTGAAAGCAAAATGAATATTGAATGAAAAATAGGCTTGAAATGCTCAAGCTTGAGGTTTGATGCTTTCTCTTTGATTTTCTCTTGATTCTAGTTGCTTGTTGTTTCTTGTTTTTGATCAATGGCTTCTAAGCTTGTTTAAATACACCTTCCAATGATTTTAAACATTAGGGATGATTAGTGGAGTCAATAGGGCCATTTAAATGTGAAAACAATTAATGAAAGTGGATGGGAGCATTTGTGCATCGATGCATGCCCTAGGTGAATCGGTGCATCAGTGTAAAATTCAAATATTTTGACCGTTGCACTCTCAGTGTATCGGTGCACTAAGAGTGCATCGATGCATAAAATCCATTCAATGTTTTGAAAAATGCCTGATTGCACAGATGCATGGTATGTGCATCGATGCATAAAATGCATTCGATGTTCAAGAAATTAATTAATGCATCGATGTATGGATTGGTGCATGCCCTTGAAAAATTGATTTTAGGCTTGATTTTGATTCAAAATACTTTGTGAAAATTTGTTTAAAAATATTTTAAGTATAATAAACAAATTTACACATTTAGTATGGTTTAAAATTGATCTTGAAAGACTTGGAGTAATAGCTTGATATTCGAGTAATTAAATCGAATATACTTTTAGAAAATCATTTGTAAAATCTTAAAATTCATTTAACTTAATTTGTTGTATCAAAACATCAAAATGTATTTAACAACTTCCATCCCTGATGTCTATCAAGTCTCTAGGGGTGTTACGAAATACAACATTCCAACCCTCATCCATTGGATCGTTCCAATAAAAAACTTGTTTGACTTGAGAAGAAAATACGTATGACTCTTCCATCAAATGTTGACCAGTGTGAATTAATCGAGAAAAGTTCACCTTTGTAAAACCTAATTTATCTCTTTTAATACCTCGAGTAGTATTTACATTAGCCCAATCACACCGAAATAACACAACCTTTCTTTTTCCATAATAATCCAACTCAATGATATCCGTAAGGATTCCATAATTTTCTACATCTCCCTCCGCATGATGGTTGTCTTTAGAATTAGCATAACTTGTAGTTGAAAAAGTAACAACTACACCAAAATTTTGTGTCCTCCTTAATCTTTCACGAGAATTTGTGTGGAACCTGAACCCATTAATGATTATGACATTATATTTTTTAACAATTCTATTCGGACCTTGAGAAAGTCATTTAACCTCTTCACTAACTTCTCTCCCACTCTAACCCTATTACGCATGAAAGGTGAATTGATTAGCATTTATATTAGTATATTAAAACAAAAAGAGTTATACATAATTTACTTGTTTAAACTCACTGATGTATTATTCTGGAGCGAAACTGAGATCTTAAGACTTCTTTAAACTCATTATAAAGAAGATTATGTGGTTAAAGAACGAGAAATATGAAAGTGCACGAGAAAGTACATTAGGATTTTTATTGTTAAACTTACGTGTGTAAAGGATCTAATGAATCGTGATGGAAAAGATCATATCGATGTGCTTGTATCCAAGACTTCTCATCTAACTGTGAAATTTCAACTTTGCCGAGTGGTACACCATAACTTCCAAACAAATAAGTCTTAGCTAAGTATAGAATATTGGAGACTTCATTTATATTTGATTTACTCAATCTTGTTTCAACATATTCCAAATATCGAGAGCAAAAAGTCATACACTCCTCTGCCAAATACACTTCAACAATTGATTCTTCTGGATAACGCTTATTATGACAATAAGACTTCAACTTGCACAAAAACCTAGACACGAAATAACATTATATTGATAGTTTTCATTAAAAGATATGTTGAATATAGATTGAATACATATAAGTCAATTAGCACCTCTCTATAGGATACATCCACCGATAGAAAACTGGTCCATCAACTTTAGCTTCATGAGGGAGATGAACTAGCAAATGCACCATAATTGTGAAGAATGAAGGTGGAAATATCTTCTACAGATTGCATAAAGTCAAGGCAACTTAATCTTGCATTTTCTCAAGTTCTTTAACCATCAAAAACTTTCCCACAAATAGCTTTCATTATATTGGAAAGTTCAATTATACAAGACGTCACCTTATCTAAAATGCAACCATGTAAAGCAATTGGTAGTAAATCTTGCATCAATATATGATAATCATGTGACTTTAGAGAAAAATGTCTTCGATCTTTAACATTGACACATCGAGAAATATTTGATGCATACCCATCTGGGACTTTTATATCCTTCAACACCATACAAAAGACTTCTTTTCTTTCTTTGACATTGCAAAAATAGAAGGTGATAACCAAGATATTCCATTAGAAAGTAATTGAGGATGAACATCAGGTCGAATTCTGATGTTAACAAAGTCAATTCAACTCTTTAGATTATATTTAGATTTACTATCGACATTGAGAATGGTCCCAATAATAATCTCACAAAAATTCTTCTCAATGTGCATGACATCAAGATTATGTCTTAAAATGAGATGCTTCCAAAAAGGCAACTTGAACAAAATACTTCTCTTTTTCAACAAATCAACCTCATTTGGATCATCTTCTTCATCAGACTCATCATCATTCTGTTTTTCAACAACACAATCATAAACATGCTTTGTCTTTTTCTTTGATCGTGTATTTGGTGGTTGATTCATATTTCCACAAGTGAACTTGATATGTTTCCACATTGACAAGATATCATACCCAAATGTTTGTTCATGAGCTTTTCTAGACTCTTCAGTACCATAAAACAAATTTTTTTGATAGTTGAATCTATGATTTTCACCTAACCACTGACGATGTCCCATGTAAGAGAAATTTTTTCCATTATACAACCACTTTGAACATGTATACGCAGCACAACAAGGACAAACATATAACGACCTTTGGTACTCCAACCATATAGATTTTCATAAGCAGGGAAATCATTAATAGTCCACAATAAAGTTGTATGTAAATTAAATTTCTCCTTCTTCATCACATCATATGTTTCGACACCCAACCATAATTGTTTTAACTCTTCAATAAGAGGCTGTAAAAGATGTCAATATCATTTTTGGGACCTTTCTCACCAGGGATTATCATTGATAAGATAAAGGGTGATTATTTCATGCAAATGCATAGAGGCAAATTATAGAGAACAAGCATAACAAACCAAGTACTATATGAAGTACTCATGATTTTAAAAGGATTAAATCCATCAGATGCAAGATCGAGCTTGACATTTCAAATATCTCTTGCAAAACTTGGAAATTTTTTGTCAAATGACTTCCAAGCTAAACAATCTGTAGGATGCCTTAATAATCCATCATTTGTTCGCCCATCATGATGCCACCTCATAGACTCTACAGTCTTTGAAGACATAAAATGTCTTTGAAGCCTAAGTATTAGAGGAAAATATCATAGAATCTTTACTGGCTTCTTTCTTGATTATGTTTCAACTTCGTCTTTACTCACATTTTCTACGTCCCCTTCATCCACCAAGATTTTCCACATACATGACAAGACTCTTTATTTTTTAGATCACCCCAATACAACATACAATCATTCGGACAACTATAAATTCTCATAACCAATACCCAAATCCTTTATCATTCTCTTCATATTTTTGCATGAATAAGGGATTTTTACAAAAGGAAACATGTCTCTCAAAAACTCTAATAACAATTTAGAAAATTTTCTACTCCATTTCGATAACCATCAGTTACCCTTGACAAATCCATCCAACTCTTATCCATTTCGTATTTCTGAAATATCCATTTCAAATGTAAGCAACTAAAAGATACATTTTCGAGTCTATCATAGCAACATCAGAAAATGGTTAAAATTTTAAAAATTGTTAGGTATTCTATTAACATAGCTACTGTTAGATTAAAATTATATCTTTAGAACTAAAGAAAATAAATATTTATGTTATTTTATTAAATTCGTTCATATCATTATTAAATGGTGTATGTCAACAAAACAAACATGGTACTTCAGTCATACCTAAAGAAGTTTAATTCCACAACCAAAAGACTTGATGATAAATAAAAATGAAGCAGAATACTTAGACAAATTTTTATTGCATTTTTTCAATATTCATGTAAAGATTTAGAAGTCATTATTCAGAATACTTAGACATTTGAGCAGAAGCTAAACAAAGATTGTTTAGGGTACAAAGAAAGAGTAGGACGAGAAGAACAAGAACACCAAATTCTTTCACTTTCTGAATTCGTATATATTTTTATAGTATATAAAATGAAAATTAGAATTGAAATGGAAAGCCTGGAAATGAAATGAACTGGACTAATCAACAAGGTATCTTCTTGCTTCGATGTGCAAATCAGAATAATGTTGGGTTTTGTCTGATTTTAAAGTCTACATACACCTTCTTCAACTTCATCTACTATTTATTTTCATTTTATGTTATTCCTTCTTTCTTTTATTTGGTAAGGAATTAAGGATCAATGAACCTGAGTATTTCCTCATTTTAGTAATCGCTTAAATAATTCAGTGCCTTTGTTTAGCTTTATACAATTGAGAAGTATTTATACAACAGTGGATTGTTTACCTTAAGTGCAAAAACATTCGAATCTAACTCAACAGCTCTAGAACATCAGTTAACAACTTCACAATCTACTACAACAGTTTTCAAAGACAATAGAATAAGAATTCATATAATTTTGTTTTTAATTTTTTCTATATGTATTTTTTCCATGGTAGATTTTCAAATTTTGAGTTGTTAACACACATGCAAGAAAATATATGCTTATGTGTATTCCCGATAACTTACTTTATTATTCCCTTAATATATTATGTTTCCTTTTATGTGAAGTTGTTATGGTTTTGGGTATTAATGAAGAAAAGGGACCCCAACTCTACAAGTGTGATCCAGCAAGCCATTTTTATAGTCATAAGGTAGTTTGCAAGTTAATTTTATTGCACATCAAGTTTGGATTCTTGATTTTAGTTCTAAATGTCTGGATTCCAGAAGCTGTATATTATTACTATGATTATGAGTCATAACTATTTTTCTCTACTAGTTCTCTTTAACTATATTATATATGAATTTTTTTTTGTTGAGAGTGTAGTACAAGAGGCAACCACAATAATTTGGTTAAATTTTAGTAAATTTAGGGTTTGTATTATGCATCTAGAATGAATTTTTTTATTGATGTTCTGCAGGCAACCATTTTTGGATCAAAAGAACAAAAGGCAATTAATTTCTTGGAAAATAAGGAATAATGAACCTACTTTTACTTATGAGTAAACAGTGCATGTATGTTGTTTTATCCTTTTTAGTAAATTTAGGGTTGTATTATGCATCTAGAATGAATTTTTTATTGATGTTCTGCAGGCAACCATTTTTGGATCAAAAGAACAAAAGGCAATTAATTTCTTGGAAAATAAGGAATAATGAACCTACTTTTACTTATGAGTAAACAGTGCATGTATGTTGTTTTATCCTTTGTGTATGGTAAAGGAAGTTGTTAAAGGGCACATGTTTAACATTTGGCAAAACTATCCCATTTGTCTAATGTTTCCTATTCCTACTTTTGTACAGACTGCTATCTCGGCTCTTCAATATGTTATTTAAGAAGATTTCAAGGCTACTGAGATATAGGTATAACGATTCAGCCAATCATCTTAGGATATTGATTTATCGATAGTTTATGTAATGTCCCAAAAATTTATTTAAGGATTAAATTGAAATGAATTAAAAATACAAGGATTTATTAAATTAAATAATGAAAGACGAGGATGAATATGATTCATAGCTTAGACTAAATTGTAAGAAATGATGATTAAAAGGATATTTTGGTCATTTGGATTAAATTGAATTTAATATTCAATTAGTGGGGAATTAAGATAAGAGATAAGATGAAGAGGGGAATAGGAAGTCAACCTTTTCATCTTCCTCTCTTCTTGCCGTGGAAAACTCTCCCCTTCAGCTCAAAGGTAAGTTTCCAATTTAATGGTTATTTCCTTCGATTTTTTATAGGGATTGAAGCTTTATATATTATGGAAGCTAAAGGAAGGTTTAAATGAGATTAAAACTAATTTATTGATGAGATATTAGAGATTAAAGAAAATGGGTTTTTGAGTGACATGATGAAATATGAAGGTTTATGAATGTTTTATGGTAGATTTGACTTGTCATCAACTTAATTAAGAGATATGAAGTGTTAGAATTGGATTTAGAACATGTTGAAAACTGGGTATGATTCTTGAATCTCATGTATAAGAAAATATCTTGAGGTTAATGATGTAGTAAATGCGTATAAATGAGTTTAGATGAAGGTAATAGAGTTCAGGGTATGAAAAGGGTTTGAATATGGAGCATTTGAGCTGGAATTATGTGATTTTCGTGCTCAAAATGTAAATTATGGACAAAGTGCATCGATGCACAAGGAGTGTAGCGATGCACACACTAAAATAAATAAACTTCGAATGTAGATAGTGCATCGATGCATAGGCTGTGTACCAATGCACCAGTGAGAGGATGCATCGATACATTATAAAATGTACCGATGCATACATTAAATAAATAAATGAAAATAGTTTTTCTTTTAAAAGATTTCAATATACTAATAAGTGATATTGAATGTGTCTTTAATGGATGCTTGAGCATATCGAAATCAAGCTCCTGAGTCTAACAAAAAGAAAGGCAAAGACAAAGTAGCTGAGTAATCAGAATTACGTATTGGAAATAATAGCAAGGCAAACCATGTGAGTGTATTTAATTATGTATGTATATGTGGTAATAGATAAAATAGCATAATCTATTGATGTATGCATAGTGATTACCGAATGGCACTATATGTGCTAAAATGATAAGGAAATCATATTAAGTGTATGAATTTCCATATGGAGCACTGAGTGTGCTAAAATGATAAGGAAATCATACTGAGTGTATGAATTTTCATATAGAGCACTTAGTGTGCTAAAATGATAAGGAAATCATACTGCGTGTGAATTTCCATATAGAGCAATGACTGTGCTAAAATGATTAGGAAATCATACTAAGTGTATGAATTTCCATATGGAGCACTGAGTGTGCTAAAATGATAAGGAAATCATACTGAGTGTATGGATTTCCTTATGGAGCACTGAGTGTGCTAAAATGATAAGGAAATTATACTGAGTGTATGGATTTCCATATAGAGAATTGAGTGTGCTAAAATGATAAGGAAATCATACTGAATATATGGATTTCCAGATAGGGCATTATATGTGCTAAAATGGTAAGGAAATCATACTGAGTGTATGGATTTCCAGAAAAAGCACTAAGGGTGCTACAAGGATAAGGAAATAATACTAATTGTATGGATTTTCATATAGGGCATGTGCTAAAAATGGTAAAGAAATCATACTAATGGTATGGATTCTCAAATAGGGCACTTTGTGTGCTAAAATGAGAAGGAAATCATATTAAGTATATGATATTCCAGATAGAGAACTGAGAGTGCTAATATTATATGGAAATTATACGAATTGTATAAATTTCCTATGGAATGTATGGATTCCAATAACGATTAATAAATAAGGTTAATGACATCAGTGATGAAATTATAGTAATTATGTTAGTAAAATAAGCTTACGAGCTTATGGAATAATGGTAAGTACATTGGTAAAATAAGCTTACGAGCTTGTGGAATAATGGTAAGTACATTGGTAAAATAAGCTTACGAGCTTAGAGATTTAATGGTAAGTATATTGTTAAAATATACTTACGAGTTTATGGATTAAATGGTATGTTTATTGATAAGAAATTTTATAGTATTTTGATTATGGTAAAAGATTGGATATATTGATAACATTATTTTATGGCATTTTGATTTTGACATTGAAATGCATGAATTGTATTTCACGATATATTGTTTTAATTGTCTCACTAAGTATATACTTAGCGTGTGATGATTTTCACGCGTAGGTAAAAAGCCAGTAGTGGAATAAAGAGTTCAAGGTGACATCAAGCATCGAGGAGTATATTTCAATATCAGTAAGGCATTCTATGATGAAATTTTGACTTAGATAGTGGCATGTAATTAATAATGTTCAATTTAATTTGTTGAACTAATTTGGAAACAAAATGGTAAGTTATAGTGATGAAAGAACAAGTTTTTATGAGTTTTATGTATTTCTCAGAAATTACTGTAGCAGTGCATCGATGCACTGTAGCAGTGCATCGATACACATTTTAAGTTCAAAATTTTGGTGCATCGGTACACTGTTAAATGTTCACGGGCATTGTTCATCACTATTCACGGTAATGTTCATACGTATAGTACTGTTCATGAAAAGTATTTTTTCAAATTTGTTATAACAAACATTACTCATCAATATATACTCGTATTTTATTAATATAAGTTCAAATGTGTTGTGATTTTATAAGAACGTTGTTTTAAAAGTCAATGTGATATCTCAGACTCGTATCCGGGTCGGGTACGGGTTGGGATGTTACATTTAATGGTATCAGAGCTACAGGTTTAGCCGATTCTAGGACTAAATCGAGGTTGTTTTGAGTAAAAAGTGTATATATCTCACTAGGATGTCAAAAGTTACTGATAATTGTATATATAATGTGATGATGTTTATAGGGAGTAAGTTATTCTTTACTAATGTATGATGATTTTGACTATGTTTAGATATCGGAAATTAAAGACAAAGGTTAGAAAGTTGATAATGTTTAAAAGAAGGTCGAGATTGAAATCGATCCAAGAGAATCTGACATGACTTCAGTATCACGCCTTAGAAGGGTGAATGTTGTTAGGGATTTTCCTTCATTCAGGTGGAAGAAATGCCCATCTTTCAATGACATTTTTGAATTGAAAGAATTGATTAAAAAATTGAATGGATTACAAGAAAAGTCAAATCGGATGTGGATCCAGAGGAGATTTCTAAATATAGTGATGATTATGAGGTTTTTCCAAGTGTAAATAAGTGAGAAATATTTAAGCTAAACATTAAATTGTTTAAAGCATTGTTGATTTGAGTAAGATGACATAAATAAGAGGTAATAAGTTGTCCGCAAAAGATTTAAAGAAAGTTGAGTTATTAGTTAATCCAATGATTATGAGTTGGATTGAGAATAGATATCAAGTCCATAAAATTGGATGGGGTTACCTTGTGAAGGTAAATATGCGAAAATAGGTTGTCTAACATTCCATGTTGTAATGAACTATTGTATAGATTGAGATTGTTTATCAAGAACTTGAAAAGTGTTAGGTTCGTAGTTAGATGAAAAATAGTAAATTTTCTTGATAGTGTGATTTTAGCATTAACTGCTATGAAGTTATTGTTACAAATTTATCAAGTTTTATTATTGCATGATGTGAACATTGAGACTTTCAATTGAGATTGAAAATGTTTCAACTGTTTGAAAATAATATTTTTGGATTTGGAAAAGTTATATAGATTTCCCTAGGAATGAAATAAGGAATTCTAAAGTAGAGATATTCAATTCAATTTGATTAAAAGGTGTTATTATGGTGGAAGACCTATGGGTCATGATCCAAATATTAGACAGACAAATAATAAATGTCTGATAAAGATTCAAGAGTTTATGTTATTGATGAATCTTATGGGATTATCATTAACAAGTTTAAGATCATTTTGAGCAGAAGTTGGTTGTCTCTGCATTAAGATTGGGTTAATAGTCGTAAGAAACGATTAATTTAGAAAAATGCAGAGAAGTTAAAATTTTAATGATTGATGAAAAAGTGAAATCATCAATAAGTCATATCAGCAATGGTTACGATTAAGATGATGTAAAAAGAATGCATAACTTTTGTAGCTAAGGTGATAGATACTCAAGTATCTGAAGTAAGATCATATTATATTTCCATAACTCGAGAATTTTCATGTCTTTTTAGATTTATTATTTGGGTTACCTTCAGATTGAGAGGTGGAATTCAATATTAATGGTTATCAAGGCATTAATCATGTATCTATGGGTTCACAACGAATGGTTGCAATTAAGTTAAGAGAATAAAGAACTAATTGCAATAACTACTAGATCGAGGATTCATTAGACAAAGTGTTTCACCTTGGGGTGAAACAGTGTTTATATAAAAAAATGGATCTATGTGATTATGTATAGATTATTGATAGTCAAACAAAGTAACTATCAAGAATAAATATTTTATTCCGATGATTGATGACTTATTTGATCAGCTGAAGAGAACAACTATTTTCTCTAAGATTGATCGTAGATCGGGATATCACCAATTAAAGATTTAAGAGGACGTTGTTCCGAAGATAGTTTTCAGAACACGGTATAGACAATACGAGTTCGTAGTAATGCCTTTTGGTTTAAAATGCTCTAGCAGCATTCATAGATTTGATGAATTGAATATTTCAATTTTATTTGGAATAATTTGAGGTGGTTCGTATTGATGACATTCTGGTATACTTGAAGACAAAGATAGAGCATGACGCTTATCTTTGTAATGTGCTTGAAATACTTAAGGATAATAAGTTGAGAATCAAGTGCTCTCAGAATTGATGTAACTGATTTTTTTTATTCAAGAGCGGAAGTGGTAAAAAGTCATTATGGATTTTGTTACAGGGTTACTTTGACATCAAATAAAAAGGATTCCATGTTAGTGACAGTGACCAGTTAATTAAATCGACATATTTCATTTCGATACTAATGAATTATGCATTGGATAAATATATAGAGTTGTTTATCAAGGAGATAGTTCGACTACATGGAATATCAGTATCCATTATATCGGACAGGGATCCAAAGTTCACTTTAAGATTTTAGAAATCTTTGTATAAAGTTTTGGGTATTTAATTGAATTTCAGTACGACTTTTCATCCACAGAAAGATGGTCAGTTAGAGCGTACTATTCAAATATTGGAATATATGCTTAGAGCATGTGTGATTGATTCCAAGAATCATGGGAAAATAAAAGTATTTGTCTTTAGTAGATTTTTCCTACAATAGTAGTTATCAATTGAGCATCAAGATGGCTTTGGATGAAGTTTTATACGGGAGAAAATATCGAACACCATTGAATGGGCTCGAGTGAAAAGATTGAAATTTGGTTAGCCATATTTATTGAAAGAGGTTGAGGATAAAGTAAAGATCATTCAAGAAAATCTCAAGATGACATTTGATTGACAAAAGTCTTATGCAGACTTGAAGCAAAAAAAGATTGAATTTCATGAAGGTGATAAATTTTTTTAAAGTACCACATTGGAAAAAGATATTTAGCTTTGGGTGCAAAGGAAAACTAAGTCCATGATTCATTAGATCTAGTCAAAGTGATTCAGCAAAATTATAATGTCGATGATGTTACTTGGAAAAGAGAGGATGATATGAAGAAATAATATCCATAACATTTTCATATCAGGTTGAAGATTTGGACTAAACAAGTTCAAAATTTAATGATTAGCATGATCTTCACAAAATACTTAAATTAAGGGGAAAATAATCGGAATTCAAGAAGTTGGCAAGACCAGAAGAAGTTTACAGTTAAGGCGTGGGCACGTCGTTCGTACAACCCTAAATTAGGGTTACAAATTTACAATAGAAAAGGGTAATCCTTATAAAAAGGGAAGTTAGGGTTTTCATTGAAAGTCTTAAAATTCGAGGACGAATTTTATTTAAGGAGGGTAGAATTGTAATGCCCCAAAAATTTATTTAAGGATTAAATTGAAATGAATTAAAATACAATGATTTATTAAATTAAATAATGAAAGACGACGATGAATAGGATTCATAGCTTAGACTAAATTGTAAGAAAGGATGATTAAAAGGATATTTTGGTCATTTGGATTAAATTGATTTTAATATTCAATTAGTGGGGAATTAAGATAAGAGATAGGATAAAGAGGGGAATAGGAAGTCAACCCTTTCATCTTCCTCTCTTCTTGCCGTGGAAAACACTCCCCTTCAGCTCAAAGGTATGTTTCCAATTTATTGGTTATTTCCTTCGATTTTTTATAAGGATTGAAGCTTTATATATTATGGAAGCTAAAGGAAGGTTTAAATGAGATTAAACCTAAGTTATTGATGAGATATTAGAGATTAAAGAAAATGGGTTTTTGAATGACATGATGAAATATGAAGGTTTATGACTGTTTTATGGTAGATTTGACTTGTCATCAACTTAATTAAGAGATATGAAGTGTTAGAATATGATTTAGAACATGTTGAAATTGGGTATGATTCTTGAATCTCATTTAGAAGAAAAGATCTTGAGGTTAAGGATGTAGTAAATACGTATAAATGAGTTTAGATGAAGGTATTGGAGTTAAGGATATGAAAGGGGTTGGAACATGGAGCATTTGAGCTGGAATTATGTGATTTTCGTGCTCAAAATGGAAATTCTGGACAAAGTGCATCGATGCACAAGGAGTGTACCGATGGACACTTAAATAAATAAACTTCGAATGTAGATAGTGAACCGATGCATAGGCTGTGTACCGATGCACCAGTAAGAGGATGCATCGATACACTAGAAAATGTACCGATGCATACATTAAATAAATAATTGAAAATAGCTTTTCTTTTAGTTTAAAAAATGAAAGATTTCAATATACTAATAAGTGATATTGAATGTGTCTTTAATGGATGCTTGAGTAGATCGAAATCAAGCTCTCGAGTCTAGCAAAACGAAAGGCAAAGACAAAGTAGATGAGTAATCAAAATTGCGTATTGGAAATAATAGTAAGGCAAACCAGGTGAGTGCATTTAATTATGTACGTATATGTGGTAATAGATAAAATAGCATAATCTATTGATGTATACATAGTGATTACCGAATGACACTATATGTGCTAAAATGATAAGAAAATCATACTGAGTGTATGAATTTCCATATGGAGTACTGAGTGTTCTAAAATGATAAGGAAATCATATTGAGTGTATGAATTTCCATATGGAGCCCTTAGTGTGCTAAAATGATAAGGAAATCATACTGAGTGTATGAATTTCCATATGGAGCACTGAGTGTGCTAAAATGATAAGGAAATCATACTAAGTGTATGGATTTCCATATGGAGCATTGAGTGTGCTAAAATGATAAGGAAATCATACTGAGTGTATGGATTTCCATATTGAGTGTATGGATTTCCATATGGAGCACCGAGTGTGCTAAAATAATAAAGAAATCATACTGAGTGTATGAATTTCCATATAGAGCACTGAGTGTGCTAAAATGATAAGGAAATCATACTGAATATATGGATTTCCAGATAAGGCATTATATGTGCTAAAATTGTAAGGAAATCATACTTAGTGTATGGATTTCTAGTAAAGCACTAAGGTGCTACAAGGATAAGGAAATCATACTAATAGTATGGATTTTCATATAGGGCATTTCATGTGCTAAAAATGGTAAAGAAATCATGCTAATGGTATGGATTCTCAAATAGGGAACTTCGTGTGCTAAAATGAGAAGGAAATCATATTAAGTATATGATATTCCAGATAGAGCACTGAGAGTGCTAATATTATAAGGAAATTATACGAATTGTATAAATTTCCTGTGGAATGTATGGATTCCAATAACGATTAATAAATGAGGTTAATGACATCAGTGATAAAATTATAGTAAGTATGTTGGTAGAATAAGCTTATTAGCTTATGGAATAATGGTAAGTATATTGGTAAAATAAGCTTACGTGCTTATGGAATAATGGTAAGTATATTGGTAAAATAAGCTTACGAGCTTAGGGATTTAATGGTAAGTATATTGTTAAAATAAACTTACGAGTTTTTGGATTAAAAGGAATGTTTATTGATAAGAAATTTTATAGTATTTTGATCATGGTAAAAGATTGGATATATTGATAACATGATTTTATTGCATTTTGATTTTGACATTGAAATGCATGAATTGTATTGCACGGTATATTGTTTTAATTGTCTCACTAAGTATATTCTTAGCATGTGATGATTTTCACGCGTAGGTAAAAAGCCAGTAGTGGAATAAAGAGTTCAAGGTAACATCAAGCATTGAGGAGTATATTTCAATATCAGTAAGACATTCTATGATGAAATTTTGACTTAGTAGTGGCATGTAATTAATAATATTCAATTTATTTTGTTGAACTAATTTGGAAACAAAATGGTAAGTTACAGTGATGAAAGAACAAGTTTTTATGAGTTTTATGTATTTCTCAGAAATTACTATAGCAGTGCATCGATACACATTTTAAGTTTGAAATTTTGGTGCATCGGTACACTGTTCACTGTTCACGGGCACTGTTCAACATTATTCATGGTACTGTTCATACGTATAGTATTGTTCATGAAAAAGTATTTTTTTTCAAATTTGTTATAAGAAACATTACTCATCATTATATACTCGTATTTTATTAATATAAGTTCAAATGTGTTGAATTTTGTAAGAACGTTGTTTTAAAAGTCAATGTGATATCTCAGACTCGTATCTGGGTCGGGTACAGGTTGGGGTGTTACAGTTTAGGTAAAAAAGTTAAGAGACTAATAAGAAATATACACAAATTTATTACTTATAACGAGTCAGGAATCATCTGAAAAAAGAATAAAGCTCAAAAGTGATTCTCTAATGGTCAATACCAAATTTGAACTATACCTGGCCTGAGAAAGAATCAAAGTTGTGAGAAGAAGAAAATGAGATCAAATAACGTTGAAGGAGAGCCCCAAAAATCGGTTTCTATTATAATTCGCAAATGCCGATGAGCTGCTAAAGATCCAAAACTAACATTCTTTTCCACTGCTTCCAGGTTATATTAGATTCAATGATAGATTTGGGCTTCAACAGGGAATGACTGTAATAGAGCATCATTTAATGGTAGATTAAATGGCAATTTACAGGAAAAATAGGGAAGATAGGGAAGAGGTTCAAAAGAATTAGGGATCGGATAGAAGGAAGGGGAATATATTTATCCTTTCACGGCGTTTACCCAAAAAAACGCTGCTAATGTACATGATTTTGTGGTGCTTTTATAACAAATGCGACTATAGATGAACCCTATTACGATATTTGTATAAAAATGCCTATAATGTACTACTGTGTTGTGGTGTTTTATGAAAAAAAATGTCACTATAGATGAACCCTATTACAATGTTTGTATAAAAATGCCGCTAACGTATTAATCTGTTGTTGCATTTGTTGAAAAACACCACTATAAATTAATCTTATTGTGGTATTTTTGTAAAAACGCTGCTATAGTACTTGTAGACACCCATTTTGTCCGGGTCAAAAAAAGAAAAGTCACCCACCGATTTCTCCACTATCATCGCTTCATCCACATGCCATTGCCACAATTTCAAACTTGTTGAAAAAAAAGCAAGAAAAAATGTACAAATGGGGCTATAAAACCCGAAAAAAATGTAATTTAAGGGAGGGAGATTCATATTCAAAAATCAATAAAAGCAAATAAAATTTTCAAATATTTTTTATGGTATTTACGTTTTATTTTTTTTTTTTAATAGCTTTTGAAACAAAAATAATAATAACAAAAAAGGGAAAAGGGCATTTTACCATTCTGCTGAAGCCTCGTCGGCGTTCAGAGGGTCGATTCGTCGATTCAAAGGGTGAGAAAAAGCGTCTCAAGGAGGATAGCAACATACTGAAATTTGGGTCCGATCCAGCGGCAGACGACGGAGATCAGAGCCTAGAAAAGTCGAGCGGTCTTTGGCCATACAACGACATTCGGAGCAACCCCCTGACGAAACGGAGCTCGAATCCATGACCACCGCATCGAGACGAGTCTCCCGGTAAATTTTGGTGGCCAACGGCCACCGGACGCAGATGGCGTGCGGCATGCAGGAGAGTTTGTTGAAGCTTGCAGGTTTCTCAGCTGGTTCACGTGAAATAGGGGATATATTATGGTTGTATAGAAAAAGGGTAAATCATGCAACATGTCCCTATTTTTTAGGATATTTCTACTTTGTTCGCCTAATTAAGGGTCAAATCGCATTCAAAGTCCTCTTAGTTTTAACGTGTTTTATGCTTTGGTCACTGTCAGGGTAAAATCACTTTTAAGTTCCTCGCATTTTAGTTTCTTTTGCATTCTGATTATTTACTTTGTTATTTTTTTCGAATATGCATATTGTTTTTACTAACTTTCGATTTGGTCATTATTTTTGCAATTTTTTGTTATAATTTAGTAGTTGTTTTATTATTTGTTGCATTTTGATCATTGGACATTTAATTTTTAATTTATTTCAATTTTTTCATTTGTTTTATTTTATTTTATTTTAGTCAATATTAGTTTTTGATTTAGCTAATGTTATTTTAATTTTTACATTTTAGTCACTAATTTATATTTTTATTCGAATCTGACCTAGGAATTTATGCATGTTTTATTTTGGTCACTAATGTAAATTATATTCTTTTATTTTGGTCTTTTAATTTTATAGTAATTTCATTTTAATCACTAATTTTATGTGTTTGGTATTTTGTTTAATTATTGAGTGATCCTTTAACATTTTTTCATTTTTAGAATAAAAATATTATTGTTATTATTTCTTAATTTTTATTTTTTTTATTTTATTTTTTTAGAAATTAATATTTTCTTACTTTTTTATTTTAATATTTTTCTTGAATTTTTAAATTTTAATTTTCACAATTAAGACAACCAACAAATTAAATGGTATCGAAAGGGCAGTTCAAGGGTGATAATCCTTCTTTGACTGTAACCGACTCCCGAACTCGTTTTAATCGAATCTTTGTAACGCAGACTAATTTTCTGTCTTAAAAATGTTTTTTCGTAAAATTATTTTTAAAAATACATTTTTAGGTATTCGACCTACCAACCCAAAGGTCGATGGCGACTCTTTTTCAATTTATTCCAAATTATTTCAAAACCGCCAATTTTCTAAAATTAAAGTTGTGACCGTTTTTAAAACAATATTTAATTGTTCCACCTAAAAATGGATATGACAGTACTTCTCCATTGCGGCGTTTGTTTGGGAAACGCCACTATAGATGACAAACGCCACAAAAGTACTACTTTGTTCGGCGTTTGATAAAAACGCCACTATAGATTAACCCTATCATGGCATTTGTATAAAAATACTGTTAAAGTTATCATTTTGTGGCGTTTGGTATGTAAACGCCACTATATGTTTAAAATTAGTGGTGTTTACCCTCAAAACGCTGCTGCAATCAGGGTCAACTCAGAAGCAAACCGTCGTCGATTGTTGTTGGCCTATTTTTTTTCTCTTCTTGTCTAATACCGAATGATAGTATATTTTTTATTCTTTGACGTCGAAATATTGATGCTATCCTAAACATTTGCATTTATCTAAACGAAAAGGGAGTCTTAAAGATTGATTCTTTGTTGTGGCGTTCTTATTCGGAAAGATACCTTTTAATAGCTGATGAATTCTCTCATTTCCAAGCTAACCGAGGAGAAAAACATTGGCATTCAGCAAAATAACAAGCTCAGCATGAACTAGTAAGTTACTCATCTTCCTGCAGTACTCTGGAGTTAAACTTTGGATCCTCTACTCAGAACCAAAAGATGAAGGAATTGAGACACCGAATGCTAATATGTTATGGCTATATTAGTGCAAGGTCAGTT
Source organism: Hibiscus syriacus (assembly GCF_006381635.1). Classification (NCBI taxonomy): domain Eukaryota; kingdom Viridiplantae; phylum Streptophyta; class Magnoliopsida; order Malvales; family Malvaceae; genus Hibiscus; species Hibiscus syriacus. The sequence continues at coordinate 3,285,506 of NW_024063507.1, read as the reverse complement.
TCCAGTTGTCAATCAATGCTTTTGCGACCTTACATCGAGACTTCTGCAACAACTCTTGAGAAGTGAAGCCAAATTTAGATATATCACTATTGTTGGATTAGTTGGCATCATTTTGTTGGAAAAGAGCATGACTGCATACTGCCAAGGTGCTCCCTTGTTTGTGGGGAAAAAATGAGAGGTGGAAAATTGAAAAATCAAATATTTTGACTCATGAGCTGTAGCTTTTGTTCAATGTATTACTTACTATGAATGCTTGAAAAACAGGTCCAATGTATGATGGGAAAGCAACTATTCCTCATTGTATCGTCTTGCAATTAAAAGTGAATCGTTTTAGTGGGAATTACTGAATTCTATAATCGTCGCCAACTCTGAAAAATTCTCTGGTTTTATTTTATCAAATTATAGCTTAAATTTGTATAAAATCTAGTTTAATGCGTTTATATAGTAACAGGGTAACGGAATTTAGTGTGCTTTATGATCACAAGATTCTATACTTTGCAGAAGGGAACATAATAAGTAAAATTCATATGATATTTTCTATAAAAAATCATATGATATTACGAGCATTTAATAAAGGCAATGGTAGTAGTTACAACCATCTTTCGGCCCACATACTTGTGGTTGGATTTGAACACATGAAAATTTCCATTCTATTATTTTATTGGGTAAAAAGTGGACATCTACGAGATAATATTTATACATAATTTTTTAGGGTAAATTATACAAATAGACACTTTTGTTTGAGTTTTATAAACTTATGGTCACTTAATTCAAAAAACATAATATATGGTCGCTCTAGTTTCGTTTTAATTAAGACGTGGACACTAGGACGTTAGCTTCAATGAGTTAGATGACATGGCATGTTAATAAAAAGGTTTAATTTTTATTTAAACCCTTAAACTTTAGATAAGTTACTAATCATGGGTCTTTTTGTAAACCCAAACTAATTTAGGGATAAAATTTCAATTTACCCCTTTTTTAAATAGATCGGGTTGCCAGCAAAGCCTTCGTTGAGAATGAATACTTGGGCGGACGATGGTTCTCATTGCCAGGGGTGTTCTTCTCAGTTCACCTTCATCAATCGCAAGGTTTTACTTTTTATTCCTTCATCTTTTCACGGATTCTTACCTTTTCTTCTCTCTAATTCAATAATATCTCAAATCTTCTTTTTCCCCACCCCTCCAAATATGGAGATTGTTTCTGATTACACTTGAACTTTCAGTATTTTAGATTACTCCTGGGATTTCTTTGTCGGTTTAACTTATTGATGCTACATGATATATAAGATTCAAAGGTGATTCCGATTAGAATCCTACTTATTTAAATCAAGATGGTTGTAGTATTTATTCTTTTTGGTAATTATTGTTCTGATTAAATTTTAGTATTTTAGATTACTTCCTGAATTTCTCAAATACATATGTAATTGGAATGGTTATATTAGAATTTGCAACTCTTTGTTGGATTAACTTAATAATGTTCTGTGATAGATAAATTTAAAATTAAATTTGATTAGAATCCTACTTTTTAGCCAAAAGCGGGCAGGTACTGCTGCAGAGGCAATGGCCCAGTTAAAGAAGGCAAAGTTACTAGAGAAGGACCTTGAAAGTTTTGAATCTCAGCCAGAGAATCTGACATTTAATCAAAATGTCTCAACTCCTCACACTGCTGATATATCAGTGAAGTCGGCCAAATTGGGTTATGACGGTGTTAATGCTATGAAAGTTATGGAAGTAAAACCTGCACGAAAAATTAGATTGGCAGTTCATAAAGAGTTTCTGAGCAGGTTTCAAATCGCGGTCGCGGTCGTGTTTTCGTTCATTTTGATTTATCGTGATTGTGGCTACTACGGCCATCGCGGGCGTTATTGGGCACTATTGCAGGTGTAGCGGATAACTCGGACGGCGACAAAACCACTATTTTGTTGGTGCTATCACGTTTTCGGACCACGATTTGAAACCCTGCTACTGAGTTTTAAAACAATATTAATTCGCTGGGAAGCAGTCGAGAAGATAGGTTTAGAGAAGAAAATATATGATAAAAAGGGTAAATTGATATTTTATCCTGGATTATTTTGGGTTTTTAAAAAGACCAATAACTAGCAATTTATCTAAAGTTTAAGGGTTCAAATAAAAATTAAACATTTTTACTAACGTGTGGTGTCATCCAACTCACGACAGCTAACGTTTAGTAACCACATCTTAATTAAAATAAAATGAAAGTGATCATATATTATGTTTTTTTAATCCAGTTACCAGAAGTTTATAAAATTCAAACGAAAGTGATCATTTATGTAGTTTACGTTTTTTTAAATTTAAGAATGCATACATTCCAGAGATATAGCTATTCAAACCTAAAATTTTAAAGAAGAATAACAATAAGGTTTCATAAATGTTATGGAGGCAAGAACTGAAAGACAAACGAGGGCTGCCAAATCCTTTTAGGTTTCACATGGACTTGTCTGTTTAAGGGTAAATGGCTATGTCGTCCAATAATGACAAGCCAACAAGATGTGTTATTGCCAAATCAAAAATACCTTTGCAAGATTTCATGGGTTCATCCCCAAGGACCAATTACCGAGTTTTGTAGGCATTCTTAATTTTATACCAATCAATCTTATCAGCATTTTGCATTAATCCAATGGCATATTTCTTTGATCCATTAAAGACTTGAGATGAATAGAATGAACGTGAGGTTGACATTTGATGACATGGCAAGGTCAAACCCTCCACCAAATATAAGAAAAAGAAAGAGTCTTGAGCATGAAGAGATAGGGGAAATAAAGAAAGCCGAATGGCCATTGCCTTTTTCACAAAGCAACCGGTGCTTACTTTTCAGTTTTGTTATATATGAAAATGGGAAATCACGACATAAATAAATAAAACATTGTGTGGGATGCGTTGTTTGTAAGCTGACTAAAGGAAATGGTGGAAAAGGAAGATGGGGAGTTGTTTTTTTAGATAAATAAAAGAGAAAATAACTTCAGTGACAAAAAATGTCTTATAATATACGAATTTAACCAATTTTTTTTTGGATTTGCCAAAATGACCAACAAATTCGCAACGCGATCTCAAATTCGCAATGCGAATTCCAATTTCGCAACGCGAATATGTAAATCGCATTGCGATTTTCCAAATTCGCGTTGCGAAATTGGAATTCGCAACGTGATAGTCAAATTCTCAACGCGAAAGTCAAATTTGCAACGCGATAGTCAAATTCGCAACTAAATTTCAAATTCGCAACGTGAATTTAATTTCGCAACAGGTTTTAGTTTCGCAACACAAATGTTTTGGGTATATAACAACACAGCAGCAGCAACCTATAACCTAAATCCCTAAATCGCAACTCATTCCATCTCCATCTATCTCTCTCTCCGTCGACATCCGTTCCTATATCCAACGACATCCTTCCCCATCTCTATTTTTTTTACATAATTTTATTTCTATATAATTTTCAATGATTTATCTCCCAAATTATCAACTACCAACTTTATAAAGGTATGTTTTTCTCTAAGTTAGTGATGATATCTAGTTTATAGCTCGTTTGTTTAGTAAATTAATTTACAATTTTTAGAATGAAATCATCTATTGTTGATCATGTTTGGATAGATTTGTGTTTTGGAGGATCATGGGAGAATGTTCATGGTGTTTTACAATATGTGCCTTTACCCATGAATCTTCAACTAAAACTGTCATTAAAAAAGTTAACTTATGAAACTCTCTAATGTTATGTGTTGCAAAGAAATTGAATTTAGAGCCTCTAAGTGGATTTAGACTATCTTATCTGAGAAAAGGTAAAGTTTATTTGTTAACCGACAATGAAGATGTTGAACGATTCATTACTTACATTAGTGTTTCGCAAGAAGATTATGTTACATTATATGTTGTTGAACCTAGAAGTAGTGAAGTTGGGTCAGTAGCGGGTAGTAATCAACTAAGTTCTTCAACCCAAAATTTAATGGTTCCACCACAATTTCATCACCAAGCAAATTTTGTTTCACCACATTTCCAATACCAAACACAATCTCAAAACCCACAACCTTTTCCTAATCCAAATCCCAATCAACTTTCAGCACCAAATTCTGATTTTCGTATTGACCAGTTAGACGATTATGAGCCAACAGAAAAAATTGTGAGTACTAGTCAGTATTCGAAATTTGATCTTGGTCAATACTCGGATTTTGATGATGTGATGGAAGAAGAAACAGACTCTGCATGTAATGATATTGATATTGGTCAATACCCGAATTTTGATGATGAAACAGCCGATGCAGAGGAAGATGTTGTTGATGATAATGAGGAGGAAGTTACGACTGTGAATGAACATGTTGAACATCTATTCTGTAATTCATATAACCCTAAAGAAGAAAAAGAAGAAGAAGAAGAAGTCCTCGAAGAAAAGAAAAAGAAGAAAATGCCACGAGAGTATAACTGGAATATGCCAGAATTACTTCAGATACCGGAAGAAGAGTTGGTAAAGATATCAGTTGATTGTTACACAAAAGTTATTCGTATCAAGAAAGATGATTGTTTTGATACAAAGGAAGACTTGAAGATAGCTTTGTATACGAAATGTGTGGAAGATGGCTATCAACTAAGAGTTAACAAATCAAGCAAAGATCGTTTCGAAACAAGGTGTATGATTGACAAAAACTGTACGTGGCATATGATTGCTAAGAGGATAAAAGATTGTGAAATGTTCCAAGTTAGGACTTTTATTGATAAACATACATGTTTAAGAACCCAAGTTTTTCCTCACCATAAACAGGCAAACAAAAAGGTGTTGGGTGGTTTTCTGGCTGAGTTAATGTTTTTGAATGGAAGGGTATATCGGGGACATGAAATTATGACTGACATGAATGCTCGGTTCAAGATTAGTATCTCATATTCTCAAGCTTGAAGAGCCAAATGTTATGCCTTGGAATTGTTGAGGGGGTCACCAGAAGCATCGTTTGCCTAACTGTCGGATTATTGTCACAATTTAAAGTTGAAAAATCCTGGGTCGGTAACTCATATCAAAATAGATAGTGATGGATGCTTTGAGTTGTTGTTTATCGCCATTGGTGATGCGATTAGTAAATAATTATAATTTTGTTGACTCATTTTTGTTAGTTGCATGCATTTCACATTTAAATGATTATATTTTTTGTGTATATGATTTTGTAGATTTGTTCGTTTATTACTTGCATGCGCCCAGTTATTATAGTTGATGGAGCACATTTGAAAGGTCGATACCTTGGAGTAAACTTATTAGCAGTAGCCATGGATGCTAATAATGGGATACTGCCAATAGCTTACGGGGTTGGCAAATTTGAAACCTCTGATTCATGGACATGGTTTATGGGGCATCTTAGGGATTGCATAGGTCCTATTAACAATCTGATAATCATATCCAATAGGGTAAACTCAATTGTTTAAGACGTGTTTTGCCTCAATGTGCTAAAACACACTAGAAGATGTCAGGTTTTAAAGATGGTCAAGAGTACATCAACTTGGAGCAAGATATGGTTTCATGACGTCTAATAGTGCAAAATCAATCAACGCTCTAAGTCGTCATTCCCGTAAATTACCCATTACTATGTTAATGAAGTTTTTTCAAGCCTATATTCAACAGTGGTACTACAAGAAAAGAAACCATGCAGGTATTATTTCTTTAAATTCGTAACTTATCATATATTTTACTAAGTATTATTTATTTAAATTTACAGGAACATTAGAACATCGGGTTACACCATGGACTGAAAAAAAGATAACGAAACGTGTTGTGAAGTCAACGTCCTGGAGAGTTGAACCATGTTTAAACACTTTGTTTGAAGTATTGGATAATAATTTAACGGGCTTGTCGATCTAAATGCAAAGATGTGTAGTTGTAAGAAATGGCAAACATCTGGTTATCCGTGTGGTCGTGTTATAAAAGGTTCTCTTCATCTAAACCAAGATGATTCAAGCGTAAGCTATGAATTGCTACACTACAGAAGTATATCGACAGACTTATGCCGAGATTGTCTACCCATGTCCACATCCTTCTGAGTGGGACATACCAGATGACTTACAAACAGTTTTGCCACCAGTCATGGACAGCAGGCTACCTGGCCGACCAAAACATCACGATCGTATATCGTCTAAGGGTGGAGAGAATAGGATATCGACATGTAGTTTGTGCAAGGAGAGTGGTCATACAAGGTTGACCTGTGGATCACCAGTGCCATCACAATCATCTTTTCCTCTACCAAAAAATGGATCCTCGTCAAAATCCAAAGCACATGTGGTGCCAAGCAAAAGGAAATCAAAATCGTAATCAAAATCCCAATCACAACCGGCTTCACCTTTTGGGACTTATTAACTTAGGTGATTTTTAAATGCAAACGTTGTATTATGTGTATTTTATGTGTGAATGCATACATTTTTAGTTAGACATTCATTAGTAACTTGAGTTTGAACATTGATATGATATGTTCAATTGTTATCATGTTGGGATTTTCTCGTGTTTGATTGCTTGGATAGTTGTTCTCTTGCTTCTTCAAGTGTCCTTAGCTTGTATTTATAGCTTGGAATGTGTTTGATGTTGTATATACCTTGATGTTGTATGTTGCGATCAACACAAAAGTCAAATTCGCAAATCAAAAATCGCGTTGCGAATTTGTACCTTCAACAAGTCTTTTTTGCCTTCAAACATAATGCAGATTGAATTTTTTAAAAACAACAAATCAACTTTTACAAATCAATTAAACAAGCAAAAAATAATTCTTATTTACAAATCAAATTAAACAAATCAACTTTTACAAATAAATTAATCAAAAAATAAATCTTATTTCCTCATCAATTGTAACAAATCAACTTTCAATGTAAAATTCAATTAAACAAAGAAAAAAAGTGTACCCCAAACTCTTGTTTATGCACAAATACATTTCAGTAGCACTTCAGGATTAACCTGCAGAAACCAAACATTTGCTCAAACAACACTTTCTACACATCTAAAACCAACAAACAACAAATTACTAAATTCTAGGTACTTAACCAAATATTCACTTACCAATTGTTTATGTACAACTTTCAGCACGCGGATGCAGGTAGGCAGCGTCTCGAATATATCGATCTGGCCATATAATGCCAAAACCACAAGCCTACTGCAGCTCTATCTCTATCTGTGGGAGGTAGATATTGTATACTTCCTGTCGTCAAATGTTCCAAGCACAAGCATACGAGAGGACCACAATCCCCTCTGGCTCCCTGCGTTTGTTGTGGCGCAGTCTCATCTCTGATCATTGTAATTTTGAACTTCTTTGGCTTCTTGTTCCCGGATTTTGTCCAATAATCAATCGCATTCAAGAATTTAGCCAAATGATCACTCCATCTCTTTGTAATAATATCTCTCAAATCAGACAATGGTATATAATTCAACATGCTGTCATATACCACTGTCTTCAGGGATGGGAGCTGAAGCTCGACGAGAATCCAATGACGCTTTTCCGAAACAGGAATAAACACATGCAATCATAAATAATTGCGCACATCAAATAAAATTTATGAAAACCTTTAAAATATTCAAAAAATAAATACTAACCTTATCGACCTCACACCACACAAGATAAAGTTTAGCTTTTCCATTAGCCAACTTATATGAAGCATCTCTCTGATCCTTCAAGTGAGCTGCGTGAAAAGACGTCGTCATAATAGTCCATCGAATACCTCTTTTCTTCAATTTTCTTATTATTAAAAGACGTGACACCTATGCATCAATATGTTGTTTTATAAAAAACTAAATATATTAGTGAATTTATTAATAATTTTAAAAAAATTAATCAAAATGCAATATAAAAAGAATATAATACTTACCCCCCTTCGAGGTAGCCATTATCTTCAACCCCTAATAAAATACCCCACCAAGACCGATCAAGAAACAAATGAATAGCATCGTCGATTTGGCATAGGTCAGAATAACACCCCTTGCACCGCTCATGTAGATAAAAATCAACTGCGATCTTAGCCCAAAGGGTATTATCCGTAATTTTGTCTGATAGTTTTTCCATCTCCTGCTGAGGAATGATACTGGCCGGTAACTCATACGAAAGCCAACACGCATCCATCATGTCGGGCACGGGAGGTGGTTTATCAATATGTCGACATATGACGCCAAATGAATCGGGCTCTCGAACGGAGGGCAGGACCACTTGAACGATGACAGTGGCCTCTTGAACGGTGGGAGGAGCTTCTTCGATGATGATAGGGGCCTCTTGAACGATAGGAGGCACCTCTTGAATGATGATATGTGCATCGGGCTTATTCTTACAGAGTCTTGGCACTAGTGGGGTGAACGGAGACGTAATGGCACGTGCACGACGTCTGATGCGTGAACCCCGTCGTGCAAGTAAAACCCAACGTAAAGCATCTACCTTAACGGACCGCTAAAAATAAATTAATATATAAATCAGTAAATAAATAAATAAATAATGCCGAAAAAAAGTTATTTACATTTTTAGTATAGTATTAAACAAATTTACCTCATTGCGTAGAGTATTAACCTCATTCTGCAACAATGAAACAATCTCGCGTAGAGCGGCAACCTCATCACATAAGGTAGATACCTCACCGCGTAGCGCACCATTGTCATCGCGTAAAAAATCCACCTCACCGTGTAAAGATCGAACCTCATCAGGCCATGTACCATTATCTTCACGTAAAGTACCGACCTCATGACACAAAACACCGACCTCATCACGTAATTCCCCTAACTCATCCCGTGGAGGTGGATAACAGGGAGATGGAGATAAACGGAGCCTCTTTACCGGTCGCTTATCATGAGGTGATGGTGGAGAAGAGGCTCGATGATGTGATGGAATAGGTGATGGTGGAGGTGTAGAAGAGGCTCGACCAGGTGATGGCTCCGGGTGTCGAGCTATAGAATCGGCCCGATGGGGTGATGGCTCTCGAAGTGGGGGGTGCTCATCATCCGTCCCATCAAAAAACTGCTTACTAGCTTGCCACCAATCAGTGGTAAGCTCAGCATCTGAGGGTTTCAGCCTCTGTAATGGGTAGTTGGCCTCCTAACAATATAAAATCTCAAACAAAGTTAAACGTGTACTAGTAATAACTTGTTTATATATGGTAGTATTTGTGTGTTAACTTACATCATTAATCATCGTATATGGGAGTAAGTCTTCCCAATCCAACATGTGTTTCCTCTTCCAGGTAATAGCCCTAGGAATATCATTTGATCTTTTTATTGCATATGTCCACATGTTGGGGAAAGCCTCAAATATCCAAATCTACAAACAATATAATACACAAACATTAGTAATTGTTAAATAATTAATTATAATTTTGGAAACATTATATAGAAATTCTTACCTTAAAGGCCCAAGTAAAGCCTGTCAAAGTGTATTTAGAACCATCAACCCGCAACCTTTTTCGGTCCTCGAAGGCAGACGACAACTTCTTCCAGGTAGCTTCCTATATATATGAACCCCACGGAAATAGGTTCCATGCATTTAGGTCCTCTACCAATAATGTTAGGTCCTTAGAGATTGGTTGTCTTCCCTCATTGCCTAAAAAGCCGGCATACAAAAGTAGTAAATGGCATACTCGGACAACATCAAGGTCATCCATCTGAGTAAAACCATCTTTATCAAATAATCTCTTCAAGTCGTCGACATGTATACTCGGCTTCGACTTTGCCAGCTCAAGAAAACCCTATATAACCATGATGAGCGAGCGATATGACTAGTGTACCGACCTACATCATCGTGTCCGAAGCGTAGACCGGTGATTAAGCAAAACTCCTCCCGCCAAAAACAAGTATATGCCGGTGCCGGAGGAAAATGAAACCATATCTCTTCATCACCATGTTATACCCCCTTGGGTAGATCGTTAGTCATGGTCTGAAGAAACAAATATTTCAACATAGCATCTCCACCCGGAGTTGTACTTTCAGCCATGGTCCGAAGCAAGTATCCTCAAACAATTTTCTTTGTAGAGGTGTAAGCGTCGACGCAATTTTAGTGGTTATGCTTAATTTATTCCTTAAGGTCAATTGAGCCGAAAAATTTTTCTACAAAAACAATAAACATACCAAGTTAGATATACCAAAAACTATAAATTATACACTACAAACAGACATGATATTAAACAGTGAAAATAAAGCCAAATATGTTTCAAACTAGCACGGTATTCACCCAAGTCATTATTCCATCATAGTTCACAAAATGCATCAGATAACGTTCCAGAAGTAAGAACTTATATAAACATTTAAAAGGACAACATATAGGTTTAGTGCAGGTTCAAGGACAACATAAAGAGTAGTAGTTTATTCTTGAAACTGAAATTAGCAACACTGTGAAGTTAGTATTTGTCTTTGTTTTTTGGTTGAAGTAAAACAATTCATTCAAGTTTCAATTTGGCGAATAAAAGAAGTTTCTGAAACTTAAATTCGCAACGCGAAAATGAAAATCGCAACGCGCTTTTAGTTTCGCATTGCGATTTTCATTTTCGCGTTGTAAATTTGGTGTTGTAATTTAGGGTTTCTTTAACAAAAATACAAAACAAAAAGACAAAACAAAGACAAATACTAACTTCACAGGGTTAAAGACTAAACAGTTTAGTAGTATTGGTAGCAACCGAATGAATTTAGCAATCTCAGTGAAATGGTTAATCTAATAATAATACAAAAATTTCAAAATAAAAATAAGAGATTAAAAAAGCTAACCCTCGGTGGTTGATTTTCCATTTATGATCGTGAATGGTTGTGAGGGTTGATCTGAGATATGGAGAGAGACGGATTTCGTCGGAAATGGGGATAGATTTTGTCGGAGATGGGGACGGATGTCGCCGTAGAGAGTGAGAGATGGAGATGGGACTGAGTTGTGCTTTAGGGTTTTAGGTTAGAGATGATTTGTGATAATACTATTTACATTTGTGTTGCGAAATTAATATTGTGTTTCGCGTAAAAACATTTGACTTTCGCGTTGTGAATTTGAAATTCAGTTGTGAATTTGACTTTCGCGTTGAGAATTTGACTATCGCGTTGCGAATTTGGAATATCGCAACGCGAATTTCGAAAATCACAATGCGATTTACATATTCGTGTTGCGAAATTGGAAACTAGGTTGCGAAATTGGAATTCGCGTTGCAAATTTGTTAGTCATTTTGGCAAATCCAAAAAAATTTGGTTAAATTCGTATATTATAAGGCATTTTTGATCACTGAGGTTATTTTCTCTAAATAAAAACAATTAGAAAGAGAAAGTTAAAAAAAGAGAGATGAAATTGATGAAAACCCTAACGTTTTATTGTAGACGCACACCCTTGTGTCTCTCACCTATCTCCTTTTGCTTTTCTCCTTGGATGCTCACTAGGGTTTTATTGGTTGATGTGTATTCATAACCTTGGCTAAAAAGCTGCAATCATGGCGCTTTATATATATATATATATATATATACACACACATATACACCTCAACCCATTCTTACTTTTCCTTTATATATTACTATGTGCATCAATGTTTTCTACTTTCAGGGTTGAAATCATTAGCATTTTGTGTTAGTTTCTTGGTTACGAGTGAATTAAATACTGATTAATCATTTAAAATGATTGGCACATGATGAACACGTTGCTTCACTGCTAAGACAACATCAAATGCCTAAACATGAATGTCAAACTCTAGGTATTTAAATTTATTGATGATTAAAGTCTTATGTTTTTAAAATAACAAGGAATAGAATAATTCTTGTGATTAACCTTTGTTTTTGGGTCATTAATTCGGACGTAACAGTGATTAACAAGCTTAAGTCACCTGAACAAGGGTTTGTTTTTTCATCATTTTCGATATTCTTTACCCATGTAATGCAATGTGAACTAGTTGGATGAGGTAACTGTGGCTTCAGCTGCACCATTATTGGTTGTTGATTTATAGTTTTAGGGTATAGTTTTAGTGATGTCCAGTCGTTAGCATTTTTTTACAAACAACTCTTATATCTAGCTAATAATAGCATTCAATATGTTCATGTCTTAAGTTACTCTAAATCAAAATGATCGATATAGATGGTTAAATCCTTCAGTTCATGAGGTTTGAAGACAAAAGTGCTTACGTCAATCCCTTAATATGAAAGCAAGGGAGGGTATATTTTTAGAGCTTCAAAGAAAAAGAGTGAGCCACTTTGATTTGAAGAAGATGTCAACCAAAATCCGAACTTGTTTCTCTCATTTCTTCAGAATCTTCTTTGGACAGTTGAGGTTCATAAAGAGAGGCTTTGATTTTGGTGTGAAGATAAGCTACTTTGTGTTAGGTATGGCTCATAAATATACCGGTAAAGAGGACAGGGGATGGAGCGGAGTGAGGGAAGCGAACATCATCTGTCCTTACAAAGAAATTCTCGTAGTGGGGGTTACGATTATGTGGGTTGGGGGTGCTGGGGTGTAACCCCACGGTACGGTACAGGGTTATATTTGTAAATATGTATCAGGGTTTATTTATTATAAATAGAGATGTAACCTAAACCTATGAGATATTGAATAAAACTTGTAGCACCGCCTAGGCATTTAGGATGTAAGCACATTCCTGAACCTCGTTAAATTATCGTGTTCTTTCGTTTTACTTTACCCGATTCTTCAACAATTGGTATCAGATGTCAGGAGCAAAAATTTGAAGTTGCAAAATTTGATGGTCAGATTAACTTCGGATTATGGCAAACAATGGTGAAGGATCTATTGGTGCAGAAAGGGATCCTGAAGGCTTTGCGACCTACAAAGTGGGCGTCGATGGATGAGGAAGATTGGGAAGAATTACAATAGCGAGGGGCAAGAACCATACAATTATGCTTGGTGGAAGAGGTCATATATCACGTCATACATCTGTCGTCTCTAGATGAAATTTGGAGGAAGTTGGAAAGTCAGTTTATGTCCAAATCCTTAACGACTAAAACTGTATCTAAAGCAATGATTGTATGGGCTGAAGATGTAGGATGATCATGATTTGGCACAACAAGTGAATGTCTTCAATCAAATCGTTTCTGATTTGGCTCGGCTTGATGTGAAAATTGAGGATGAAGACAAAGCGATGATTTTAATGTGTTCGTTGCCTCCCTCTTACGAATACATGGTGACTCCTCTTACATATGGGAAAGTGACTATCAAAGTTGAGGAGATTACTCAGCCTTGTTGGCTCACAACCAGCGGAAGCAAAATGCAGGGGAAAACTCTCAAGCTGATAGCTTATATTTCAAGGGTAATCGAGACCGTGGACAGAAGCCGGAGAAGGCAGGGTCTGGGAAGTTGAATTTCATATCCAAATCTAGGGATAAGAAGACAATTAACTGTTACAGGTGCAAGGAGGTAGGACATATGAAGCGAGATTGTCCAAAGTTTAAAAAGTAGACTGATGAGAAGCGTGATGACACATCCAAGTCTGTGAATATGGTCAATGATAACAATTCTGATTGCAGTGAGGGTGATATGCTCTTTATTTTAACGACTCAATTGACGAATGTTTGGATTTTTGATTCTGGATTTTCTTATTACATCACGCCAAATAGGGAATGATTTTTGACATACAAGTAAGTTAATTCTGGTTCTGTCTATTTGGGTGATGATCGATGTTGTAATATTGTTGGTATTGGTGATATCAGAATTAAGATGTATGATGGCTCTGTTTGGACGTTAAGTGGTGTTCGGCATATCCCAGATTTGAAGAAAAATTTGATTTCTTTGGCCACTTTGCACAAGAATGGTTTTATCCTTAAGGCTGATGAGATAGGGAAACCATTCGGATTGTCAAATGAGCTTTAATGTAATGAAAGGAAAGATGACTGCAGGGAATATTTACAGATTGTCAGGGAGTACCGTTGTAGGTGGAGTTCATTCGGTTGAGTCATGTGATGATACTACCAAACTGTGGCATATGCGTCTTGCTCATCTTAGTGAACGTGGTATGGCTGAATTACATAAAACAAATCTGTTGCAAGTATTGTGTTCTTGGTAAACAGACTAAAGTTCGTTTCAAGACTGTGAAGCACGTAACTGAAGGGATTCTTGATTATGTGCATTCTGAGGTATGGGGGCCTTCCACGACATCCTCTTTGGGTGGATATAGGCATTATGTTACTTTCATTGACGATTTTTCATGGAAAGTTTGAGTGTATCTTTTGAAACATAAATCTGACGTTTTTGAGAAGTTCAAGTTGTGGAAAGCTGAGGTAGAAAATCAAGCATGACAAAAAATCAAGTGTTTGCAGTCTGACAATGGTACGAAGTACACAGATTCACAGTTTCTACACTTATGTAAGAAGCATGGGATTAAAAGGCATTTTACAGTGCGTAAGACACCGCAACAGAATGGTATTGTGGAACGGATGAACAGTCGTTAAATGAAAGAGCCATATATTTTCGGTTGAATGCAGGGCTTCCCAAACTCTTCTAGGATGAGGCTGTTAATATGACGTGTTATCTTATCAATAGATCGCCAAGAGTGTCATTTGCTGGAAAAGTTACATAAGAGGTATGGACTGGTCATGATGTTACTTTTGATCACTTACGGATTTTTGGTTATCCTGCTTATGTACATGTATCAGCTGATGAAAGATCCAAACTTCATGCAAAATCGAAGGAGTGCATTTTTCTGGGTTACAAGAAAGGTGTCAAAGGATTCAAGTTCTGGGATCCAGTTGCGAAGAAAATTATGATCAGTAGAGATGTTTTTTTGTGAACATCCTATGTTGCAGCAGAAGAAATACATGACAATGGTAGATTTCGAGTTGTTTCCAGTTGAGAAAATAGAAACTTCTCAACCGACTTCTGGTGGTTCTGTCACGGATTATTTGCAGGATTATAGTCTCGCCAGAGACAGTGTGAGATGGATGAATATAAAGCCTCTAAACATATTGGGTTTTGAAGACTTGGTCTCTTTTACACTTACTGTTAGCAGTGATGATCCGGTTACTTTTTATGCAGTTACTAGTAAGGAAAACGACAAGTGGATGGCTTCCATGGTTGAGGATATGGAGTCTTTGAATCACAATCGTACTTGGGAGTTAGTTCACATTCCTGAGGGTAAGAAGTCGATTGGTTGCAAATGGGTGTATAAGAAGAAACCAGTAGTAACAGAAAAAGAGGGGGAGAATTTTAAGGCTCATTTGGTAGCAAAGGGTTTTTAACAGCAGAAAGAAGTTGATTATGATGAAATGTTTTCTCCTGTGGTCAGGCACACTTCAATCCGAGCAGTACTTGCATTGGTGGCTAGTTGGGATTTGTATTTAGAGCAAATGGATGTGAAAACTTCTTTTTTTCATGGTGCTTTAGAGGAGAAGATCTATATGTGGCAGCCTGAAGGTTTAACTCAACCTGGAAATGAGCATTTAGTTTGCAGATTGAAGAAATCTTTGTATGGGCTGAAGCAGTCTCTGAGACAATGGTACAAACAGTTTGACTCCTATATGATCAAGATTGGCTACAAGCGATGTGAGTATGATTGTTGTGTCTATGTTAAGAGCCTTGATGATGGTTCTTTTATTTTTCTATTACTATTTGTTGATGATATGTTAATTATTGCAAAGAACATGGATGATGTTATCGGTTTGAAAACTTTATTGAGTCAGGAATTTGATATGAAAGATTTAGGTGTTGTAAAGAAAAATCTTAGAATGGAAATTTGCATGGATAGAGACTAATGGAAACTATGGCAATATCAATAGGGTTATGTTGAGAAAATGCTAGAAAGGTTTGCGATGAGCAACGCAAAACCAATTAGCACTCCATTGGCGAATCACTTTAAGCTCTCATCAGAACAGTGCCCTAAGACAGATAAGGAAGCTGAAGATATGGAAAAGGTTTCGTATTCTAATGTTGTTGTCTGCTTGATGTATGCAATGGTATGTACTTGTCCTGATTTAGCTCATGTTGTTAGTCAAGTTTGTAAGTACATGTCTAAACCTGGTAAGCAACATTGGGAAGCAGTCAAGTGGATTTTTTTGTACTTAAAGGGTACTGTGGGACATGGAATTGTTTTTGGTAGTCAACGGGATAATCCTTTGGTTGTAGGATATGTGGATTCAGACTATGCAGGTGACTTGGATAATAGAAGATCAACGACATGGTATATCTTTACTCTTGGTGGAGGCTTATTTGTTGGAAGTCTACTATTCAATCTATTGTGGCACTATCTACAACTGAAGCTAAATACATGGCAGCGGCTGAAGCTGCAAAAGAAGCTTTATGGCTTACTCGTTTAGTGAAGGAGTTAGGGGTTCAGCAAGGTGGAGTTCAGTTGCTTTGCGATAATCAAAGCACTATTCACTTGGCTAAGAATCAGGTATATCGTGCTAGAACTAAGCATATTGATGTAAGGTTTCACAAGATCAGAGAGTTGGTTGCATTTGGAGAGATTTTGTTTCGGAAGGTACATACTGATGAGAATGTCGTTGATATGTTCTCCAAGCCAGTTACGATAGACAAGTTCAAGCATTGATTGGACTTGTTAAATGTTTCGAGTTGTTAAAGAAGTAAGGTAACCCAACCCAAATTGAATGTTTCCTAAGGGGCAATATATTTTCCTAGGTGGAGATTTGATAGGTATAGCTCATAAATATACCGGTAAAGAGTATAGGAGATGGAGTTGTGTGAGCAAAGTGAACATCAACTATCCTTACAAAGAATGGCTCGTAGTGGGGGTTATGATTATGTGGGTTGGGGGCGCAGGGGCGCAGCCCCGCGGTACGGTACAGGGTTATATTTATAAATATGTACCAGGTTTATTTATTATAAATAGAGATGTAACCTAAACCTATGAGACACTGAATAAAACTTCTAGCGTCGCCTAGGCATCGAGGATGTAAGAACATTACTGAACCTCATGAAATTCTTGTGTTCTTTCATTTTACTTTACCCGATTCTTCAACACTTTGCTTTGCATTTTACTTATGTCCTTTCCCTTTCTCTTTCATTCTCTGATCAAATGGACCACACCAGTCTCCATTCACAAACCACCATGATTTCAATTATAAAGACAAGATCATTTTTCGTTACAACTCCGTGCATTGTGACTTTGTTTCGTGAAAGCTCATCGCCTAAGGTTTTCTTCCAAATTCTTTAAACCCTGAAAATGACTCTACACCCTATTTATAGGTATGTAATTTTACTCTCTTCATCCGGCTCCCTTTGCCCTTAAACTATGTGATTTGGGCTTCTCAAGGTTTCGAGGTAATTTTATCTAAAAAGCACCCAAAAATGAAAAAAAAAACATCAATTTAACACACATTCTCGAATATGTATCAAATAAGCACCCTTTCTTACATGTTGAAGCATAGTAACTAAACGTGTGTTAGTTAGAGTGATTAGAGTTGTTGAGTTAGTCAACTTGTGTCAGGTAGGGCTAACTGCCATTGTTATATGTGTATAAACTGGTATACAGCTACTAGTTTTCTCAGATATAAAGAAATATTCTTCTTCTATATGTTGTATTGGTCACTTGTAAATGCATATGCTAAGGCAAGCAAATTTTTGCAAGTTTACACAATCGATGCAAGTAATATAGTAGTGAGTAAGTATCGTCTCCACAGGGATTTGAGGGCTTTTAAAAGATTGCTACAACTAGGAATAGGTGTCACTAACTAATCCTAAGTATATAAGTCTAATGATATAAACAAGGAAAATATGCAATGGCAAATGGTATGAACAGATCGAGAAAAGAATGGTCGAGGCAATAAAAATATGTAAAGGTAAACAAATAAAAGTTTTCAAGGCTAAAGTTATCAAAACTCTGTAAACAAACTGGAAACCTCTCACAATCAGACTTCTAACGGGGCACTTGGGTTGGATTTGCTACGGTGATAAGTCATTTTTATGCTAAGAATAATTTGGTATGCTATGCTTCGGCTGCCCGACAGGATTACTGAGTATTCTTAGACAGATGCTATGGCAATACTACTCGACGTGAGCTACAACCCTTGGTTTGTCAGACTGTTGTTGCGACAATACCTCTCAGCGTGAAATATAGTCATTGTCTATCCTACTCAAGCGTCTATCCCTTTTACTCGATTGAAACTCTCTCCTTATCTCTAAGGTAGATAAGTTAGAACATGACCATCCCGGATCCATTCCATTGTTCACGTAGATCTATCTTAATTCTCTCGAATCTAAGAATCACTATCTAGACAAACGATAATCTCTCGAAAGCTCTTACAAGGTCTAGAAATATTTCACATAGGCACCAGGCAATCTCTCGAAGCTCTTACAGTGTTAAGGAAAAAGATTAAAACAGTGAACAAAACAACACTTAACAAAAACATACTTAATCATTCATTAATGGTAAAATAAAATATCATCCAAGCAATCCCAACACCAAATAAAACAGTTTATGGTGTGGTTAACATCATCCCAAAAATATTCATTAAGTACAAGCCCTTAGAAAAATAAAACATGAAGAACAAGAGGTAGAAAAACTCCCATAACAGAGCTTTGTCGTGACATCAAACCACCACCATGACTGCTCCAGCGCACCAGCCTCTCTCGAGGGTCTGGCCGCCGCCCCTGCGAAGCCTGGTTATGGAAGGCACAAGGACGGATGAGTGGGGGCGATGGAAAAAAGGACGTCACGATCGCCTTTTTCCAAACCTGGGGAATTTTCTCTGTATGATTCTCCCCTCTCTCTCTCTCTTTGGCGGCTGTGACTGGTATTTATAATGGGAATTTTCCTAGGGTTTCACATCATTAAATGCCCCCTAAATAATCATTTTTCTTGTCCAGCTATAAATGGAAAGGCGGCTGGCTGTTGTCAAACTTTTGGGGGATTTCTTGCACGTGAGGTCAATCAGGCAGCTGGCAGGTGACGTCAGCAGTTCGTCAAATTCGCGTCAGACTTGCAAGATTTTCCTTTCCTTGGCAAGGAAAATATGTTATTCACTGTCTTCGTCTTCTGTGTTCCTTTATCCCTATCAAATTAATTTGTGTCGACAAATATATTTTTCCTCAGACATTTCCTGGATCATCACAATCAACAAACAACCTTTCTCATCATCAACATCAGTTTAATCAAATAAACTTTGCCTCGACAAAACTTATCTACCATATGAAAATATGTTCTAAATGCAACTATATGAAGCTAAAATACTTTGTCAATGGCTTTTAGACAATCAATAACTTAAGTAAAAAGACCTAAAATATAGTCTTTTTACGGAGTTATCACACCCCCAAAC
The DNA here is from genome assembly GCF_006381635.1 of Hibiscus syriacus. NCBI lineage: Eukaryota > Viridiplantae > Streptophyta > Magnoliopsida > Malvales > Malvaceae > Hibiscus > Hibiscus syriacus. The sequence continues at coordinate 3,266,333 of NW_024063507.1, read as the reverse complement.
TTAAGCTATTATTTGTCCTCAAGCAATGGATAATAAGCAATTGAGAAATAAGTTTCCATGGCAGAGCAAAAAATTAAGACAATCATGTGGTTTAAAATTTCAACCCTTAGCAAAAAGTTTAGCCTCAACATGGTAGACTACGAGAAGTCAAGTACCTTTCCTAGGTCAGGATTCTTTGTCGGTGTGTGTGTGTGATTGTATAGCAGTTTATGCTTTAATGTAGTTAGAAAACTTATAAGTAAGCGCTTTGTTTTACCAAGACATCAAATTGTTCATCAAGCATAGTTTCACTCCTATTTTATTCAACATGTAACTTCAAACTTTTTTTTCATACTTCAAGGAGAGTCAGCTCATCACATAACCATCCCACACTCTAGGTGAAAGGGAGCCTACCTTCCACCCCCGAGCTAGTCAAATAAAGTTTTTTTTAACACTACTTCGAGGGGAGTCAGCCCATCACACCTACCATCCCACACTCTAAGAGAAAGGGAGCATACCTTCCACCCCCGAGCTAGTCAGGTAGAGTCATTCCGTGACTGCTTTCATTCACTCATTTACTGAGGCAACCATTTATTTAAGGGATTTTTCTAGGTCATGCCAACACACAGAGGAGTGTCCCTCTACAATTCTGTCGAGACATTTATTTGTAATTCAACACAATTCAAAACATTAACGAGTTCAATTTAGCCTTTCAAACATTTAATGCCACGACGAGCAAAAAGTTCTTTCTAAAAATTTTCTAAGCACCTTAAGTAGAGAAAATATACAATCGTGTTCAAAGAGTTACAAAGAATCAAGTCCTAAGGTCGGTTCTGGCCTTCAATAGTCATGTAAAATAATTCTGGCCTAGGCAATAAAATTTGCTTTCATCATTGGGCATCATCAACTTTTTCTAAGAACTATCCTAATGAAACTCATGCCATGACAACAAATATTTCAACCAATTATTATAAAAAAAATAAGTATGGAATACAAATCTCCCCCAAACTTGAGAGATGCATTGTCCTCAATGCATGAAGACTAAACTAAAGATGAAATGTAATGCAAGGTACCTTGACTAACATATACTTTAATGGTGGTGGGGTTGTTTTGCGCAAATTCATCAAGTAGAGAAGTTCAAACGTGATTGTCTGTCATCTTCAGGTGATGTTTGATCAGAAGTGTTGCAAGTCTCCTTGGCATTTGTACAGATGGGTGGACATCATCAGTAATATCATCGTTTGTGCCAACACCAATTGAGTATTCTTTCTAAGTGGGTGGAACATCCACAAGGGGCTTTACTCTTTTCCACATGCTTGGGAGCCTGTTCTTATAAAAAACTAATATTAAAAGTAAATAAAGAAATAAAGCAAAGAAAAACAAACCCACAAAAACTGCCATGACCAAAATAAAATAAAATAAATAGGGTTGAAGGGATGCAAACTTCAAACATCCTGAATTGATATGGTAGTTTTGTCGCGTTCAATCGGAGCACCAGTATAGACTAAAATACCCCACACATATAACATTTCCACCTTCAAAATATTTGGCCTTGGCATTTCATGTATTTCACATCTGAATTATAGGATCTTTGCAGTAGTCCTTTCTCCTTTAAAGTGCTCTCCCCATGAAGCTGAATCGTAGTGGAATAGATCTCTTCATTAGGCTTCTTCAATCGTTGAGGGAATGGTGAAAGGGGCCTGACTTTATCTGCTGCAGGTGGGGGTGAAACTTTTTCCGTGGCAATAAATTTTCCACCATCAGTAAGATGACTTGTTAAACCCTCATTCTTTTCCTTCTCCATAGGCAATTCTTCTTGTACAACAAGTTCAGTTTGACCTTCAGATTCTTCTGGTACAGTGTCGCAGCAAAAAGTTTCTTGATTCTTCCCCCCAAACTTATCTTCTTGATTGAGTTGGGTACCACTCCTCATTGTAAGGGCACTGCATTGCTCCTTTTGTAAGGCTTAGTGACCTCAGTATCACTAGGGAGGCTTCTTTGTAGGCGAGCATGTAATGCCTTGGCAATTTGGCTCACTTGGCTCTCCAATACTCTCAAAGATGAGCTATGACTTCGTAATAAAGTTGTCTGACTTTGCAACAGTATGCATTGACTTCTAATTGTTGAAGAGTGTTCGTGCAGCAAGGCCTTAGTTGAAGTCATGAAATCTTTTGTCGAGGCCATAAAATCTTGCAGTGAAGCTTCGAGGGAATTAGAATTTGAGAAAGATGATGAACCCTTGTTAATATGTTGCCAGGGCATCTGTTGTTGCTAAAAATTTGTAGGTTCGGAAATACTTTATTGTGGCATGTTAAGGTTGCATGCATGGTTGTTGTTGGTCCTTTTATTGCCCCATGAAAAATTTGGATGTTGTCGCAATCCAGGACTGTATGTATCAGAGTAGGGGTTGTTATTGCTTCTATAAAATTTCCCATGAAATTGATAGACTCCAGGTTTTCTGGGCATTCACTTTCATGATGGTTTCCGTGGCAAAAATTGCATGCTGAGCTGGTTACCATGACTTCCTTTACCTCGATAGAACGCTGCAAATTTTTCAAATATTTGTTATAGCAGAAAGTTGGGCAGACACTAAATCCTTGTCATCAAGTTCAAATGCCCCAGAAACTTTTCTTCCGGTTCCAAGCCTTGTAGACGGGAATTGGTAATCGTTATTGGCTATCCTATCAAAGATATCAAAGGCTTCATCGGGTGATTTTTCAAGCAGAGTACTATTCGTCGAGGCATCCAACATCATGCGAGTGGGTGCATTGACTCCATTGTAGAACATAACAATTTGAGTCCAGTCTTGGAATCCATGATTGGTACACTTGCGATGCAAACTTTTGTATCGGTCCCAACACTTATACATAGACTCTTCATCGCCTTGGCAAAAAGATGCAATGGCATTCCTAAGATGACTGTTCATATTGGGTGCTTTATGCCATAACAGAAATTGTTTGCACAAGTCTACCCAATACCTTATCGAGCCAGAAAGTAATCCATTAAGCCATGCCTTGGCAGAATCTTTCAAAGAATATGAAAATAACTTCAATTTCATGACATCTTCATGCACACCTTGCTTTCGAAAGGAGTCACAAACCTCCAAAAATGCTCGAACATGTTACCTTGCATCCTCATGGGGAGCTCCACCAAACTGTCCAATCAAGTCTAACATGTTAAACATAACTGGTTTGAGCTCGAAGTGGTTTGCTTGAATCTTGGGAGCTATAATAGCAAGGTTAAGGTCATCCAAGGTGGGAGCTCAGTGATCTATAATAGTTCGTGGCCTTGCAACATTCTTCGCATTTTTATTTGATGTGACCTTTAATTCTTTAGGTTCCTCCACTTCATTTTGAACTTCATATATAGCTTTTTGAGCTCCTTGAACATAATTTCTTTTACAAATTTTTTTTTCAATCTGAGTTCAAAATCAGATAATGGTTCCTTGGGACTTTTACAAGTTATGTAACCACTCAACACCTGAAAAGAATAAACAAAAATAGCGAATAAATCCATAAAAATAAAATAAAAATACAATAATAAAGAAACAAGTTAATGCTATAAAAAAACTTTTAAAACACCAATTGCCAATCCCCGACAACGGCGCTAAAAACTTGGTTGATTGTAAATGCATATGCTAAGGCAATCAAATCTATGGAAGTGTACATAATCAATGCAAGTAATATAGTAGTGAGTAAGTATCGTCTCCACAGGGATTGGAGGGCTTTTAAAAGATTGCTACAGCTAGGAATAGGTGTCACTAACTAATCCTAAGTATATAAGTCTAATGATACAAACAAGGAAAAATATGCAATGGCAAATGGTATGAACAGATCGAGAAAAGTATGGTCGAGGCAATAAAAATATGTAAAGGTAAACAAATAAAAGTTGTCAAGGCTAAAGTTATCAAAACTCTGTAAATAAACTAGAAACCTCTCACAATCAGACTTTTAACGGGGCACTTGGGTTGGATTTGCTACGGTGATAAGTTATGTTATGCTAAGAATGATTTGGTATGCTATGCTTAGGCTGCCCGACAGGATTACTAAGTATTCTTAGACAGATGTTATGGCAATACTACTCGGCGTGAGCTACAACCCTTGGTTTGTTAGACTGTTGTTGCGACAATACCTCTCAGCGTGAACTATAGTCGTTGTCTATCCTACTTAAGAGTCTATCCCTTTTACTCAATTGAAACCCTCTCCTTATCTCTAAGGTAGACAAGTTAGAACATCACCATCCCAGATCCATTCCATTGTTCACGTAGATCTATCTTAATTCTCTCGAATCTAAGAATCACTATCTAGACAAACGATAATCTCTCAAAAGCTCTTACAAGGTATAGAAATATTTCACCTAGGCACCAGGCAATCTCTCGAAGATCTTACAGTGTCAAGGAAAAAGATTAAAACAGTGAACAAAATAACGCTTAACAAAAACATACTTAATCATTCATTAACGATAAAATAAAATATCATCCAAGCAATCCCAACACCAAATAAAACAGTTTATGGTGTGGTTAACATCATCACAAAAATATTCATTAAGTACAAGCCCTTAGAAAAATATAACATTAAGAACAAGAAGAAAAACTCTCAGAACATATCTCTATCATGGCATCAGACCACCACCATGGATGCTCCAGTGCACCAGCCTCTCTCGAGGGTCTGACCGCCACCCCGGCAAAGCCTGGTTATGGAGGGCACCAAGGACGGACAAGTGGGGGTAGTGGAAAAAGGACATCACGACCATTTTTTTCTAAACCTGGGAAATTTTCTCTGTATGATTCTCCCCTCTCTCTCTCTCTTTAGTGGTTGTGACTAGTATTTATAATGGGAATTTTCCTAGGGTTTCACATCATTAAATGCCCCCTAAATAACCATTTTTCTTGTTCAGCTATAAATGGAAAGGCGGCTGGCTGTTGTCAGACTTTTGGGGGATTTCTTGCACGTGAGGTCAATCAAACAGTTGGCAGGTGGCGTCAGCACTTCGACAGATTCGCGTCAGACTTGCAAGATTTTCCTTGCCTTGGCAAGGAAAATATGTTCTTCACTATCTTAATCTTTTGTGTTCCATTGTTCCTATCAAATTAATTTGTGTCGGCAAATAAATTTTTCCTCAGACATTTCCTGCATCATCACAATCAACAAACAACCTTTCTCATCAGCAGCATCAGTTTAATCAAATAAACTTTGCCTCGGCAAAACTTATCCACCATATGAAAATATGTTCTAAATGCAACTATATGAAGCTAAAATGCTTTATCAATGGCTTTTAGATAATCAATAACATAAGTAAAAAAAACCTAAAATATAGTCTTTTTACGGAGTTATCATGTAATTTCTTTCTGTTTACTCATAAATCTCAACCTGGTATCATTTGTTGAAAGGTCCTGAAGGGTTCATGGTTTCTTTTGTTGTGCAAGACTATTCGTGATGACACCGGAGGTGCTTGGGTAACACAGTGAAGATGATTTGGTTCAAGGAGTATCAAGATGTATTGCAATAAGAGGTTTAGTTTGGTTTTTGACAAAACACATTTTCTATTTTGGAAACAACAAGTTTAATTAACGTTCGAAAGTCATTGACTGTAACAGATGTTAACCAGCACTCTACAAGTTCCACAAGAGATGGTTGCTGATAGTATTGGTACCATGGTGGCTAATGAAGTGTATGATGATTTTGTGGCTCAGGATAGTGCTATCACATCCTGGCTATTGTCAACAATTAGAGCACATCTTTTACTACTGTTCATTGGTGTTAACACTGCAGTCACTGTTTCGTAAACAGTTCTTCAATATTTTATTATTCGATCAGCCATGGTGGTTATGAATCTATATTACAAATGATAGTCACTCAAGAAGGGTGATGATAGCATGAGGGTGTACCTTACTAAGGTCAAGGAGGTGTGTGATGCTTTAGCATCATGTGGAATAACTATTTCAATAGTCGAACATATTACAAGTATCTTGAAAGGGTTACCTAGGGATTATAATTCGTTCATGGAAGTTATAACTGCTAATGGTGATTTTCTTTCCTTATAGAAGGTTTATGCTATTTTAGTTGATGCAAAAAATCATATAGCATGCTTTATTGCATAAGAGGAAACCCTTCATGCTAGTGCTCATGTAGCTCAAGGGGTCGTAGGGTCTAATGGTGATTTAATTGGACATAGGGCTTATCCTCAGTCCTCGTACTCTGGAGGAAGGTCTAGTGGTAGAGGTTGTGGTTAGCCGAGTTTGCAATACTAACTATGTGGCAAGATTGGTCATATGGTTGACTATTGTTGGCATTGGTTTGACCAGACATTCTCGAAGGTTACTTCATCTGATAATAGTTCTCGAAGTGTTGATGAACGTTCGAGTGCTAATTGTGTTAGTTATATGGTCCAAAGTTGTACGTGTTGTACTTGTAAATCTCAAGATCGGGTCTCAACTATGAATGTTCCTCAAGCTCATCTTGCTTCATCCTCATATCATGATCATTGGGTAGTATACTCTGGGGCTACTTACCATGCCACACCAGATGCCACCAACATTGCTCATTATCGAGCTAATCATGATGCCCCATGTAAGCTCATAGTAGGTAATAGATTATCTTTAGGAGTTAATATAGTTGGTAGTGTTGTTTTTCCTTCTTCTTCCTTACGCACCTTGTTGTTGAGTGATTTGTTGCATGTGCCTAGTATAACCAAAAAATTTCTTTCGATGTCCAAGTTTGCTAGGGATAATTGTGTTTAATTTGAGTTTTGAGCACAAGATTGTTGTGTCATTATGTTGATTCAGGTGTTGTGCTACTTCGGGGCAAGGTAAAAAATGGGATGTATGTGTTTTTGTTTGATGGTATGTTAAGTGGTTGTAATAATGCTCAAGTAAATACAAGTATTGTTACTTCAGATCTATATAATCTATGGCATCAAAGACTTAAGCGTGTTATTCATAACACTGTTGTTGAAGTTTGTAATTCAATCAATGTAAAACTTCCAAGGAATACAAATAAGATTTGTGAAGCTCGTTGTGTTAGAAAAAGCCATAAGTTACCATTTCTAGATTCATGTAATGTTTATGATGCACCATTTCAGTTAGTTTATACATATTTGTGGAGGACTGCCCCTATTAGCTCCAATGGCTTTAAATACTACTTGTTATTTGTTGATGCCTATCTAGGCATACGTGGTTGTGTTTTTTAAAGATAAGTCTCAGGTGATTGTAGCATTTGTTTTGTTTCAAAAGTTGATTCTGAATCAGTTTGGTGCAACTATAAAATCTATACATAGCGATTGGGGGGAGAATATAGAAGCTTGTTTACACTTTTACTCTAAGAAAACATCATTCATTGGACTATGTGCCATCATACCTTTGAGAAAAATATAGTGGTAGAGAGAAGCATAGGCATGTAGTCAACCTGCCACTTATATTATTAGCACATGCATCTGTGCCTCTATGTTACTAGTATTTTGTTGTTATCACGACATTTTTCCTCATTAATAGACTCCTAACAAAAGTGTTGGGAAAATTTTCACCCTTGGTAAGGAGCCTGAATATGGTGATTTAAGAGTGTTCGATTGTATGTGTTATCCCTATTTAAGACCCTTTTAGAGGCATAAGTTTGAATTTAGGTCAATACCAAGCACTTTTCTAGGGTATAGAGCTCAACACAAGGGGTATCAATGTCTTGATGAAAATGAAAAAAGTGTTTCTATTGAGACACGTGGTGTTTGATGAGGCCATGTTTCCTTTTGGCAAGCTTCAGCAGGTTGGATAGTCAGTAGGGTCACTTCACTCCAAGACTAAATCTAGTGCTATAGATATTGTTGTTGATGTGCACATAATAAATGTTACAAGTGCTCGTCAGCTTGATGTTATAGATAGGTAAATGATGGTGATGATTTAGGTGGTGTAGATCATGTTCCTAAAGGTAATTAGCATTTTAATGAAGGATTAGTGGAATGTGAGGCTTCTCTCGTAGAGAGTCTAGTGTTTACTGATACTTTAGAATTTTTTGTTCAAAAAGTAGTAACATTTGAATGCGTTGAGTTGTCTTAATCTGTTGTTGATTTACAAAGTGTTGGTGTAATAAGAATAGAATTTAAATGGAAAACAGGTGTAAATCATCATTTAATGCTCACAAGGAGTATGTGTGGTATCTTTAAACCTAAAAATTACTTGTCTATTAGCTATGAGGTGGAATTGGTCAACGTGTATGAAGCTCTTCAATCTCCCAATTGGAAGAGTGTTGTATAGGTAAAGTATGATACTTTGTATATAATAGCACTTGGTCTTTGGTAAAACTGCCTGAGGGAAGATCAGATGTAGGCTATAAATGGATTTTCAAACTTAAAAAGAACCCTGGCGATATTGTTCATAGATAAAAGGCTAGGTTAGTAGCCAAAGGCTACTCATAGATGCTGGGACAATACTTCAATGAAATGTTTGGGATGATAATGTTAGGATTTGAAGAGGCTCGAATTGACTACTAAAAAATGTGCAAAGAGGGTGAATAGATAATAATTTAATTAGGGAGTAAAGAGAGCAAAAGATATAGAAATATGGCACAATAATTTGTAGTGGTTTGACTTCTCAACTAAATCTACATCCACTACCTTAGCTCCTCACTAAGGATTTTCTAAAAAATTAACTAATTTGTTCTTTCTTTTTTAAGGATCAGGAGTAACCTTTACAAACTCCCTATCTTTTCAACAAGATAAGATAGAACCAAAAACCCCTTTACAAAAGATAAAAGAAGTAAAAAAATATACCTCTCAAAGGTAGGGTGTTTAAAAGAATTTAGCTCACTAAAACACAAATATTTATATGAGAGATAAAATAAGAATAAAAAACTCTTCTTTTGGGTTTGCTTGCTTGGATAGGTGTTCTAACCATTCTTCAAGTGTCCTCAACTTGTATTTATATGTTGTAATGTTGTTATGGTCGTTTCTAGCCATTGAGAGTGTTTTGGAGCTGTTGGGGATCAATTTTCGTGCAAAATAAAACTACCCAAAACAGAGGGCATCGGTACTCCTAAAGGGAGTATCGGTACAACCTTTGTTTATATTTAAATCAACTATCCATTATTAGCCGTTGGGGTCTGATGGTATCGATAGTACTATGTAAAGTAGTATCGGTACCCCGATGATGTGATCACGCCCATGGATCCGGCAGTCATGCCACAAGGTCCCATTACTAGATCAAGGGCCAAACAATTCAGGGAAGTACTCCTAACTAAGTGTCTTGAAGCTTTTGATTTAATTGACAACTTGACACCCTCCGATGTTAAGTTAAATAATGTTTTAATAGTTAAAGAATGACTTAGTATGAATACATCATATACATTGTTAATTAAATATGTTAGAATAGCCTTGCAATCATATTAAACATGATTCATCACATTTATATAATGGCAGCATACTTATCATTCATTTTATCAGCTCATATGCATTCATTTTAGCTCTTAGGCTTTATACATTAGCTCACACATATTATATGATGATATATTTAGCTCATTGCATGTAATCATAGCTCACAATACCATAATCATGCATGACAACAAGGTATTTAGATCATATCAGCTCAATGCCATGGAATTACCTTGTTTCCTTGCATATGTAGGTACATTGGAGCATGACACACGTTGGGGTATCTTGGTGGATTATTTGGACATCATATGCAGCTCACAAATAGCTCACAAAGTACATGGAAGCTCGTGGAACACTAAGGAAAGTTCAACTCAGCTGGAGGAGCTCAAGGCCAGCTAATCTCAGCTAGTTGGACTATTTGAAGCCAAGTTGCTAAAGTGACATCAAGTGTAGCTGAATGTAGTTGAATGTGTTGATATGAAGCTTACAAGATCTCGGCTAAGAAGCTCATTCACAACCAGCCCCTTGCTTGCTAGCTAGCTACACACTCAAGAAAGCTTGGAGGAAGACCATGCACACCCAAGATGATGCACATGACCAGCCTTCATCCTATGCACAAGGATGCACCACAAGGTTCCCTAGAACACCTATGTGCGTGCCATGTGACCAGAAACCATGTGCCTTGCATGTGGTCTCATTTAGGTGCCAAGAGGAAAGGATATATCATCATTCGGCCAAATACTCCCTCCTCTTCAATTTGGTGCCAAGATGAATAACAAAGGGAACTATTTTTCCAAGGGTTATTACCCTTCATTTAGGACTGAACCATCATATCTTTTAGCATTTAAATTATTTCTTTATAAGGAGACACAAGGGCTGGATGAGCCACCATGTACCTATTCGGCCATGCCCCTCCAAAAACTATAAATAGGCTTTCTTATTTTATTTGTAAGCAGACCTTTTCGATTAATTAAAGTGAGATTATTCTCTTTGCTTAAGTCCTTGTGAGTTTTATTGACTTATCAAGTAAATCATTTACTTGTGGCGTCAACCCCTTCGCTTTGATACTTGTGGTTCCTATCTCCACATAGATAGTGGGTCTAAATCCTTATTACCACCCCTTAAAGAAGTAATATAAAGTCTGGGTCTTTGCACTCTATAGATTGGTTCTTCTTTGAATCTTCTTTAAGATATTATCCTCACAACCATTCCATTGTTTCATCAGCCAAACCCATAGCCATATCAACAATCTTCCGCTACCATCTCTCATATAATAAATAGCCTACCCTATTTAACTTTACATCTACAACCAAACCATCTGTTTTGAGCCATTAACTTATGTATGTTGTTTTGCTTCCTTCTTAGATCCACAATCAATCGAAGAGGTAGATTACCTTACATCAAGCGGTAATCAGAGCTTTGGTGGAAGAAGCAACGTGCAACAACAACAACAACAAAAATACCAAAAATAAGTGCAAGTGAAGAAATCAAAATCCAGCAAAGAAATCAAAGCACTCAAAAGAATAAATTGAAAGCACTCAAAAAGAAAAAAAAGAAAAGAAAAGAAAAGTTGAAGCACTCATCAACAATTCTCATCACCAAGCCATTCAAGTAAGCTTTAAATTGATTGTGGTGTTAGAAGGTTGTGAAGTGACTTTTTTGTAAGTAACCCCTTTTGTTTTCTTCTTTCTATTTCTAAGCCATCCTTTCATTATATTTTGCTTTTCCATTCCTACTAACCCTTTTGCAGTCGATGCACAACAAGTAAATTTTGCTTGATACGGTTTTGAGTAAAGTCATTTAGAACTTGGGATAAAGAGAATTGAGAGGAAAAAAAGGCTAGAGCGTGTGTGAGATCAGAAGAGTACAAGTAAAAGCCTTGAAGTCGTAGAGTGCAAACACGAGCGGATTGAGTGATATTCAAGTTTCTTTGGAGTGACTCGTAAGGCTTTGTGAGAGAATTATTGGTAAGGTCTTATACACATTTCCTTTTTCCTTATTTGCTAACATGTCTCTTCCATCCAATATCTTTGTCGTCAAAAGGACTTTGAACATTCAAAGTCAAGAAGATGAACAAAGAGAGAATATATTCCATACAAGATGTCATGTGGTAGATAAGGTTTGTGTGGTGATTATTGATGGAGGAAGTTGTACAAACGTAGCAAGTACTCACATGGTGGAAAAGTTGGGTCTAAAGACTTCCAAGCATCCTCATCCTTACAAACTTCAATGGCTTAATGAAGTGGGGGAAGCCAAGGTAACCAAACAAGTTATTGTCCCTTTCTCAATTGGATGATACAATAACGAAGGCCTTTGTGACGTGGTGCCCATGAGTGCAAGCCACCTTATACTATGACGTCCTTGGCAGTTTGAAGAAGGCTACCCATGATGGATTTTCCAATAATTATTCTTTCCAACATCAAGGAAAAAAATCATATTAGCGCCTCTGCTTCCACATCAAGTTCATGAATGTCAAGTGACCCCTAAGTCATGCATAGATGAGTGGGAGAAGGAAAAGAATGCCAAAGAAAATCATATTCAGAAGATGAACATATACGCCAGTAGAGGAAATGTTCAGAAATATTTATCGACAAAGAAGGCTATACTTATACTTATGTATAAGGAAAATTTTCTACTTACTAACCCTCTTGAAGGTTGTCCTTCTTCTATTTCTAATCTTTTGCAGGAATTTGAAGATATGTTCCCTGAAGAAATTCCAGATGAATTACCATGAATTAAAGGAATTAAACATCAAATTGATTTCATTCCTGGAGCCACCATTCCTAATAGACCAGCATACAGGAGCAATCCCGAGGAAATGAAGGAATTAAAAAGACAAGTCAAAGAACTACTAGACAAAGGATACATTTGGGAGAGTTTAAGCCCTTGTGTTGTACCAGTTTTGTTGGTGCCAAAGAAAGATGAAACTTGGAAAATATGTGTGGATTGTAGGGCTGTAAACCAGATCACTATCAAATATAGGCATCCTATACCTCAATTGGATTATATGCTTGATGAACTTAGTGGAGCCAGCATCTTCTCCAAAATTGACTTGAAAAGTGGCTACCATCAAATTAGAATGAAGGAAAGAGACGAGTGGAACACTACCTTCAAGACTAAACAAGGTTTGTATGAGCGGTTAGTCATGCTTTTTGGCTTGACTAATACCCCTAGTACCTTTATACGTCTGATACACCATGTCCTTCGGCCTTACATTAGTAAGTTTTGTGTTTTTTATTTTGATGATATCTTGATATACAGTAAGTCCTTAAGCGAGCATGTTGAACATTTACGGTCCATTCTTAGCACTTTGAGAGAAGAGAACTTATACACTAATCTCAAGAAATATGCTTTTTGTAATGACCAAGTTATTTTCTTAGGATTCATTGTAAGTTCACGGGGATTAGCAGTGGATTCATAGAAGATTAAGGCAATGCAAGAATGGCCAAAACCTATCAACGTCAGTCAAGTCCGAAGTTTCCATGGATTAGCCAGTTTTGTAGAAGGTTCATACCAAACTTTAGTTCTATTACCGCCCCCTTAACAGGGATTATTAAGAAGAATTCAAACTTCTCTTGGGGAAAAGAACAAGATGAAGCATTCAACGAACTCAAGGATTATTTAACAAAGGCTCCACTATTAGCCTTGCCAAACTTTGAGAAAACATTTGAAGTTTAATGTGATGCCTATGGAATTGGGATTGGTGCTGTTTTAAGTCAAGAAGGGAAGCCAATCGCCTACTTTAGCGAAAAACTAAATGGTGCAACTTTGAACTACCCAACATATGACAAAGAAATGTTCGCACTCATTCGGGCATTGGAGACTTGGGAACACTATTTATTGCCAAAGGAATTTGTGATACAAACTGACCATGAGGTGTTAAAGCATATCAAAGACAAACACAAACTCAACAAAAGACATACCAAATGGGTCGAATTCCATGAGTCATTTCCCTATGTCATCCACTATAAGAAAGGAAATGATAATATTGTGGCAGATGCTCTTTCACGCATGTATGTTTTACTTAACACTTTGGATTCCAAACTCCTTGGTTTTTAATTCATTAAGGAACATTATGCTAATGATTTGGACTTTGGAGAAAGGTATAAGTTATGTGAAACAGGTTCTTATGAAAAATATTATCAGTATGATGGATATTTTTTCAAGGAATGGAGACTTTGTATCCCACAAGGTTCCATGAGAGAAGTGTTAACCAAAGAAGCACATGAAGAAGGACTTATGAGACACTTTGGCGTTGAGAAGACACTTAGCATTTTGAAAGAACACCTCTTTTGGCCAAAGATGAAAAGGTATGTTGAAAGGGTGTGTGAAAGGTGCTTAGTATGTATAAAGGCAAAGTCAAGAGTCATGCACCATGGATTGTACATGCCTTTGCTGATACCAACCATGCCATGGGTAGATATTTCAATGGACTTTGTTTTGGGACTACCAAAGACCAAGAGTGGAAAGGATTCAATATATGTGGTGGTCGATCGATTCTTCAAGATGGCGCATTTATACCATGCCACAAGATCGATGATGTTATTCATGTTGCAAACTTATTCTTCTGAGAAGTGGTAAGGTTACATGGACTTTCTCGAACCATTGTGTAGGATAAAGATGTTAAATTTTTAAGCCAATTTTGGAGGACTATGTGGAGTAAAGTTGGCACAATACTACTCTTCTCTACTACTTGTCATCCTCAAACGGATGGACAAACTGAGGTAGTTAATAGAGTTTTGTCAACATTACTTAGATCAATCATCAAGAAAAACATCAAGACTTGGGAAGAATGCCTACCACACGTGGAGTTTGCACACAACCCAACAATTCATTCAGCAACCAAATAGTCTCCATTTGAGGTATTGTATGGTTTCAATCCTTTAACTCCTTTAGACTTACTTCCTTTACCTTGTGATCAAACAGTGAACAAAGACGAAAAGGACAAGGCATAATTTGTTAAAAGACTCCATCAGCAAGTCAAGTGCAATATTGAACGAAGAACTAGACAATATGAACAACAAGGAAATAAGGGAATGAAGAAGATGACTTTTGAAATAGGTGATTGAGTTTAGGTACACTTTAGAAAAGAAAGGTTCCCAAATCAAAGAAAACCCAAACTATTACCCCGAGGAGATGTCCCATTTCAAATCGTGGAAAAGATCAATGACAACGCATATAAACTAGAGTTGCCTAGTGAGTTTGGTGGAGTAAATGCTTCATTCAACATCTCAGACTTATCACTCTTTGAAGATGGAAATAATTTAGGGACAAATCGTTTAAAATAAGGGGGATGATGTGATCACGCACACTATGGATCCATAAGTCATGCCACAAGGTCCCATTAGTAGATCAAGGGCCAAACAATTCAGGGAAGTACTCCTAACTAAGTGTCTTGAAGCTTTTGATTCATTAGAAAACTTGACACCCTCCAATGTTAAGTTATATAATGTTTTAATAGTTAAAGAATGACTTAGTATGAACACATCATGCACATTGTTAATTAAATATGTTAGAATAGTCTTGTAATCATATTAAACATGATTCATCAAACTTATATAATGAAAGCATACTTATCATTCATTTTATCAGCTCAAATGCATTCATTTTAGCTCTTAGGCTTTATACATTAGCTCACACATATTATATGATGATATATTTAGCTCATGACATGCAATCATAGCTCACAATACCATAATCATGCATGGCAGTAAGGTATTTAGGTCATATCAGCTCAATGCCATAAAATTACCTTGTTTCCTTGCAAATGTAGGTACATTGGAGCATGACACATGTTGAGGTAGCTTGGTGGATTATTTGGACATCATATGCAGCTCACAAACAACTAATAAAGTACATGGCAACTCGTGGAACACTAAGGAAAGCTCAACTCAGCTGGAGGAGCTCAAGGCCAACTAATCTCAGCTAGTTGGACTATTTGAAGCCAAGTTGCTAAAAGTGACATCAAGTGTAGGTGAATGTAGCTGAATGTAGTTGAATGTGTTGATATGAATCTTACAAGGTCTCGGCTAGGAAGCTCATTCATAACCAACCCCTTGCTTGCTAGCTAGCTACACACTCAAGAAAGCTTGGAGGAAGACCATGCACGCCCAAGATGATGCACATGACCAGCCTTCATTCTATGCACAAGTCTACACCACAAGGTTCCCTAGAACACCCATGTGTTTGTCATATGACCAGCAACCATGTGCCTTGCATGTGGTATCATTTAGGCGCCAAGAGAAAAGAATACATCACCATTCGGCCAAGCACTCCCTCCTATTCAATTTGGCGCCAAGATGAATAGCAAAGGGAACCATTCGACCAAGGGTTATTACCCTTCATTTAGGACCGAACCATAGTTTCTTTTAGCATTTAAATTATGTCTTTATAGGGAGACACAAGGGTTAGCCGAACCACCATGTACCTATTCGCTCATGCCCCTCCAAAAACTATAAATAGGCTTTCCTATTTCATTTGTAAGCAGACCTTTTTGATTAATTAAAGTGAGATTATTCTCTTTGCTTAAGTCCTTAAGACTTTTATCGACTTATCAAAAAAATCATTTACTTGTGGTGTCAGCCCCTTCCCTTTGATACTGGTGGTTCCTATCTTCATATGTATAGTGGGTCCAAGTCCTTATTACCACCCCTTAAAGAAGCAATATAAAGTATGGGTTTTTTCTCTCTATAGCAATGGTTCTTCTTTGAATCTTCTTTAAGATACTATCCTCACAACCATTCCATTGTTTCATCAACCAAACCCATACCATATCAACAATCTTCCACTATCATCTCTCATATCATAAATAGCCTATCTTATTGACCTTTACATCTACCACCAAATCTTTGTTTTGAGCCATTCACTTATGCATGTTGTTTTGCTTCCTTCCTAGATCCACAATCAATCGAAGAGGTAGAATTACCTTACATCACTTTGGGTATCGGTACCATTTTTGCATTATGCAAAATGAACAATAATGGTAATATCGATACTACCCAGTGAGTATCGATACTTCACTTACCTTTGGTATCAGTACCATATGAACAATATCGATACTGTAAGAACATTATCAGTACTACTTGTACAAAAATGTATTTTATGCTCAATTCCAAGTAAAGTGGTATTTAAATTATTTTTGAAAACTTTGAACAAATTCAATTCAAGTCCAAAAACACTTTTGCCTTAATTGTTATATCAAAATATAGTTTAACAAGTAATAAAGTCTCCTACATTTATTGTAGTTTTATCTTTGGTTGTAGCAAACAAACTGGTAACCTAGGAAAGTATATGTATATAATGTGTTCTTGTATGGTGATCTGCATAAATATGTTTATATATAACAACCTCTAGTGTTTGAACAGCGAGCTTCAGGTGGTGGTCACCTTGTGTGCAAGTTACAAAGGTGTTGTTGGGCTTCGACAGGCTCCAAAAAATTGGCATGAAAAACTGAAATAGTGCCTAGTTTAGTTAGGGTTTAAAGAGTCTAGGCAGACGCTTCATAGTTCGATGCAAATGTGGTGTGTATGTCTACATACTGGTATATGTGGATGGTATAGTGTTAACTAGAGAGTCAAATGAAGAAACTGAGCAAGTGGTCCAATTGCTTAGTGATAAATTTTCCTTAAAGGACCTTGGTGATCTTTTTAATGACACGGATCCCAAGTTAAGAGTTTTGGGCTAACCCAAGATGGCCCTTGGATTAATCTTCAGCTTGTAGGAAGCCTTAACCCATGTATATGAGGAATTAGGCTTGGTTTAAGCCTAACAAGAAATAAAAGGGTATTTTTAGTTTGCAGCCAAAATTTGAGGGACCAAGGATGTAATTTTACCATTGTTCAAATTAAAAGTTGAAAACCGTTAAAATTAGATGATATCGCATCTGAAAGCCCCATCCATCTTTTCTTACCAACTCTTGGTTCCTTCTCTTTTCTCTTCTTCATCTTCTTCCTTCAACCAAGTTAAAAGATAGAAACTTTATAGATCTTCAAGTGTTTCAAGGATAAGTTAAGGTAAGAATCAACACCCTTTCACCTCTAGATTCATCTTAAGCTCCCAAACACAAGGTTTGGCCATGGTTTTAGAAAATGGGTTTTATGAGGGTTTAAGAAACCTTTGAGTTTCAATCTAATTTTTAGGAATCTTAGACCCTCAAAAGTGTTTTTAAACCTTCTTTAACCCCTAAATTCAGTTAGTAGCCCTTGATATTCTTCTTGTTAGAGAGAAGTTGATGAGAGTTCCAAAGTTGAGGGAAGGAGAAGCTCATCTTAGGTTGAGCCATTGACTTTTCCAGTAGCCTAGATGCATAGGTAACTCATTTCTAACTCATCTATACCATGTGTAGGTCATTTAGATGAAACTTTGTAGGTTGCATAAGCTTGAAGCATTTTCCATGGTATATTCATAATGTGGCTATTTCAACATGTTTTAAGACCTATTTATGATCTCTAATATCAAATAAAACACTTAAACATCAATTGAGGACCTCACTATGGCTTTTAGGGTGGAAATATAGGATATTTCGAGCCAAAGTATGGCTTTTCATAGCAGGGGTATCGATACTGTAATAGTATCGATACTATTCTTCAGCCAACTTAGAAATAGGCAATTTTCAAAGGGCAATATCGATACTCACTCATAGAGTATCGATATTGGGGTCCCAGTTTCAATATTGATACTAACATATGGGGTATCGATACTAGGGGTTCAGTATCGATACTGAGGAATTAGTATCGGTACTGACATATAGTTTTGGAAAATAACCCAAGGGACGTTAAATCAGACTTGAGGTACCCCAAATACACTTGAATAACAACATATAAGAATTCAATCGAGAATAGTAATCATTAACAGAACTATAGAAATAGTAACCGCTAGGTTTTCATAAAACTAACCTTTCTTGATTCTCGGGAAATAGTCCAGACATCCAAGTTCCTCATTAGTAGAATACAACATTCAGTGGATATCCAAGTCAGTATGAGCCACTTCAGTAGCTGACTAGGCACAGATGCCCCTAAACTTGACTGAGTAAGTCGGTGGAGTATATGTTTACAACGCAACTCCAGATCTCACTCCATTTTATCCAAGGGGTCGGTGTACGTTTTCGATGTAGCTCTGGACCTCACTTAGGCACCCGAGGATTCTCCAAAATTCTATAGGGGTGTGTAAGCTCCAAGATGTAGAACCCTCAGTTGCACCATGATGCCAGCCATAGTTTAGTAAATCAGTATTTAGCATGATCAAACCTGTGCTACTAGTTATTTTATTTAATAAATGCATATAGTGTAGTACAATTATTAGCGAGGCACTGAGCTCGTAAGCTCAGTGTTCGGAATGTGTTTCCGTGCTCATGTTCTTAGGGGTAGAGTTAGGAGTTATCATTATTAGATATTCCAGTGTAGCAGACGAGATTCCCAAAGACCTTCAGAGTATGACTTAAGTCATCTTTAGAGGGAATATACTACTTATAGACCTTATGTTTATTCAGTCATAACTTTGATTTGTACTTGGTATTATATTATTTGGGATATATTTTGGGAGCTCCCCATTGTTTTGTAAACCCAAATTATAACCACATTTTATTTTATTATTATGGATGATATATTTGTAGTGATTTATAAACAATATTTAAAGGGTCACTATTTCGGTAATCCCTTGTAACATTGTAATCCATGGATCTTCAGGTCAAACCGGATTTGGGTGTTACAATCTTAGTTACTTTCTAGGAATTGAGGTCAAAAGGTGTAGTGATGTTGTTGTGCTCAGCCAGCGTAGATTCATCCTCGAGTTGTTGATAAAGGCAGGAAAGGATGGTGATACTTTGGTTTCGACACCCATGGTAGTGACATCAAATGCAAAACAAGATGAAGGAGATTTATTGGCATATGTATATCAATATCATAGTCTAGTAGGAGCTTTGTTATGTGTCTACCACACTAGGCCAGACATTGCCTTTATTATTAACAAGCTGGCTTAGTACATGCATGCTCCGAGACAAAGGCATCTTGTTACTGTTAAAAGAGTGTTAAGGTATTTGGCAGGGACGCTAAACCATGGTCTTGTAAGCTCATCCACGGTATCTAACCTGGCATTATCAACATTTGTTGATGCATATTGGGATAGTAGTTTTGGTGATAGGTAATCAATTTCTAGCCATTGTGTGTTTTTTGGTGGCGGTCTGGTGTCACGGTGTTCTAGAAAGCATAAATGTGTTTCAAGGTCAACGATGGAGGCTGAGTACTAAAGTGTCGTAGATGTCACAACTGAGGTAGCATGGGTTGCTGCTTTGCTTTTAGACATGGGGTTTAATAATAGTGTACTCCAACAGTTTGGTGTGATAATAGTAGTGTTGTAGCCTTGAGTGCAAACCCGATATATCATACAAAAGCGAAGCATGTGGACAACTCAAATTCATATACCTTGAATACTTGGTGAAAGTTGGTATACATGATCAATATAACTTTTATAGTCCAAATGGGAATGTGAGCAAGCTACTATGACATGGGAGCATGGATACTTTAGAGCTTGAAAAAAGCCACAATCACACCACCTTTTTTTAGATTAACTTTGAAATAACTAGATTCAATCCCTTGAAGTGGTCATGGTATTTATGTCAAATGAAATAATTCATGTCTGTGAGAAAAAAATGTTACCAACATTCCATTTGATGCTATAATTTTTTTTGTAGATCTACTACTTATATAGTGTGATAAAAATGATAGTTTTGCATCCAAGTAAGAGCTTTTCCCTCGAGCTTCGTAAAAAGCTTACCCAAACGAAAATACATCATTTTAACCAAAACATATATAGGTAAATGATGCCCCCCTTTTTAAGGCTGGATTGATAGCCTCAGCCAAGTTGGTTGTCATATTACCATATTGATATTCACCATCATATTTATTTGTCCACATTTGTTTTTTGATAGATCTGATATAATTGTATCCTTGCTCATTTTTTTCTTGCAACTCTTGAACTCTTGAAGCATGAACTCAAACCTTTGAGGTAAGAGTTCGTAACCGAAGTCATATGTACTAGTTAGTGTGAACTATAAATAAATAAAATGAAAATAATTGACAAAAGAAAATGAAAGAAAGTAACATATCCATGCGTATAAGTAATTGGTGTTCATCATTATTCTTAAATTTTCCATTATAGTTTACAGCAATATGTCATATACAATAACGATGCTAGACATATGGGGGGTTTCCACATTGTACCCAAAGATTTCATTGTTGCATTGATCCCACCTCAGTGGTCTGAAATGATGCATATGCCATCCCTAGTAACAACATGTAAGCATATTCCAGGAAAAAAGCACAAGACTTTGTATCTTTTCCTTCAACAAGGGTAAATGCAACGCGAAGAAAATTACGGTTACAATCTTAGACAACTGCCAATAATAAAACTTACTTATATTTCCCATGCAAAAATGTACATCAACTTGAACCACTGGTTTGCAGTATTTCACTGCATTAATGCATTGTATGTAAGTCCAAAAAATACAGTATAATTGGCATCGATCTCGAACCACTCAATCATTCTCGTATGCATGTTGAGTTTTAAACACAACTATTGTCATAGGATTCAGTCTTTGTGTTACTTTAAACCAACTAGGTAGGTCGTTGTAAGAAGAATCTCAATCACCATTAAGTTTTATAATGACATTTTGTTTTGCCTTTCATGCTTTTCTGTAGGAGATGATGTACCCATATTTTGATTGTATAGCAGAAATTAACACTGCAATAGCTATGTGAGAGCTTGCTTTGACCATGGGCAAGATGACTTGGCAAATAATGTTAAAATCCAAGTTTGGATGATCCTAGTTGATCCCTATTGCACAACATGTACGAGGACGTCATAACTTGTTAGTTCCCTTATGTTGTTATTCATCTTCATCTTTTATACACGAATCATCCAGTTGAATCTGTTATCACGTTGGACACAGTGATAAACATACTTTTCGGTGGCGAATCGATTGATTCTGTAATAAACTGAATTACGAATATTGTAATTGTTAATTGCAATCATGCATTGCTTTCCAAAACAAGTCATCTTACTTAACGTGGTTAAAACAGAAGAGCTAAATAACAAACAAAGTAAATGAATGGAGTGAGCCACCTTTGCCTAGTTTTATTTGTTGAATTTTCCTGTGGTTTCTTTGATCATATACATGACAACCTTTGTCGTAAAAGAAGAAGCCAATATATAGTCATCCACTCTTTATTTGTAGAAATTATAACCTTTTCCCCATATTATTGGTGTTTGCCATCCACCATTAAATCTGGAGGAGTCGGAAAAATTCTATCTCAACTTCAACTCCAAATATTACTTGTAAATAAACCAGTTTCGACTAAAATTATGTTGGATTCACAATGGCCACCACCAATGGTCAAATTTGTCACAATATGTAATCACGGTTGTCTGGTTGTATTTGCAACTTAATAAATATTTGCTTCCAGAGTAGCAGTTTTGTGTCCAACTTTACAAGGTAACAGAGATTTTATTTAATGAAAAATCTTCGTTCCCCTTCACTGACTCCATTGCTCAAGTCAAAACACCAAATGTCGAACCCTAATTGTCTATGCAGTAGCAACGACATTGACTAACATAAATACTATTTTTTTTGTACAAGTTTCAATATATTAATAGAGAAAAGAAACCCCCCCCCCTTTGCCCAACAGAGAGAGAGAGAAAGCATTCATTTTGGAATTGAGAAATACATGAAAAAGCTTTAAAAACAATTGAGTATGATTATCTGTTTTGGTAAAGTTTGAGAGGGAGAGAGAGAGGGAGGGAGGGAGAGGGAGAGGGAGAGGGAGGGGGAGGGAGAGGAGAGGGAGGGGAGGGGGAGGGGAGGGAGGGAGAGGGAGAGGGAGGGGAGAGGGAGAGAGAGAGAGAGGAGAGAGAGAGAGAGAGAGGGAGAGAGAGAGAGAGAGAGGGAGAGAGAGAGAGAGAGAGAGAGAGAGAGAGAGAGAGAGAGAGAGAGAGAGAGAGAGAGAGAGAGAGAGAGAGAGAGAGAGAGAGAGAGAATGTGTGTGAGTGTGCGCATTCATTTTGGAATTTTCCAGTCTGATAAACATATCCAAACTCAGTGAATGTATATAATTTCTCAAATAATACATGAAAAAGCTTTAAAAACAATTAAGTATGATTATCTGTGCTGGTAAAGTTTTATTTTTCCAAGTCTGTAATGGCAACTAACAGGTTAGAAGTTGGAATTTGGAATCAGGCAAGGGATACGCGAAATGAGAAAAAAAGTAAAGAGCTAAAACTGGCGTGGACACAACGGGTGTGAATCAACCGAGAATGCTCGACTTTTACAAGACATATGGATTGGAGGTGATTTGTCATGTCAACGCCCTCATAGCTCGAATCCCCATCCGACCCTGTCCGGCCGTCGCTCCCTTCTAAACCCAACATCCACCCATGAAGATCACCAAGCTTCAACTCCTGAAGGCATACAAACAAAACATCCAAAAGCCTAATGCCATGCATGCGAATGTTTATCTGCATTCATTTATGTTTACGAGATAGACATACAGAGTTTTAACTTTATTTAATTTCTTTGATTTTGTATTTTTATTCTCAATATGAAAGAGTTTGATCCCAGGAATTCTCAGCATGATCAGAAAACCGCCCGGACTTGAACCAGAGACTGTCAGTGTGTTAGACTGACGAGATAACCAACTACACCACCACGTCGGAAGGCCACCGGTTTACTTTGATAATTGATATACAATAAAAAACGAATGAAGCTTTTCCACAGCCATGGAGTATAGCAGTTCAATGATCACATGTATGGCTGAAACGTGTCGCTAGAGCCGGTATTGACGGTTATGGGGGGACCCCTTTTCTGTTTCACAACATGAACAAAGGAACCGGTGGTCCACGTATCCTTGTCTTTTTTCTTCTATTCTACCTATGGTCGGTTCTACTTGTATTTCCACTACAAAAATGTGCTTTTGATCCACCTTCTTATTGTCACGGTCGTCTTTCGGTTGCGTCTAGAATTGGGCTTCGACTTAATGATTGAGTTAGAGTCACCACCGATCACTTTAAAAATATTTAGGTGGATCGGACACCATCTTACCTGATCTGCGCTTTATCAGAAATATGTCAGGTTCGGGAGTCGGTTACGGTCAAGGAAGCATTAGCACCCTTGAACCGCCCTTTCGATACCAATTAATTTGTCGGTTGTCTTAATCGTGAAAATTAAAATTAAAATTAAAATTTAAAAACTCGATTCGAATTACTTATCTTTGACTGATTGTAATTCTTCTTAAAGAGTCGAAAATATTAGATAAAAAATATTAAATAAATCAAAGAAAAAACTAAAAAGTGAAAATAAAAAAATAATTAATCAAAGGGAAAAAAGTAAATAAAATAAATAAAATAAATAAATAAACAATCAAAGGAAAAAAATATTGAAACTTAACTATTATGGTACTTATATGATGTATATCTATGACACAAATTTAGAACTTGATCTTATATTAAATTCATGTCCAAAAAATAGAGTAATTAACTACCCATTTTAAGTCTCGTGTTGGCCATGTTCTTGTTTGATGGCAGTTTTGAATTGTAAAAGTAGTCTCGAACCTCGCAAATAAACAAAATGGAGTAGAAATAATAAAATGATAAAAAAATGAAACATAAATGTCCAGTAGTGGGTTAAATTCCTGATTGCCTCTCATTTTGAATTGAAATAGCATTCTCGAGCCACACTCTTATGGCATACGAAGGGAAGATAAATTGAAAGAGTAGTCGTACGATTTAATATAAACAACACAGCTGGGTCCCACGCATTAGTGAACTATCTCTGCGTGAATAGTGTCCAAACCAAGGACGATAACTACACCTTCACCCCATCTCTCTTTCATTTTTTAACCTCTTTCATTTCGCAAAGAGAGAAAAAATGAAGCTTTTAGGAGCTTCAACCGAAATGGAGTTCCACCGTGCCGACCGTCACTAACCGGTGATCGAGGGAGAGAGAAAAAAAGCACAATTCGATGCACTTCTTCACAGTGATGATGGATCTAAACTTCTTTTAACCAAAAGAGGTCCCTAAAATCATAGATCTAGGGAAAACTATTCGGTTTGTTTTGACTTTGATAAACCTCAAAGTGGTCGATGACCTTCGATAGGGGTAACCATTCTCTTTTGATTTTTCTCCTTATTTTTTTATTATTTTTTTTCCTATGATCTCCCGAATCCTCTGGTTTTTTCTTCTTTTCTTTCCCCCCATGGTGTGTTGTTACAAGCAAATTTATAGCCTAGAAGTTTACTATTTTTAGTTCCAATATTTGAGTTGTATTTGAACTGAAACTCCTGATTTTATGGGTGTTTTCGTGGCTTTGGAGTCCGACTAACCATGGTTTTTTTGTTGAACCAAGATGTTTGGTTGACTTGAGGCATGGAGCGTGAAAACCAGTGGTTGACTGAACGGCTGGGGCGAGGCTGCGGTACTGTGGAGAAAATGAAAGGTTAGGATTTCAAAACCCTAACTCGTTCAGATCCAGGCTGGTTCGGGTGCTCCCACTGGATCTAGGTCACGGGTTGCAGCTTGTTATGGGTTGTTGATTTTATACTCAGGCTTTTGGGCCTGTTAAAAAAGGAAGATAACATGTATCATTATTTTTTTAAATATAATATATATATATATATATAACATATGTAAGGACAAAAATTAGTGCCCACAGCTGCCCCTCTTTGTCATTTTTCGTGGAACGAAAAATAGGACAAAGATAAAAGGACATAGATTTTTGTTCGGTGAAGTTGAATAGTTAACTCTGATATTTCAATTAAGAGTAACTCCCTGTCGAATTGAGTTGCGGATGACTCCTCCGTCGCAAGGACGAGCCCATCTTAAAGCCGCAGTTTGGAGTTTGAATTAGAATGTGGCTTCTCGTTGCCAAATTGTAGTCACCATCGGCCTTCTTCTCGGTTTAAATACCTCGTTTAAAAATTTGACTGAAAAGTATTTCCTTGACTCCACCATATGGTTGATAGGCCCTCGAGCTGAATAGAATCGAACTCGAAAGGTCTTCGTTGACAGATAGTTTTTCTCGACTTAAGCTATGCTGCCGGAAAACGATTTTTGTCACTAAGGCACGACTAACTCAGGTCTTCTTCTCGACTTGAAAACTTCGACTGCAACCAGACAATAGTGTGATTGATGTGTCATCGAGCTGAATGGAATCGATCTCGATAATTTTGTTGACAGATAGCCCTTCTTGCCTTGAGCTATGCTGTAAATTTGATTTGCCTCTGAGCTGAGTGTAATCAAACTCGAAGCTCTTTGGTTGGCAGATAGCCCTTCTCGACTTAAGCTATACTGCAAATAATGTGCCTTGGAGATGAACGAGTCGAACTCGAAGGTCTTTGTTGACAGATAACCCTACTAGCCTTGAGTTATGCTGCAAATGATGTTCCCTCGACGCTGAGTGTAATCGAACTCGAGGGTCTTTGGTTGGAAGATAGCGCTTCTTGACTTAAGCTATGCTGCAAATGTTGTGCCTTTGAGCTGAGTGTTGCCGAACTCGAAGGTCTTTGGTTGGCAGATAACCCTTCTAGCCTTGAGTTATGCTGTAAATGATATGCCTTGGAGCTGAGCGTAGTCGAACTTGAAGGTCTTTTGGTGGCAGATAACCCTTCTAACCCTGAGCAATGCTGTAAATGATATGCCTTGGAGCTGAGCGTAGTCGAACTCGAAAGTATTTTGGTGGCAGATAGCCCTTCTAGCTTTGAGCTATGCTGCAAATGATGTGCCTTGGAGCTGAGCGTAGTCAAACACGAAGGTCTTTGGTTAGCAGATAATACTTCTAGCCTTGAGTTATGCTGCAAATGATGTGCCTCAGAGCTGAGCGTAATCAAAATCGTAGGTCTTTGGCTGGCAGATAGCCCTTTTCGACTTAAGTTATGCTGCAAATATTGTGCCTTTGAGTTGAGTGTAGTCGAACTCGAAGGTCTTTTGTTGGAAAATATCCCTTCTTGCCTTGAGCTATGATGCAATTGATGTGCCTTGGAGCTGAGCGTAGTCGAACTCGAAGGTCTTTTGTTGGTAAATAGCCCTTCTTGCCTTGAGTTATGTTGCAAATGATGTGCCTTGGAGCTGAGCGTAGTCGAACTTGAAGATCTTTTGTTGGCAGATAACCCTTCTAGCCTTGAGTTATGCTGCAAATGATGTGCCTTGGAGCTGAGCGTAGTCAAACTCGAAGGTCTTTTGTTGGCAGATAACCCTTCTAGCCTTGAGTTATCCTGCCAATAGTTTTTTTTTAAATAGTTTCCCTTAACGGGTCTAAGCCGGTCATAATTCTTCGGGTGGTTCCTCTGAGTGGGTCTGAACCTACTGATATGATTTTTGGATGACTCCTCTTCACATGAAAGCTCACTGATAAATTCTGTCAGCCAGATATCTTTCTGTCATGGAATTGAAACCTGGCTTGAAAATGTTGACTGGAAAGCTACTACTCGTTATTGGGTTAAGTTGATCTGGATTCGTTCTGAATTGGCTCTCGAACCCATCTGAAATTGATTCTGAGATCTGTAGATATCTCAAGTCGGTTGAGGTGTAGCTTCTCACTACTGAGTCAAGCAACCACCATTGATCTTTAAAGGAGCTTTCGAATCGAGTATCGTTCATCTTGAAGTCGAAACTTGACTCTGAAAACTACAAAAAATTATGTATGTGAAAAATGATAAATGTAATGTTCTTAAGTATGTCTAAGATGAATGCAATATGAATTAGCCTTTGACGGAGTCTCGTGCTTTATCTGCCGATCTTGATCATTGGAATCGATCATGCCCCATTTTCTTCTCGGGTTGCAGCCTTTCACATTTGAGACTGTCCTGTTTGAAAATGTGTTTTTTTCCTTTCTCTTATTTAGGAGGGAAAAAGGATATGAAAATAGAAGAATTCTGTAAAACATTGCCCCTTAATTCAGGCTCGCAATCAAATCGAATCAAATTATAAACATGAGTTCAAATAATATCAAATGAATCAATAGCTCTTTGACAAATATTCAAGTGGATGAGTTGGCTTCAAGTTGACCTAAGGTTTCAGCCATAAAAAAATGTCATTTTTTCGGTCTTTGCAACATGTTTTTTCTTTGGCCTGGCATTTTAATTGGATCTGGACAAAATGATGCAACTAGCATTATCAATTACTATACCTTCTACTTCGGTTCTCTGAAATCTTCCATTTGTTTAAGTTTTGTAAGCTCCTCTAACAAAGGTAGTGCAGAAATATCGGTCTAAAAATGAAATTCTTGAGTTCTCGTGTGAATTTGACTATAAAAGGTGTTCCTTAACTCCCTTATTTAGATAAATTTAATTTACCATTTTCTTGCTAGCTGAATCCATAAAGTCAGGGTGTTTAACCAATTGCTATAAAGGGACAGCTCAATATATAAACACCTTTATCAGGTTAGATGAATCTTATCCATAAAGCCGGGCCGTTTAACTAATTGCCTTAGAGGGACAGCTCAAGCTTTATTGTATAGATATTATAATCACCTTTCTCATGCTAGCTGAATCTTTATCCATAAAGTCGGGGCGTTTAACCAATTGCTCTAGAGGGACAGTTCAAGCTTTATTGTATATATATAATATTATAATATGTGTATACGGATTCAACTTCTTATGTTTGTCAAGAAAAACATGTTATAGTCTAGGTGTTTTTTGAAAGTCAAGAAATCTCATCTTTAGAGTTCAATTTCCAAGAAACTGACCTAAACTAGATTCACTACTCGACTATTTCATCTGTGAAGATCATTGTCATCACTGAACGTCTTAAACAAAAAGTGTAGTAATTGTCATATGCAAAAGATGTCCCATGTTGTCCGCACCTATGCACATCTAAATACCAAGCCTCTTTTCATTCTTTTATGAAAGGAGAAGGCTATATTGCTTCTTGTAAGGGAAAGGTATGGTGTTCGGGCTATTCGGGGTAAAGTCCTTGTTTGTTACTTTTTCAAAGATCTGTAGTTCTGAATCATTTATAGAGTTTTTTTAATTCAGCTGATATTCAAAGAATTTCAAGTTGGAAATTTGATTCAATGCTTAGCGTAAATTCATTGAAATATCCTCATAAAAAGAAATATGTCAAATTTCAAAAGCAAGTTTCAAAAAGAAATATGAGAAAGTTAAAAAAAAACAAGTCGAAACAGGATACTGCAAAATGGAATAAAGCCTCATTAGGATGCCCCACTATTTCCAGAATGCCAAGGATTAGGGCCTTCATCTGTACTTGCTTCGGATTTCTCAATTGTTTCACTTGTCATGGCTTCTTATGAAATACCCTCAGACGCACAAATTTTTGCTTCGGGAGTATCCTTGCTTGAGGTGGTACCTCCAATATTTGTGCCTTTTGATGAGACATGCTTCTGTTAGTTAATGTGAATGTAAAGAAATGAAAGTAACAAAATGTAAAATATGTTTAAATGCATGATGCATGCAATGTTCGAGGCATTGATCCAAAAAATATGTCTGTTATTATAAATAATCCTTATTTGGGACAAAAGTATTACGTATGAAGAGACAAAAAACATTTTGATGGTATAGATCCCGAAAAGCCTCTGACGAATTGATTCGTCTTCTATTTTTTTCTGTCACCTGTTAAATATCCTGTCGAACCGTTCCGGCTCCTTTGGTTAAACTGTGCAAGTTACGAGCTGCTTGATCCGAAAAATCTCGAATAACTGCATCTCCGGATTTCACTCTCTTATGTGATTTTTCCTAACGAAAGCATCATTGGAGCCCTCTATCGATAAGAACTATCCGAAGCTTGCTTCTTGAGTTGTCAAAAATGGCATGTTGTCTTTGAATGAGCTCTCGAGGTCAATAACCTTTTTCTTGTCTGCCCCTATAAATTTTGCCAACTCAAAAAGTTGGCTTTTGGTGTGCTCGGTGTAAATCTTGGTCCCTTCTGAGCTGGATTTTTGTATTTTTCACCTCTTTTATTATAACCCCTTTTCCATTAATGTTTAACAAACACATTTTTGGTGGATCAACACCTCTTTTGAATGATACAAATGATGAAAATAAAAGAAAAGAGAATAAAAATGAAAAGAGTTAGTGAGGTAAAATTAATTAAAACAATAATGAAAATAAAAGTCCTACCCCACATGATATCTACCCCATATGCTTATTATTCCTACCCGGATATGATCTCTATCCTGCATACTAATTTCAAACAAATCACAACCGTATATTTGTCTAGTTTGCATACTTTGAACAGAAGGTAAAGCAGGAAATAATTCAAGCAGCCTAGGGTCTAGACTGAGGTTTTGGGGTGGGCTCTAATTCCCTGTACTCTCACGTTGTGGGTTCTAAAGAGGGTACCTGAGTTCTCCTTACTGGTGCCCCCTTGGGCTTGCCAGACCCTTAGTCCTAAGCCCATTACAAGCTTATGTAGACTAAGTTACACTCGAGATTATGCATTCCCTTATGTCTGTGAGGTGAATAAATTCACACGAAGACATAAGGTATATGAATCCCGAATGTTACTTCCTAGGCATGTGTGGAGAATAAATTATCACGAAGGCGTCGCTTTAACCTCCACTTAAAATGGTTCAGTGCTCGGGTATAGAGCTAGAGATGAAATTTTTCAAAAATCTGAAAAAAATGAAAACAATTGTTAGTACAACTATTTATTTGAAAACAATCAAAGGTAACTAATTGGAATCGAATAAATAAATTTAAATTTAAATTTACTATTTTCACATAAAAAGACAACCGAAAATTAATTCTGGCCTGACTCACTTACATGTCCCCAGAGGAGTTGCCAAACTGTCGTGGCCTCTTTCGGTTGCGCCCAGAATTGGGCTTCGACTTAATGATTGGGTTAGAGTCACCACCGATCACTTTAAAAATATTTAGGTGGATCGGACACCATCTTACCTGATCTGCGCTTTACCAGAAATATGTCGGGTTCGGGAGTCGGTTACGGTCAAGGAGTTCGGGAGTCGGTTACGGTCAAGGAAGGATTAGCACTCTTGAACCGCCCTTTCGGTACCAATTAATTTGTCGGTTGTCTTAATTGTGAAAATTAAAATTAAAATTAAAATTTAAATCAAAATTTAAAAACTCGATTCGAATTACTTACCTTTGACTGATTGAAATTCTTCTTAAAGGGTCGAAAATGTTAGATAAAAAATATTAAATAAACCAAAGAAAAACATAAAAAAGTGAAAATCAAAAATACAAAAATCAAAAATCAAAGGGAAAAAGTAAAAATAATAAAAATAAAATAAATAAATAAACAAATCAAAGGAAAAAATACTGAAACTTAACTATTATGGTACTTATAAGATGTATATGTAACAAATTTGGAACTTGATCTTATATTAAATTCGTGTCCGAAAAATAGAGTAATTAATTACCCATTTTAAGTCTTGTGTTGCCCATGTTCTTGTTTGATGCCAGCTTTGAATTGTAGAAGCAGTCTTGAGCTGCGCAAATAAACAAAAGGGAGTAGAAATAATAAAATGATAAAAAAAAATGAAACATAAATGCCCATGAGTGGGTTAAAATCCTGCTTGCCTCTCATTTTGAATTGAAAAAGCATTCTCGAGCCACACTCTTCTGCCATACGAAGGGAAGATCAAATAGAAAGAGTAGTCGTACGGCTTAATATAAACAACACAGCTGGGTCCCACGCGTTAGTGTACTGCCTCTGCATGAATAGTGTCTAGACCAAGGACTTAACTCCACCTTCACCCCATCTCCCTTTCATTTTTTTTAACCTCTTTCATTTCGCACAGAGAGAAAAATAATGAAGCTTTTAGGAGCTTCAACCAAAATGGAGTACTACCGTGTCAGCCGTCACTAGCCGGTGGCCTAGGGAGAGAGAGAAAAGCACGATTTGATGCGCTTCTTCACACTGATGATGGATCTGAACTTCTTTTAACCAAAAGAGGTCCCTAGAATCGTAGATCCAGGGAAAACTATTCGATGTCTTTTGACTCCGATGAACCTCAAAGTGGTCGACGACCATCGATAGGGGTAACCATTCTCTTTTGATTTTTCTCCTTCTGTTTTTATTATCTTTTTTCCTATGATCTCCCCGAATCCTCTGGTTTCTTCTTCTTTTCTTTTCCTCCTTACATGCAAATTTATAGCCTAGAAGTTTACTATTTTTAGTTCGGATATTTGAGTTATATTCGAACTAAAACTCCTGATTTTATGGATGTTTTCGTGGCTTTGGAGTCCTACTAACGCACGGTTTGTTTGTTGAACCGAGATGTTGGACTGACTTGAGGCGTGGAGCGTGAAAAACGGCGGTTGATCGAACGGATGGGGCGAGATTGCGACGCTGTGGAGAAAAGGAAGGGTTAGGGTTTCAAAACCCTAACTCGTTCAAATCCGGGCCGATTCGGGTGCTCCCACTGGATATGGGACACGGGTTACAACTTACTCTGGGCTGTTGATTTTGTTCTTGGGCTTTTGGGCCTGTAAAAAAAGAAGGTAACATGTATCATTATTTTTTAAAATATATATAATATATATATATATATATATATAACATATGTAAGGACAAAAATTAGTGACCACACTTATCAAGTTGAACAATGAACCAGTCAAACACCTAGCCCAATCTAATTCTTTTTTATCCGTGGTTAGTGTTTTGGACAATGCATTCTTAGATTTTTACCGCATTCATCTCAGGAGAACGAAATGAAAGTGGATAACTAAATCCTGTAATTCCCATTCATATTTCTCACTAATCTAATTAAGATTCAATTATCGTATTTTTTGAATTTAAATATGAATATCTTTTCTTTTACAAGTTAATAATATACAATTTTCGTTATGATTTTTGAATCTGTATCGAATAGGACACATTTCGATTAATAAAACAACATTAGGGGTGAGCGAGTCAAGTCGAGTAAAAGAATTTTGAATTATTCGAGTTGACGAGTCCTATTTTACAACTCGAACTTGATTTGAAATTTTTATTCGAGTCGACTCGATTTTTCGAGTTTATATTTAAATTTAATTATAAATATTTATAATATTATAGTATTATTTGATTCCAATTTAAGTGACTTTCTATAACCATATATATAATACAAATATATTTCTTTATATGTTATTTACATATATCATACAAAGTCCAATGACTTGAGTCAAACTTAAAATAAATTCACTACTTACTAAAATTTCAAGTTATTCAATTTACATTTTACAACTCGATTTGAATTTGAAATTTTTTTAATTGAGTCGAGTTTATAAAATTGCAATTCGAACTAAATTCTATTCGAATTTTTCCGATTCGAATCGAGTTCAAAAATTGATTTTTCGAATAGAGTCAAATTTTACTTACCCCTAAAAATCACCATTCTTGAAGAAACTTGTTGTGGATTTCGATCTTAAAAGGTTTTCCCACTTTTCTATATTTTAAGCATTAGAATAATTCAGTTTTAAGTATTTCGAGACCAAATGTTGGGCAAAGGCAAAATGAAGTACAACACTAGGGACATTGCTTAATTTGCAGCTCATCAGCCTCGGAAGACTCGATTAGCTAGGCTAGTTAGGCACCACATTACCTTTCTTTGAGTTTCTTTTGTCTTCATTATTTACCTTTATTTAACATGAGATTACCTTCTGTACATTCTTCTTAATCCCCACAACAATTATCTGTGTTGTTCCTCCTTTTCCCTGTGCTTCGATCTGTGTCTTTAGGACCCAATTGATCGGAGTAAGGACATAAGGGAAACAGCCCATACCATCTGCATGTTGTAAGAGACCACTTTAATCTGCCCTCATTTTATTCTCTTACTACAAATACCATTACCTACGCTGCAAACAAACTTAGCTCTAGATCTCATCATGTCAGTCACTTTTTGTTTCCTTGTTTTCCTTCTCTGTCTGTCTCTGCATGCATCTACTGCTCGCCGCCTTGCTGCACTTCACAATGAGAATAAGCATGAAAATCAACTTCACTTATCCACCAAGGTTTGTCATCATTACGTATAACCATATTGTGCCTCTTCTTACATTTACATATTTAAGTTTGCTTATCTTTTTGCAGAATAATGATGGTAAACAAAAGCTGGCAGATACTGAGGTCGTATATAAGACAGTTGAAAACCAGAAAGAGAACATCTAGTGCAATAGGAACAAGTATGGCTGTTGTTTCAGTTTCTCGGCGGTTGCCTCATAGAAAACATGGCCAAAAATATCCTGGTTTTAACCTCGATTACTCTTCACCAAAGGCTCATCCCCCTTCTCACAACTGAGATTATCAACAAGTAATCCATGTTTTTGTTTCATGCAATGCAAGATGCAGACCGCGTACTCGAAGTAATATATATATTAGGGTTTAAATGTTTATCATTCCAGCAGGCATAACATATAACATAGATTGATGGATGAAAATGAGTTACCCCCGCCCCCCCAAGATTTAATGTACATTGATCAAGTATCATAGATATGCTTAATATATTTAAGTTTCGCTAATCTTTTCATATATATACACGGTAATTAACACTAACCTTCTCAAGTATTGTTAATCTCGCAATAGTAACATACTAATACTAGATGTCATGTCTGGCGAAATCCAGCGAGAGTTGCAACGAGGAAAAACCAGAAGTTTTGGCGTCGGCTTGCAATAACATTAAGCTACTTATTTGCTTATCTAAACTTCCTTTTCTATATTGATGCATGTTGACTTCTATTCCACACCGTAGATTACTGTACAGTCAAATTGCTTCCTCAATCTATGACTATGTAGTAGCAGCAGTATACTAATTTTAGTTCTATTCTATATCCTGCCATTTGTCCAAATAGGTGGCTCAAGACTGCGCGGGAGTAATAACCTGGTTTCATGGCAGTATCTTTCGCTTTATGTCTCGGGGAAAAACGGAAAACCAACTTCCGGATCTCTAGCATTAATTGCTTCTTGTATTTTCCCCCATAAAGTTGCACTTCTTTCAGAGAAATTGCATTTAGAGCTGGGAAAGAAAATGGAGAAATGATTTTAATGGTATTTGATTTGGTTTTCTTTTATTAAATTCTGCTGCATGAGTACAAGTAATTGTATATCAGGCAGGATGTTTAATCGTAATTACAGGTGGTATTGTTATCTCACTAATGTTTGTGCTCCGTTTTAGTTGATGATTTTTCTCATCCAACCTTTCTTTGTCATTTTTGCTGGATTAACTTTCTATTCTGCTCCTACTATATTCAGAATTTCAACTCCCACATCCTGATTCATAACTGGTTTGACAAGCAAAAGTTTGGAGCTTAATTTCTCAGTATTCCTTAATTATGTGGTGCCATCCGTGATGTCCTAGGATAACACACGATCCACCTAGTCTTGAAAACTAGGGCTGGTCCCTAGTGTTGAAGGGGGCAAAAAAAAATCGAAATCCAAAGTGAAGGAGATGAGCAGAGTTTATAAAGGATTCAAAAACTGAGCACGGGAAATTGATGGAATTGAAAGCAGGAATGGTCTGCACATGAAAGATATGGCAGACTGTAGGAGCATATATGTTATGTAAGGTCTAAAGAGGTGGTGGTCCACTTTTCTCTTAAATGGGGTCGGTTGATTATCGACGGTATCAGTTTCTACAGTTGAAGTTCGAATCTTGTTGAATTTAGTAGTGAACCATTATAAATGCTGCCATTTAATGCATGAATGCCACGTATGTTATACAATCCGTGTCAAAAATAAAATAAAAAGTAAAAATCAAAATTTTATAAATAAAGAGGAAGAATCAGTTTAGAATAGAAAATCTGGATATTGACAGAATATCAAACTTGAGAGTGGTTTAGACCTATAACTACGAAGTTTTCTTAAGATAAATATTCGATCATTTTTAGGTGCTCAAAATATCCTGCTCGTCTATCTCATAGTATACAACAACGATATAATCAACACATAATATTATAATTTGTAAGATCTCGAACCAAATCTTGCTAGAGAATATCACCGAAAAAGGAGAAGAAGAAAAGAATTTTGTTTGATTTGTGTTTAACATAGTAGGTTAGCATAGTATTTATAATGTTTCACATGAGAGACGAATTGAAAATAATATATTCGGACTATTAATTAGTATCTAAATAAAATAAAAAATAATCAATTAATATCACATTATATCGAATATATTCATGAATTGTAAGTCATAATATATTTCATATTTAAATTAAAAATAAAAACATATAATATCTTTTTTAATTTAAAATATTAAAAAAATAAAACTTAAATAAAATATCTAATTCGTAGTTGGTAAAATATCATTCCTCCTCCATTAAATATAATCCTACTCATCTTAGTATGTAAAACAAAGGATATTAGCATCATAATTTTAATTCATTTTTCACATAAAATCGACTAGTTTAAAATCCCAATAAAAGTAGTATTATATTATATTAATGTTATTTTATCAGATGAAGAAAGAAAAGCTGTATACCAGCAGACAAGCCCATGTGTGACATTTATAATATCACTCAAAGTGCATCAACTAGCTAGCTTAGGGTTGAGTTTTTATTCATTGAAGCCTGGACATCTTGTCTCCTAAAAGTAGATGCAGACATTCTATGGAAAGCGAAAACTAGCTGAATTCAACCCAATTAAATATTCATTTATACGGATAGAGCTATGCGTAACATGATAGGAGTAATAGCTTCTCATAAATTAGATAAATTAAGTTGTATTTTTCTAATTTCTTCATTCAATTATCTTTTAGGTCCTCTTAATTTTGAAACTAGGTGAATTAAGTCCTAGTCCTCTATATTTTTAATTGCTTTATAGGTTCTCTTAATTTTAAAACTAGATAAATTAAGTATTGGCCTAATTTTTTTAATTTAAATACTTCATAGATCTTTCAATTCAAAAGGGAAACAAATTAGATCCTAATATGTCTTTTTAAATTGATGACTTAATAATTAGATTATAGCTATTGTTGTATTCCTATTTATACTTTTCTCCCTAAAACTTTATTCTGACTTTGTCCCTATTCACATATCCATAGAAGCCTATGAATCTAAACCATATGAATAATAAAACATACTTTTATATTGTGTTTCTTTAATTTTATGTATTGTTAGTGAACCAAATATGATACGTTATATAAGTGAAAATGTTATTTGAATTTATTTTATATGATATAGTTATCAAAGTTTTAAATGTGTTATCCACGTTTATCAGGTCGTACGATAATAATTTTGATATATTTTAACTAAGTTTTTGAGTTTAAGTATTGTGGATGAAAAAAAACTTATTTTCTAGAACTCAACTTTGAACTTAATGGAAATCCTTGGTGTTAAAATACACGTGTGTAAAAGAATACCTTATTTTTTATTACTCAAAATACTTAGTACAATACTATATGTATACAAGTCAATAACAACAACTGATTCAGTAACTAATTGCTAACTAATTGTTAACAACTAACAAAATTTTCCAAACTACTTCTTAACACTCCTCCTCAAGTTGGTAGTCTAAAGACGTCCTTGACTCCCAATTTGGAAATTAAATATTCATGTTGTTGTGCTCCCAAAGCCTTGGTCAAAATGTCAGCCAATTGATTTGCTGATGAAATATAATCTGTGTGAATTATCCCTTCTTGTATTTTCTCCCCGAATAAAATGACAATCTAATTCAATATGTTTTGTTATTTCATGAAATGCTGGATTTGCTGCAATTTGTAATGCTTCCTTAATATCACAATAGAGTTTGGTTGGTTGCAAGTCCTTGACACCCAATTCCATCAACAAGCCTATTAATTAACCATACAATTTCAGCTGCTACCATTTCCATACTTCTCTACTCTGCCTCTACTGATTATCTTGCTATGGTATTTTGTTTCTTTGACTTCCAGGAAACCAAAGAATTTCCAAGCTTAACACAAAAAACCAATAATTGATTTCCTTGTCATCAAACAAGTTGCCCAATCAGCATCACAAAAAACTATTAGATGATATTGTCCTGATGAAGATAGTAAAATTCCCTGACCATGATTCTTTTTTATATACTTAGCCACTCGAAGTGTTGTTTCTAAATGTGATCTTTTGGGTTGCTGCATGAATTTAGTTAGATGATGTACCACATAAGTAATATGGTCTTGATGTAGATAGATAATTTCCTATTAACCTATGGAATACTTCCTTTTCATTCTGCAATATTTCATGATCTATATTCTTCTTGCCACTTTCTATCAATTTAGGGTCATAATCAGTAGAATTGAATTTAATATTCTGCTCCATAGGAGTGCAAACAGGTTTGCCCCTCCTAATCTTGTTTCTTCAATGAGTTCTAGTGCATATTTTTTTTTGGTTTAAAAAATCCATTCACTTGATCTAAGTATCTCAAAAACAATAAAATACTTAAGTTCCCCTAAATCTTTCATTCTAAAATAGCATACATAATTCATTTCAATTCATCTACAATTGCAGCATCATTACCAGTAATCAATAAATCATCAACATATTATGCATGATCACTATGTTTGTTCATTCTGTTTTTGTAAAGAGTTAGTAATCAAACTTACTTTGAATGTATCTAGCAGTAACTAAAGCTTCAGCCAACCTCATGTTCCTTTGCCTGGAAGTTTGTTTGAGGCCATAAATAGACTTCTTCAGTCTACAAACCATGTTCTCCCCCTGGCTACATAATCCCTGAGGTAGCTTCATGTAAACTTCCTTAAGCAAATTGCCCTGAAGAAAGGCATTGTACACATCCATTTGAAACAAGGACCAATATTACATAGAAGTCAGGGCTAAGACAGTTCGCATTGTAACAAGTTTGGCAATGGGTGAGAAAGTCTCAACATAATCTACACCATTTCGCTAGTTGTAACCTTTCGCAACCAAACGCGCCTTGTAGCACTTAACCTCACCATTGGATCGATACTTAACCTTGTACACCCATTTGCATCTGATGGGAACCTTCCCTGGTGTCGAAAAAACCACACACCAAGTATTGTTTGACTCTAATACTTGAATCTCCTCTTACATTGCCTTAATCCATAAAGGGTCTTGAATGGCCTCATTATTGTTAGTAGGTTCAATTATAGAAGTAAAAGAAAGGAAGGATTGAGTGTAAAAACAAATATGAGAATAAGAAATATTATTCGAAATAGGATAAGAACTAGATGTGGATGATTGGCAGAAAACATACTTATTCAACCAAAGAGGAGGCTTTGACACTCTAGAAGACCTCCTAACAACCTGATCAACCGGAGCAACAACATTATGAGAAGAACAAGAAATTGGTGCAGGAGACACAGGACGAGGACCATTAGAAGAGTTAACTGGATGAGACTGTTGAGAAGACAAACCAGGATGACTAGAAGAAATATCTATTGAAGACACCTCAGGAACAAAAAATT
The DNA here is from genome assembly GCF_006381635.1 of Hibiscus syriacus. Taxonomy (NCBI): domain Eukaryota; kingdom Viridiplantae; phylum Streptophyta; class Magnoliopsida; order Malvales; family Malvaceae; genus Hibiscus; species Hibiscus syriacus. Next base: position 3,227,667 of record NW_024063507.1, on the reverse strand, counting down.
CAGAATCAGGAACAAAGGGTTGAGAGGGAAATAATATGGATGAAAACTCAGGAGAATGAAAAGGAAAAGAATTTTTATGAAATCAAACATCCTTACTAACAAAAAATGACTTAGAAACAAGACTAAACATCAAATAGCCCTTTTGAGTAACAAAGTAACCCATGAAAATCGAAGGAACAACTCTAGAAAAGAACTTATCACGAAGTTTAGTATTAGTAGCATAACCCAAGAAACAAAAAACTTTCAAATGAGACAAAGAATGTGGCTGATGATGAAGCAATTCATAAGGATATTTCCAATCAAGAACTACAGAAGGAAGTCGATTAATTATGTAACAAACAGTTAAAACACACTCTCCCCAAAACTTAATAGGTACTTGAGACTGAAAACGAAGTGCACGAGCCACTTCCAATAGATGTTTATACTTCCTTTTAGCTACCCCATTCTGCTGAGGAGTATTAACACAAGAAGACTGATGAACAACACCTAAAGAAGAGAAAAAAGAAGAACACACTATGCTAAAAAACTCAAACCCATTGTCACTACGAATTATTTTGATAGGGGCCTGAAAATGATTAAGAACTAAAGAAAAAAACTTTTTTAAAGAAACAAGAGTATCAAACTTGAGCTTCAAAAAATACACTTATGTCATTCTCGTGCAGTCATCAACAATTGTAAGAAATAACCTATGACCACTATGAGTAGAAATCCTATATGGACCCCATAAGTCCATATGAATCAATTGAAAAGGAACATTAGACCTAGACTGACTAATTGAAAAAGATAACCGAACATGTTTGGTTAAGGGACAAACAGAACAAGAATGAATGATAGAAGAATCCAATTTACAATCAAGCAAAGGCATATGATGCAATTTCAAGAAAGAAGCATGACCCAACCGAGCATGCCAAATAGAAGTTTTATTATCAATAAAAGACATACAATGAGATGAAATATTGAATGACATACTGGAAACTATAGAAGCATAACTAGGAAAAACACAAGATGACTCAAGGACATATAAGCCTCCTCGTTTCCTACCAATCCCCAACATCTTGCCAGTAGAGAGATCCTGAAAGATACAAAAATCAGGATAAAATTGAACAACACAATTCAAATCAAGAGTTAATTTGGAAACAGATAGAAAATTGTGAGTAAATGAAGGCACATATAGGACATTATGTAAAAGATGAAGAGAATCAAAGGAATAGGAACCAGTGTGAGTTATTGGAAGAGTTTTACCATTCAAAATATGGACAGAACGTGAAGAATATGGACAGAACGTGAAAAACATGCAACATGATTACTCAAGCATTTAAAATCAGACAACATATAGTCAGTGGCACCAGTGTCAAGAATAAATGTAACTGAACCAAATTTAGAAGCAGGTAAACCATCAATAATCATACATGTAAAATTGGTAGCAACATCATCACTAGAATCAGAGGAATCTTTGTTGAGAAGCCTGATAACTCTGTAAAAAGACTCAATTTCTAGTCTTTTCACTTAAGTTATTTCTTGTCTAAACAAAGTATGCACAACATTTTAGTTGCATTTAGGTTATATTTGCTAGTGGTTGATAAGTTGTGCTTCGACAAGATTTATTTGGTTTAATTGATGATGTTGAGGAGAAAGGGTTTGTGTGAATTGTGTATGTGTAGGAAACTTACAGAGGAATAACATTTTAGTCGCGACAACATAATTTGCAAGGGCCAATAGAACAGAGAAGAATATGAGGAGCAGATTTATCTCGCCAAGGCAAGGTTTATCTGCAAAGTCTGAAACGGATATGACGAAAATCACCTATGTCACATGCCAGCTGGATGACCTCCTTCATGTACAAGCAAGCCTTAAATATTCTGATAGCCACCAGCCACCTTTCCTTTTTTAGTCTGGACAAATAATAACAGTTATTTAAGGAATCTCCAATCATACGAAACCCTTGGAGATTCATCCCTATAAATATCCAGCCATAGCCGCCAAAGAAAAAAGGCAAGGGAGAAGAGATAAGAGCTTTGTTGAAGGTATAAGCGAGCAACTAAAGTGCTTTCCCACCATTTACCAACCGACTTCCTTGGTGTCCTCCACAGCCAGACTGCAGTAGAGCGGTGGTCAGGTCTCGAGAGAGGCTGATCACCAAGGAAAGGTGCGGTACTGATCAGAATTGTTACGACAGACTTGGATGATACTTGGGAGTCGTTCTTTCTTTGTTCTTAAATTCTTTACATGTTTGAGGTTGTATTAAACGATGATACTTGGATGACTTTTTGATAGCACCATGACTGTCTTACTTGGGTTAATCTTTGTTTTGCCTAGACAATTATTTTTTGCTTTATGAATGATGAATTATGCTTTTGCTCAAGACTGTTTTGTTTATTGTTTAAATATTTTACCTTGACACTGTAAGAGCATCGAGAGATTGCATGGGGTTTTGGTAAAACATGTCTTGGAAATGTAAGAGCATCGAAATATCACCTTTTGTCTAGATAGTGATTCTTATATTCGAGAGAATTAAGATAGATCTACATGAACAATGGAATGGATCCGGGATGGTGATGTTCTAACTTATCTACCTTAGAGATAAGGAGCGGGTTTCAATCAACTAAAAGGGATAAACTCTAGAGTAGGATAGAAAATGACTATAGTTCATGTTGAGAGGTATTGCTACAACAACAGTTTGACAAACCAAGGGTTGTAGTTAATGTTGAGTAGTATTGCTATAGAAACCGTCTAAGAATACATAGTAATCCTATCGGGCAACTTAAGCAAGTCATAATAATTCATTCTAGACTTAGAGTAATTGTTGTCAATGCAAAAGATTAGCATAAGTGCTCTGTGGTAAGTCTGAATATGTGAGGTTGTTTGAATTATATTTAAATCAACACTTGTCTTTATTTTGTTTATTTCAATAGTTTGCATATTTATTTTGTCTCAACCAAACTTTTTTGCAATCATACATTATAGTACAAAAGATTAGCATAAGTGCTCTGTGGTAAGTCTGAATATGTGAGGTTGTTTGAATTACATATTTAAATCAACACTTGTCTTTATTTTGTTTATTTCAATAGTTTGCATATTTATTTTGTCTCAACCAAACTTTTTTGCAATCATACATTATAGTATTTCCATATTTTATTAATATTACCTTTTTAGTTTGACAAGATAGTAGGAATTATCTTGTGACAACTAGTTCTCATTGTGGTGAAGATTAAAATCTTAGACCAATCCTTGAGGAGGTGATAACTCACTTACCCTATATTACTTCATTCGATTGTGTATACTTGCACAGAATTGCTTGCCCTAGCATATACATTTACAAGTGATCAAATTTTTGGTGCTGTTGCCCGGGATTGGCAACTGAAGAAATTTTATTCGCCATAACAAGTTTTCTTGTCACCTTATATTTATCTAGTCTAACATAGTTTATTATTTTCTTTTGTAGTTTTTATTGCATGACCCTGAGATCTGCTGGTAAACCATTGGAACCATTTGACCCTGAAGTTGAACAATCATTCAAACAGAGGCTACGTGACTAGAGAACATTTAAACCAACTACAATTACAAGGCAACAATATGGGAGATCACGACGATCCCGATGATCCCGATATGGCAATTAATCTTCAAGTTGCAAGACCAAGAGCAAATACGAGAACATTTGAACCTAATCATTGATGATCTCAATCCAGGCATCGTGGTACATGAAATACAAGAAACTCATTTTGAGCTTCAACCGATGATGTTTAATATGTTAAATTCTATCGGCCAATTTGGTGGTTCACCCAATGAGGATGCTAGACAACATATTCGTGCTTTCCTTGAAGTATGTGACTCGTTTCGACAACAAGGAGTGCATGAAGATGTTCCTAAACTAAAACTTTTCCCTTATTCCCTACGCGATAGAGCGAGAGCTTGGCTCAGTGGAGTTCCTCCAGGCTCAATAGAGTCATGGGCAGATTTATGCAAGAGTTTCGTACTTCAATATAATCCGCCCAATATGAATACACAGCTTCGCAATGATATTGCAAGTTTTCGCCAATGAGATGATGAATCAATATACGAATGTTGGGATAGGTATAAAAGTCTACTTCGCAAATGTGTCAACCATGGATTTCATGAATGGACTCAAGTAGTGATGTTTTACAATGGAGTTAATGCACCTACTCGAATGATGTTAGATGCCTCAGCAAATGGCACCTTACTTGACAAATCAATCAAGGAAGCCTTTGATATCCTCGACAGAATAGCGAATAATGATTATCAATTCCCAAATACAAGATTAGGAACCGACAGAAAAACATCTGGAGCATATGAATTAGAGGGTAAGGATTCGATAGCTGCTTAAATTTCTGCCATAACTAATATGTTGAAAATTTTGCAATGTCCTAATGAGGTAAGAGAAGTCAAGGTGACCAACAACGCATGCATATTTTGTCACGGCAACCATCATGAAAGTGAATGTCCTGTAAACCATGAGTCCACCAATTTTGTGGGCAATTACAATCGAAGCAATAATAACCCCTATTCAAACACGTACAATCCTGGTTGGAGACAATATCCAAACTTTTCATAGAGTAATCAAGGGAACAATAACAATCAAGCAGCAAAGTTACAATAGGCTACAATAGAATAATTCAGATCATCAACATTTCTAGAATCAACATCATCAGCTACCCTAGCAAAATAATAAAGGTACAACTTCTTCCTCTAATATTAATTCCAATACTAACTCTTTGGAGTTGTCATTGCAGGAAGTTATGGCCTCGATAAAAGATTTCATGGCCTAAAAAAAGACCTTGATGCGCGAGCATTCTACAACAATTAAAAATCAAGGAAATTTGCTACAAAGCCAAGCTACTCTTTTGCAAAGCCATAGTCCATCCTTAAGAGCATTGGAGAATTAAGTGGGCCAAATTACTACGACATTACATTCACGCCCGCATGGAACTCTCCTTGGTGATACTGAGATCACTAAACATCATGGAAAGGAGCAATGCAATGTACTTACACTAAGGAGTGGAACACAAGTCAACCAAAGCGACAAGTTTGGGGGAGAACACCTGAACAATTCTCGTCAGGGCATAACACAACCAGAAGATCAAACTAAAAATGAGGAATGAGATGAATCGCATGAAGAGAAGGAAAAGGATGAAGGCTCAGAAAAACATCGTCCAGATAATGAGAAATTCATGGCCAAGGCCAGATATTCCTCAACACCAACAGCAAATAATGTGAGACTTCCACCACCGTTACCTCAACGATTGAAGAAACATAATGATGATATCCAGTTCAAGAAATTCGTTGATGTTCTGGACCCAGTTGTATATCAATGTGCCCTTACTTGATGCCATCAAACAAATGCCTTCCTATACCAAGTTTCTTAAAGACATCATTACAAAAAAGAGGAAGGTAGAACATGTTGCCACGGCAACAGAAATCTGTTCTGCAGTAAGCAAACTCCTAGCAAAACAAAAAGACCCTAGCAGTTTTACAATACCATCCTCAATTGGTAATGACTTTGTAGGACGAGCTCTTGATGATTTGGGATCAAGTGTAAACTTGATACCAAAGTCCATATTTATGAAACTATAAGGGTATCACGCTTGTCCAACCACAGTGTCCTACAGCTGGTCGATCAGTCTTATGTGCGGTCCGAGGGTAGAATAGAAGATGTCATAGTAAAGGTGGACAAATTCGTATTTCCAGTTGATTTCCTCATCTTAGACTGCAAAGCCGACGAAAATGCACCTATCATTATGGGACGACCCTTTTTAGCCACTGTAAGAATCCTAATAGATTGTGAAAAGGAAGATTTAACAATGCGAGTAGGACAACAAAGCGTCACAATCAATGTCTTCAATTCCATGAAATATGTGGACGACTCAGAGTAATGCCAATGCGTTAGAAAAATAGAATAGGAGGAAAAGGCAATCCTTGGACACGATGAATCTCTAAAGCTACACCAATACAACGCTTTGTACATGGCCATATAATCGAGATGCATGAACAAGAAAACTTTCACCCAGGTGAATTATTTTCAGAAGACGATTATGAGAATTATGGCCCTGATAACAGAAATCTGAATAAAGCACACAATAGGTGCCTTGAAAAAGACACCAATGCAGGATACAGAGAAAAGACAAAAGAAACAATCGAGGCTTCTTTATAATAGATCAGATATGAAATTTGAACCCTTAGATTTTGATGAAGTTAATTCTTCAGAATCATCTTTACAACATGCACCCAATTTGGAGCTTAAAACTTTGCCATCACATTTGAAGTATGCATACCTAGGAATAAATAAAAATTTAACAGTGATAATCTCTGTCAATCTAACGTTCGAACAAGAGAATAATTTGTTGAATGTTTTATCACAGCTTAAAAAGGCTCTAGGATGGACAATGGCAGACTTGAAGGGAATTAGCCCTACCATATGCATGCACAAGACCAATTTAGAAGATAACCATAGTAATTCAATGGAACCCCAAAGAAGGCTCAACCCGATCATAAAGAAGGTAGTCATGAAGAAAATTATAAAATGGCTGGATGCGGGAGTGATTTATCCTATATCCGATAGTTCATAGGTCAGCCTGGTGCAGTGTGTGCCAAAGAAGGGTGGTGTGACCGTGGTTAAAAGAAAACTTGATGAGCTCCTCACTACTAGAATAGTCACGGGTTGGCGCATATGTATGGATTACAGGAAGTTTAATAAAGCGACAAAGAAAGACCATTTCCTTTACATTTTATCGACCAAATGCTTGATAGGTTAGCGAGAAAGGCATTTTATTTCTTCCTTGATAGATACTCAAGATATAATCAAATAGCTATAGCATCGGAGGATTAAGAGAAAACAACCTTCACAAACCCATATGGTACCTATGTATTTAGACGGATACCGTTTGGGCTGTGTAACACTCCAGCTACCTTCCAAAGATGCATGATGGTAATCTTTTCAGACATTGTGGAAGAATGTATGGAAATATTTATGGATGACTTCTCTGTCTCAGGTGATGACTTCAATCGATGGCTCGATAATTTATCAAAAGAACTGAAACGATGTGAAGAAGCCAACCTAGTACTAAATTGGGAGAAATACCATTTTATGGTAACTGAGGGAATAGTGTTGGGTCACAAAATTTCATGTCGCGGCATTGAAGTCGATAAAGACAAGGTGGAAGTAATCGCAAACCTTCCCCCACCCACCAACGTGAGGGGTGTACACAGTTTCCTTGGACGTGCAAGCTTGTACAAGCAATTCATAAAAGATTTTTCTCAAATCTCTAAATCCTTATGCCTTTTACTTCAATAAAATAATCCATTTGAATTTACTAATGATTGTTTGAATGCCTTTATAGATTTGAAGAAAAAACTTTCGGCAACACCTATCGTTGTCCCACCTGACTTGAATTAACCTTTTGAGCTCATGTGCGATGCTAGTGATTATGCATTCAGAGCAGTGCTAGGGCGAAGAAAAAGTAAGATCTTTCATGTTATCTACTATACAATCCGTAAACTTAATGATGCACAAGTGAACTATACCACCACTGAAAAAGAGCTCTTAGTAGTAGTATTTGTATTCGATAAGTTTTAGGCCATATCTAATAGGCACTAACGTAATTGTGCATACAGATCATTCTGCCATTAAATAATTGATTAATAAAAAAGATGCAAAGCCTAGGCTAATTCGATGGATATTATTACTACAAGAGTTCGATTTAGAGATCAAGGATAGAAAGGGTACAGAAAATCAAGTGGCAGACCATTTGCTAGATTAGATAATAAATCTGATAATCAAGACATAACAGAAATTCAAGAGGACTTCCCTGATGAGAAAATATTATTTGTCACGGCTGCACCGTGGTATGCTGACATAGTTAAGTTTCTTGTTAGTGGTATTGTTCCTCCTAATTTATCTAGCCAGGGCCAAAACAAGTTTCGATATGATGTGCTACACTATTATTGGGATGAACCATTTCTATTCAAGCAATATGAAGGCCAAATAATCCGAAGATGCGTTCCAGAAGAAGAGCACAAAGAAATTCTACTTCAATGTCACTCATCACCATATGGAGGGCACTTTGGTGGAATAAGAACAGTGGTGAAAGTACTTCAGTCCGGATTCTATTGGCCAACCTTGTTCAAAGATGCGCATGAATTCTACAAGTCGTTTGATAGATGCCAATGAACAGGGAACATATCAAAATGACATGAGATGCCATGGAAAAATATTATGGAGGTTGAATTTTTCGATGTATGGGGAATCGACTTCATAGAACCCTTTCCTACATCCTTTGGATATTTGTACATCATCTTGGCAGTAGATTATGTATAAAAGTGGATTGAAGCCATAGCAACACCTAAAAATGATTCCAAGACTTTGCTAAAATTCTTGTACAAAAACATATTCATGCATTTTCGAACACCACGAGTTATCATTAGTGATGAAGGCACTCATTTTGATAACAAATTGATTGCCAAGACATTGAAACGATATGGAGTGTGACAAAGGATCGCTATGGCATACCACCTTCAGACTAATGGACAAGCCGAAGTGTCTAACTAGGAAATTAAAAAAAATCCTTGAGAAGGTGGTCAACCCTAGTCGAAAGGACTGGTCGCCAAAGCTAGATGAGGCACTCTGGGCTTATCGCACAGCATTCAAGACACAACTGGGAATGTCCCCGTTCAAACTTGTCCACAGAGAAGAATGCCATTTACCTGTGGAACTTGAACATAAAGCCTACTGGGCCATCAAAAAGTTAAACGTGGATGCTCAGCTTGTTGGAGAAAGAAGACTTGAAACTAAACGAGAAGGATGAATTCAGAGCACACACATACGAGAATGCCCACCTATATAAAGAAAAAACAAAACAATGGCATGACAGAAAAATATTGCCTAGACAATTTTATTCTGGACAACAAGTACTGCTCTACAATTCACGTCTTAAGTTATTCCTAGGCAAGCTAAAGTCACGATGGTCAGGATCGTTCATCATACATCAAGTCCATAACAATGGGGCAATAGAAATCAAGAACCGAGACGATGGTTCCATCTTCAAGGTGAACGGGAAGAGGCTAAAGGAGTACAAAAGAGCCCCGATCATGCGAGATAAATCAGCATCAATGGCACATGATGCCCAAGAGTTTTCCTTACTTACTTGAACAAATATTCGTTACCTAGGCAACGAAAATTTAAATTTTTTACATAAATAAATTAAGTTATTTTATTCACACATTATCTGTTTTGCTTTATTTTATATTGTTTTTAATATTTTGCAGGCATACAGCGAACATGTGGCAGCATGGAGAGATAGTTCATGCATAAAATGAGAGAAAACCCTAGGGCAAGAGATTTGGGCAGCATAATTAAGGAGGGAAAGTAAATATTTTTCCCAACTTTACGTCCAATCAAGGATATTGCATTCAATGCAAAATTCCTTTCCCCTCGTATTTTGACCAATTTACCCCAAAGAAACTACCCATCATTTTCCATAAAAAACCACCCAAACTCCATCTTCTTCATCGTGCCTCACTTTTTCTCTCCATAGCAAGAAAAATTTATTTTCTTTCAACAAAATTTCCCCCATCGCTGCCACTGAACTCACTGCACCAAACAAGTATCATGGCCAGATCAAAGAAAAACCCAGCCCCAACACCGAGCTTTGAGCATTTCCAAACAGCCGAAGCTGAAGCACACTTCAAAATCCTCCAAAAACGACAAGTGTATTTGGAAGACAGGTTCGTCTTTCTATCAGAGGATAAAAAACCATTTGGATCGGAAGTCATGGACGTGATTAGGAAGCACAACTGGGAGAAGTTTGCTCGCCACCCTAAAGCCATAGCATAACAATAGTTAAGGAGTTCTACGTCCATCTCGAAGACCCATACAACCACACGGTGTATGTCCGAGGGAAGCTCCTTCGATTTTCCCCTTCAAAACTCAACAGATACTTCAAGTTGGAGAAAGTGGAGGAGCAGCATCAGAAGTTTGTGGCTGAGGTATACCTGGAAACATACAGCGGAGTTCTTGAAGATCTTTTCTTCGGATGGGCCAAGTTCGAAGGGAATACTCCAATGAGGAAGAGAGTCGATTGTCGAGCCCTTAAGCCCGTCGTAAAACTCTGGAACCATTTTCTCATGGGCAAGCTTAAGCCAACATCTCACAACACAACTATGCTCCTGAAAAGATTGATGCTCTTATACTCAATAATATACGGGAGAAAGATTGATGTTGGAGAGCTCATTTTCGAGAAAATCCATATGTGTGCCAAAAGAAACCGAGGTAATCTATTGTTCCCTAACTTGATAACTGCTCTGTGCAGGAAAAACAAGGTCCCTGAGAAACCCTTTTAGGATTTCATTAAATCCAAGGAGGGTATCACCAAAAAGAAAGTACCCGAGCTGATGAGTTTCGATGACAACGCCCCATATAAAGGACTGGAGAGGGGAGCAAAATTTGTTACTGCGGTCAGAATGGCAATACTGGTCACGTACACGCGATGAACACGTGAGAAGATAGGGCGCCTAGAGGATCACATGGAGATCTTCTTTGAGTACGTCAAGACACGGGTCGCATAACTAAACACCTTTTTTTGCTCCCGAGCACAACCAATAATTTGCCACTTTTCCCTAATATCATTCTCAAACACACTGCTGGTGGTAGCACATACTGTGGCTCGACATCGAATGCCCCCCAGATGTGCCACCACTGGCCACCCATGTCTCGCCTGTACCAGAGGAAGGCCATAGCGACACAGAAGAGTTCCTCAGCTTCTCATCCTTCTCAACCTCTGAGAGCACTCAAGAGACTCTACCCAACTTCTTCTCCGATGAAGATTTCACTCCCGCCCCGAAGCAACCCGAGCAAGGTCCCATATAGTCTCCTATTAGTAAGCAACCCCAGCCCATGAACCAGCTCAGAGTCCAACTCCAGTTCTTGCACAACCGATTCCTACTGTAGAGCAACCAACTCCAGCACGATCCTTGACCAGCAATAAACGCATCAAGCGAACGGCAGGCTGTATCCTTCAGCCGCCACCCTCGACGATAGCAGTAGTGGATTCCAGATCAGAGAGTCTCTCTCCTTCCAAACGACATCGAACGAGAGTGTCCAGTCAAGCCACCCCACCACAGTAAGTTTTCATTTTAGTTTTTTTAGTTTCATATTTGCATATAGATTCATGTAGTTTTAGTTTTCATGCATTGAGGGTAATTCATCCCTCAAGTTTGGGGGAGGTATTGTGCCATATTTACCATACTTTGTTAAAAAGCAATTGATGATACTTAGTTGAAAATTTTGGTTGTCATGACATAAGCATGTTAGGTTTATTACTTGGAATGGATTAGGGATGCCCAATGATGAATGCATAATTTGATTGCCTAGGCCAGAATTATTGTTAAGACTATCTAAAGAAGAGAACCAACCCTAGGCCTTACTCTTTAAAATTTACAAACATGATTGTAGGTTGTCCCTACTTAAGGTAATTAGTATAATATTTAGGAAAAAACTTTCTGCTTGTCGAGACTTTAAAAATATTTTAAGGTTAAGGTGGAACTCCCTAGTGTTTAGAACTTGAAAAATAAAATGGACACTCCTCTATGCAAAGGCATGAACAAAAAAATATCCATGAGAAATTAAGAGTTGCCGAGGTATATAAGAGAATTAATGTAGTCACAGGATGACTCTACCCGACTAGCTTGGGGGTGGAAGGTATGCTCCCTTTCACCTAGAGTGTAGGACGGTAGGAGTGATAAGTTGACTAAAAAAAGGGTTTATAAATAACTAGGAGTATAAACTAAGCTTGAAAAATAATTTTATACCTTGACAACCCATAAGCACTTACTTTAAATTTTCTAATGACCTTAATGCATAGACAGATTACAATCACGCACACACAATAGCAAGGAATCCTGACTAGGGAAGGGACATGACTGATATGATTGTCGAACATGTTGAGACCAGCTATTTTTGTTGAGGGATGAAATCTCAAACCATATGATTTTCTTAACAATGCTTTGCCATGACAATTTTAATCTTCTTCTATCTATTGTACATTGCTTGAGGACAAGCAATAGCTTAAGTTTGGGGGTGTGGTAACTTCATAAAAAGACTCAATTTCTAGTATTTTCACTTAAGTTATTGCTCGTCTAAACAAAGTATGCGCAACATTTTAGTTACATTTAATTGCATTTAGGTTATATTTGCTTGTGGTGGATAAGTTTTTCTTCGGCAAGATTTATTTGGTTTAACTGATACTGCTAAGGGGAAAGGGTTTGTGTGGATCGTGTATGTACAGGAAACTTACAGAGGAAGAACATTTTAGTCAAAACAACGTAATTTGCAATGGCTAATGGAACATAGAAGAACGTGAGGAGCAGATTTATCTCGCCAAGGCAAGGTTTATATGCAAATTCTGAAGCGGATATGACAAAAATCACCTATGTCACATGCTAGCTGGATGACTTCCTTCACGTGCAAACAAGCCTTAAATATTTTGACAGCCTCCAGCCGTCTTTCTTTTTTAAGTCTGGACGAATAATAACGGTTATTTAAGGAATCTCCAATCATAGGAAACCCTAGGAGATTCCTCCCTATAAATATCCAGCCGTAGCCGCTAAAGAAAAGAGGAAAGGGAGAAGAGAGAAAAACTTTGCTGAAGGTATGAGTGAGCAACTGCAGTGCTTTCCCACCATTTACCAACCGACCATCCTTGGTGTCCTCCATAGTCAGATTGTACTAGAGAGGTGGTCAGGTCTCGAAAGAGGCTGATCACTAAGGCAGGTGCGGTGCTGATCAGAATTGTCATAACAGAGCCCCCGATTTTGGGAATCGTTCTTCTTTTGTTCTTAAATTCTTTACATGTTTGGGTTTGTATTAAACGATGATACTTGGATGAATTTTTTATAGAACTATGACTATCTTACTTGGTGTTAATCTTTGTTTTGCTAAGACAATTATTTTCTACTTTATGAATGATGAATTATGCTTTTTCTTATGATTGTTTTGTTCCTTGTTTAAATATTTTACCTTGACACTATAAGAGTAGCGAGAGATTGCCTGGGTTTTGGTAAAACTTGTCTTGGCAATGTAAGAGCATCGAGAGATCGCCTTTTGTCTAGATAGTGATTCTTAGATTTGAGAGAATTAAGATAGATCTACATGAACAATGGAATGGATTTGGGATGTTGATGTTCTAACTTGTCTACCTTAGAGATAAGGAGCGGGTTTCAATCGACTAAAAGGGATAGACGCTAAAGTAGGATAGACAACGACTATAGTTCACGCTGAGAGATATTGCTACAAAAATAGTTTGACAAACCAAGGGTTGTAGTTAACGCTGAGTAGTATTTCCATAGCAACCGTCTAAGAATACTTAGTATTCATGTCTGGCAGATTAAGCAAGTCATAATAATTCATGCTAGACTTAGAGTAATTGTTGTCAATGCAAAAGATTAGCATAAGTTCTCTATGGTAAGTCTGAATATGTGAGGTTGTTTGAATTACATTTAAATCAACACTTGTCTTTATTTTGTTTATTTCAATAGTTTGCATATTTATTTAGTCTCGACCAAACTTTTCTGCAATGATACATTATAGTATTTCCTTGTTTTATTAATTTTAGCTTTTTAGTTTGATAAGATAGTAGGAATTAGCTTGTGACAACTAGTTCTAGTTGTGGTGAAGATTAAAATCTTAGACCAATCCCTGAGGAGGCAATAACTCACTTACCCTATATTACTTGATTCGATTATGTATACTTGCACAGAATCGCTTGCCTTAGCATATACATTTACAAGCGATCAAAGCACCAAAAGATGATTATCCTGGTCTGATGTAAAAATTGAAGCCAAATGAGTAGACAAGAAAGTGGAGTCAAAATTAATATCAGGCTGCTCAGAACTAACAATCATGGCTGAGGAATTCTTCTTGCCCTTTGTGAACTTAAAATTAGGAGGAAAACCATTAAGCCTAAAACACTATTCACATTTATGACCACAAATTTGGGAAAAAAACAAAACACCATTGTATCGTACACGATGAATATTAGATGATTTTGAGTACATTACAACAGAATCAGAAATAGGTGAAACACATGAGGAATAGCACCGCTGTGATTCCTCTTGTACTACCATGGAATAAGCACGATTAACCAATGGAAGTGGATCTATAAAAGGATCTGGCTCCGAACTACAGAATATGTCTCATTCAGACCAATTAAGAACTAAAATAAGCGTTGTTGAAGAACGTGATTTAAGACCTGCTGAGAGTCAGCACAATTGTAAGAAAAAATAGGTACCAACACATTGTATTCATCCCAAAGAAGATTGAGACGTGAAAAACAAAATAATCTCCCTGAGTAAATATAGTAATCTCACGAAGCAAGAAAAATATTCAAGATCCATCAATTTTTCTAAAACGCTATCTCAAATCCTTATACCCAAACACATCAGTAGATGCAAACACTAACCTAGCAGAAAGTTCAGCACTCATAGTATTCAACAACCACAAAAAAATAATCACATTACAGTGATCCCACTATGATTGAAAAGCTCCCCAAAATCATCACAATCGCAATCACCATCGATAAACCCTAATTTGTTCTTCACCAACAACACAATCCAAATTGAATGACTCCAGAGATTATAATTCTCAATCCCAGTTAATTGATGTGAAACCAACACAGTTCTAGGTGTATCAAGTGGGTGAAGATAAAGAGAATGGGTGAAATCAACTGAATCCGTGAGGAAAATGGAGAAAGGAAAAGAAAACAATAAGGAAAAACAAGAAAAATCAGAAAGGTCGAGCAACAAACCGAGACATTTCCTCTGATACCATGTTAAAATACACGTGTGTAAAAGAATACCTCATTTTTTATTACTCAAAATATATAGTACAATATTGTATTTATACAAGTCAATAACAACAACTGATTCACTAACTAATTGCTAACTAACAACTTACTAATTGTTAACAACTAACAAATTTTCCAAACTACTTCTTATCACTTGGGACTATAAGATATTATGAGGTAATCAACCTAAAAGGCTAGACTAATGTTAACTAGATAAGCGTGGAACAGTAAACAAGTCCAAATAAAAGCAACAAGCTATTATATAAGCAAGAAGGAATGACAATAAGCAATAATGTATATGCAAAATAGAGGATAATTAACACAAGTGAAGTGGTCAGAGGACGACCTTATGAGATGAAACACAAGTGAAGAATAACACAACATGAATATAGTTGGTTGCATTATAACCGCTGAATGCCATTATTTCACTAAGGTAAGCACTTTGTCTTATAGCGACAATGGTTGATAGATTATTTTGAGAAGAGCAATGGCATGGAAAGCTAGAATTTTAGACTTTTATGGACATGTGATTAGCACTAAAAATTCTAAAGCAATATAAAAGCCTTGTGGATATTATTAGCTGCAATAAATCCACTGCATGCCTGCCTTATCTTATAGCGTCAACCATATATTAGATTCAGTCGATGTGGCCATTGGTAGAGTTAAACTAGATTTTTTTCCCATTACCGTAGTCCGGTAAATAAATTTGGTAAATAGGGGTGTTAGATATTTATTTTGGGACATACGAAATTTTCTACAGTATAGGTAGATGTGACGAGTTTTATGAGATAATATTTTTATATCTATTGCCTATTATTTTAATAGTTTGTATAAAAATATTTTTTTAATTTGAATTGAGAATTGAAAAAAAAACGTTGGAACTCATCACATCGAGGTGACGAATTCCTTAAAATAATATTTTTTGGTGTGACTTTTTTTAATGGTCTATTTAAAAAAAGTCGTAATGCTTTGGTGATATGATTTGAGTGGTTATATTCAGTTGTTTTTATCTTTCAGTGTGAGGAGTCCGAATGGGCATATTGATATATGATTGGAAAATAATCAGATTGTAATAGATTTTGTTCAAAAGAGCAACAGACTATGAATATTAAATTAGACCATTAAACATGATATTATGGAGAGAACAACAATGAACCATGATAAATGTACATTAAGAATAAAAAAACTCAATACATTACCTTAAGGATGTAAATAGGACTAACCTTATAAACACATTAAACAGTTAATAAAATCATAAACATAGTAGTATTCATTACGATGTTTTAATCTTCGTAATTAGTAGATTTGTCATAAGTAATATTAAGTTTTTCAATTCTCCTTTCCTTTTTTGTTTTCGTTCACATACAAATTGGAACCATGCTTATGGGTCTCCATCATCTATGTTTGTTTCTTGGTCATTTGTTTGAGTTGGTGTGATATTCGAGCTGGAAGCAGCATCCTTAATCGTACAAGTAAGGTTGAGATCAGTGAACTTTACAAATAAATCGACATTAGAAAAAAATTATAGAAGTATGTCTTAATCATGCCAGCAAGGTCGACATAATCGTTTAGATGAAACTCGTGCATTATAGTGGCAATTTACAATATAACGAAGATACTTTTCTACTATTTTCGAGTTGAACCCTTATTTCTATATTTAACTTCAACTCGTGTAGTTGAATATTTTTTTGAAACACATGGTTAAAGATTTATAATAGTAAAAAACAGTTGCCTGAATAGTTTTCATGTTCGAAAAAACTCAAGCTTTGGAAGTGAAAGAATGAAGTCGTTTTAGTTTTTTTTCTTCAAATGAGTAAAATAACTTTCAACTCACACATATTAATAGTTTCTAAAGATGATTAAATAACCACTGAAAAGTTGGTGAAATGATGCATTATTGAGCTTATGAGAAATACACATTTTTCTTATCTGATGTGATAATGCACCACTGAAAAGTTTTCTGATTTGAGTTGATATATCACTGAAAAGTTGATGAAGATGATTAAATGACCACTGAAAAGTTGGAGAATTGGTGCATTATTGAGCCTATGAAAAATACACGTTTTTCTTATATGAAGTGATAATGCTTGAGTTGATATATCACTGAAAAGTTGTTGAAGATGATTAAATGACAACTGAAAAATTGGTGAAATAGTGCATTATCGAGCCTATGAGAAATACACATTTTTCTGATATGAAGTGATAAAGTACCAAATAGCCAATATAAAGTTGGTGAAATAGTCCACTCAAATGGCCATGTTGTCCAAATTGAAGATGGTGTTGTGTTCATGTTACAGATATATATAAACATGATGCTCCATGTAGATGTATCTCATCAGAAAATGGAGATTAAATTGAAAGAAAACTTGGAGCTTCTGTTTCATGTTTGAGGTATCGACACATAATTTCAGAGACCCCGCTCAAATATATAGCAATCCAACTTGATGATGATGAAGAAGTAGCTATTATGGTTGGCCTTCATCAATCTTCAAATAATCAAATGATTGAAATATACGCTGAAACTGCAAATGTTCATACTTGCTCAATTATTGCACCCGTGACCGAAGAAGCATGACCATCAGATGATCTAGATAACCTTATTGGGCGATTATGTGAAATCCTTGCTGATTTTAGCGATGATGATAAAACTTTTGTTCCACTGATGGTAGATGATGACACACCAATAATTGATGATTATAATATCAACAAGGCTGCTTCAAAAGGACCAGGTTATGATATAGAAGATGATGTATAAGAGGTAGCAATTTCTCGTGATCATGCAATAAAGAATGCTCTGCCAGTTTGGATACATTCAACAACACCTAGTCAACCATAAATACTACAACCCCATATGCCTTAATATCATCATGCAGTTCTAATGCATGGTATAAACTATAATGCCATGAGAAATGTTGAGATTCCTGATATGCCGGAGATATGTGCAGCCCACTAGGGTACCTTGGATGACAGACCAACGAAGTTGGCAGTTGGATCGAAGCTTGAAACTAAGAAGGATGCCCAACTAACAATAAAAGAGTTTTGTATCAAAGCTCATATGGAATTCAATGTTGTGGAGTCTGATCATAAGACATATTTTGTCAAATGTATAAACAACAATATCAGCTGTAAGTAGAGGATACATGTCTCATATCTACAGAGAAAGTTGTTGTGGGAAGTCACAAGGTTCCACAACCAACACAGTTATACTTTGAGCACCTTGACACAAGACCACAAACACTTAGATTTTGATGTTATATATGCATACATCAAGCTACTGGTGGAGAAAAATCCAAGGATCCCAATTTCAATGATAGTGGCATTAATACGAAATACATTTGGTTATATTCTGTCTTACTACAAGTCCTGGATGGCCAAAAGGAAAACTATGACAATATTGTACATTGATTGGAATCAGTCGTACAATGAGCTTCCATATCTGTTGCACACATTGAAAATTTTCATCCCAAGAACAATTGTTCGCTCTTATACATATCCTGTAACCACATTTGAAAGACATGTTATCCCAGGGAAGAGAGTATTCAGAGGCATTTTGGGCTTTCAAGTCATCCATTGAAGGTTTTCGTTACTACAAACAAATGGTTCAAGTGGATGTCACTTTTTTGTATAACATATACAAACACATCTTGATGATAGTTATTGCACAAGATGGTGACAGAAATATATTTCCCATTGTCTTTGCCATTGTTAAAAATGAGTCCAAGAAAACGTGATTTTTTTTCTATCAAACTTGTGTGTCGATGTTGTCACTCAAGATGGGGTTTTTATGATCTCAGACCGTTCACTTGGGTTATTGGCCACGATTGATAGACTGGGAAGTATGTGATCGTCCCCCCATACATTTCTTGCGTATTGCATACGTCATATTGCTTCTAATGTTATGACGAGGTTTAAGAATAAGAAGATAAAGAAAAAGAATATCAACATGGGTAACTTATTTTTTCCCTTCATTTATGGTATTTATTTATTATTATACTTAAATCTAACGTTTTTTAGGATACACATGACTACAATCGAACATCCATGCAAGACTGGAAAATCTAAGGACGTATGGATAAAAGGATTATAATTTTGTAGCTGAAATACCTCAGGAAAGATGGTCACAGGAATATAACGATTAGGGTCGACGTAACAATCATATGAACATCAATCTTGTCGAATGTATCAATTCAGTTCTTAAAGGGACTAAAGATCTACTGGTGGCAATTATTGTTCGAGAGATTTACTTCAGATTGGGTAAAGTCTGGGTAGACAATGATGCCTAAGTAGAGGCAATGCTCAACAAAGGCAGAAATTGGGATCTAGATCTGGAGAAAGTAATGAACAAAAAGCAAACACATGCAACATCAATGTATGTTCATAATTTTGCCAAACTAGATTTTGATTACATTGTCCAAGAACTTGTTTGACAACATGAGGGTGGGAACTCTACCACCTGCGCCAATAATCTGAATAAAAGTTAGTGTGATTGTGGTCGATTTCAAGCATTCATATACTCATGCGCTCACTGGGTTGATGCATGCATGCATGTGAATGTAGACTCATACTCATACGCTGATGATTGTTATAACTTACATACTATGCACAACATATAAAGTTGCCAGTTTAAGTTTTTCCCAAACGATGCGTATTGGCTACCAACTATTTCTGAAGAATGGTTTTTCAATCCACAATTACGAAAGAAGTTGAATGATCATCCTGAATCTAGTCGAATTTATACTAATATGGATGATCTTCAACTAGAGCAAGGTATTTCAAAGCTTTGTGGCCACTAAAGAGGTGAAGCCAAAACATGAAGCATTGTCCACATCTCCCAAAATATCGAACGAACAGATAAAACCTTCATAATTGTTTTTGCATGTTGACTGTTGTACCTATTTTGAACAATTTATCGATATCAATAATCATCTTTATTTTTTTTACTTTTCATATATAATTGCAAAATATAAGGTTTAACTAAACTCAAATTCATACATATATTTAAAATATTTTTTTAACAAAATAAACAAATTTTCTGTAATATCCCCCATATCGGTTTAGTGATCAAATTTTTAGATTTTATAATTCAGTGACCAAATTAGATAAATTGAAAAGTTCAAGGACTTGATTGAAAAGTTTTGTGTAGGATAATTTAGAAAAAAAGAGGAATTAAAAGGGCAAATGGGTCTTTTAGGAGAGGAGATAATTAAATATTATTTGAGGATATTTTTATACCTACGTGGAGTCTATGTTTGGGAAACAAAGTTTCCAGATTTCTCTTCTTCATTCTCTTCTTCTCCACCGTGAAGCAATAAGTAAAGGTAAGATGAATTTCTTTTGTTTAATTCTTAAGAGTTAAGCCTAGTTTTGATTAATGAAGCTCTAGGAAAGATGATAGAGAAAAAGGGATTTAGAAACTCAAAGAATAGCAAGTTTTGGAAGATTGAAGATACTAAGTATTTAAGTGAAAATTTGAATAAGAGGGTTTAAATGAATTTGGAGGTTGAATTTGACTTATCATCTATGAAAATACGAAGTTATAAGAGTTAGAATTAAGTTTGGATAACATGGAAAATGTGGTAAAATTCTTAGTTTTAAGAATTTTGATGAACTATAGGAGATTATAAGGTGTTGAAATGATAGAAATTAGTTATAATGGTTATAGATGAGTTTGACAGCATAATAAGGGTTTTATACATGAAATTTGGGTGAAATATTGATGAATTTCGGGTGAAAACAACCTATTCTGGGCAGGTGTATCGTACACTATGAATTGGTAACGATGCACTAAGACCAAATTTTGAAGAACCGTTACATAGTGCATCGATACATTCAGGGGTGTATCGATACTCGTGTATTGATACACACTGGCAGGCATCGATGCATAGAAATTTTGAACCTAATTTTTGTACCGATACACCCATAGTGCATCGATAACCCTAAAGGAAAAAGTGAATATTGGTCTATTAAATTCGTTTAAGTTATTAGCATTAATTACAAGGTGTAGATATCTGATAATTACCTTAAAATGTATATTTATGTAGATTCTGAGCCTAAAGCAATTCCAGAACAATTGGGAAGTAAGAACGATCAGTGGAAAAGCAAAGAGATCTAGGTGAGTGCATATGTATAGCATTATTTTAGTAGCATCTTCAGTTCTAGACTTGTGATAAGTCTAGATTTAATATTCTGATACAAGATTCATTTTAGATTATAAAACATGATATGAATTCATACCATGTGCATTGTGTAACATGTTTTAAATGAATATGTATGAAAAGTTATATGAGTTATGTGATGAACGTAAGGAAATGAAATGTCTATGTGATATACTATGTAAATTGAGAAAAACCCATGTTATGTAAATTAGAACTATAGGTATAATTGGCATGTCAAGAGTAGAGGGTCTACGCGGTCCTTCGGGACATATATGTATTCTTTGGAACATGTATGAGGTCTGTTGAGACACATATGTGATCCTTGGCATATGTATATGATTCTTATGGAATTTCTATGTGGTCCTTAAGGACATCTTATATGGAACTGCGGTGCATTTCTACGCGGCACTTCGGTGCAAATCTACATGGCACTTTGGTGTATTTATATGAGCTGTGGCGACAACATAGTGCACAACCTCACAGTACTATCATACCTTAGGTTCTCAGTATGGTATCATGGGCTAGTGAACTTGTTAATATGAACTTATGAATGTTAATTTGATAAGCCTATGTGTAAGAAACATGGTTATGGATATTGCACTGATTAAATACATATTCGCATTGTACTCCATCTCATTTTGGCATTTTCATTATATTTCATTGTTATTATTATATTGCCTCACTAAGTCAATGACTTAGCATGTGAGTGTTTCACACGTAAGACCCGAGAAAGTAGACGAGCAAGGTTAAGCAGCTGAGACAGTATCACTCTTGCAACTACCAGATCAGAATAAACTTAATCAATATGTTATTTTGTTATGTAAATGAATGTTGGCATGTAATTAAATGGTTAAGTTGTGTATTCTCTGAGCATTTTGATGAACTTTGTATAAACCTATGTATATTATCGTATTTTAGTTATATCTATCTAAATGTTTTATTATTTTGTTAAGAATATTGTTTTAAAAAGTTAGTGTGACATCTCGGACTCGTATCTGGGTCCAGTACGGGTTGAGGGTGTTACATTTAATGGTATCAGAGCCATGGTTTAGTCGACTCTATGCATAAACCAGAGTCTAGAGTGTCTTTGATTGAATACATGCCAACATATAGTGAGAACTTCTGATCTGGTATAGTAATGAGTATATTGTTTTCCTAATAGTACGATGTGTTTATTTTTATTAGATGTCCGGACATAGTAGCTCCCGAAGTGAAGCAGGAGAAGATATGCCTACTGAAAGCAATAATTCACATACCCTGGCCAGGAAATGTAAAGGACAAGCATCTCAGGGAGTTCTTGTGCAAGATCAGGATACGTTCTTCAGGACGTTGGATGCTATTTTGATGCGTCTTCAACCTCATGCTCCATCATCTCAAAGAATGATGTAGCAAAAGAGTTGAGAGGTTTAGGAGCTCTCGAATTTAAGGGAGAAGCCGAGGAGGGTCCGGTTGTGGCAGATCTCTGGTTAAATGATTTGAAGATAATGGTGGATAGTCTCCACTGTTCTGACGTGGAAAAGTTGGATGAAGCGGTGTCTTTGCTAAGGGGACAAGCGAGGATATGGTAGACGAACATCACCATGAGGATGTCAAGTGAGTAATTGACTTGGTCTCTATTTTTGGAAGAGTTTAAACACAAATATATTGGAGATCAATTCATCAGGCAAATGAAGCAGGAGTTTATGAACTTGAAATAGATGAATCGCTCAGTATACGAATATGAATGTGAATTTAATAAGCTAAGTCGTTTTGCTGCGGAGCTTGTGCCTACTGAGAAAGACGCTTGTGAATGGTTTGTGGAGGCTTACGCTCTAGATTGAAAGAGATGTTGATAGTACTGAATTTTTCCTCATTCTAGGAGGTGATTAATCGTGCCAAAGCTCTAAAGAGAACTTAGAATGAGAGATTTAGGGACTCAAGAGTTCAAACATCTAAGAGGACTAGTGATTCCTCCAGCTCAGCACCACCAAAAAGAGGAAGAGATTCAGGATTTCGATCACAAGCTAGATCAGAATCAGTTGCATCCTCTACTAGACCCTATTTAAACCAATTTTTAATTGTCTTTATTGATGACGTACTGGTGTGCTAGAAATCCAATGAAGAGCATAGCGCACATCTGAAGATAGTCTTGCAAATTCTTAGAGATAAGAAGCTTTATGCCAAATTGTCCAAATGTGAGTTTTGGCTGAATGAAGTGATTTTCCTCGGGCATGTGATTTATTCAGATGGGATTCAGGTGGACCCTCAAAAGATAAAAGCTATCTGGATTGGGATGTTCCAAAGAATATATCGGAAGTCCGGAGTTTCCTTGGACTTTCCGGTTATTATTGAAGATTCGTTAAGAATTTTTCGATGATAGTGTTGCCTTTAACAAATCTAATGAGGAAAATGTACCATTTGTTTGGACTCCTGAATGTCAAGAAATTTTGAAGCTTTAAAGGGAATTCTGAAAAAAGCTCATGTATTGGTTCAACTGGAATCTGGCAAGAATTTTATAGTATACAGTGGCGCGTCTCACAATAGGTAGGGGTGTGTATTAATACAAGAAGGGAATGTGGTAGCGTATGTATCGAGACAGTTGAAACCACATGAAAAGAATTACCCCACCCATGATTTAGAAATGGTTTTTGTAGTGTTTGCTCTCAAGATTTGGTGTTACTATCTGTACGGAGAGCATTGTTACTTATATACTGATCATAAGAGCTTGAAATATTTGATGATTCAAAAAGAGCTTAATTTGAGGCAAAGGAGATGGGTTGAGATTTTAAGAGATTATGATGTAATAATTGACTACCATCCCGAAAAGGCTAACGTGGTAGCAAATGCTTTGAGTAGAAATACGTTTGCAGCCTTACGAGCTATGGATGGAAGGTTATCTTTGACTGGAGACGGTGGTCTATGTGCAGAGTTAAAACTTAATCCAACATGGTTGGATCGATTAGGAGAATTACAAAGTAAGAAGAAATATGTTTGTAAAGAATAGAGCAAGTAAAGAATAAAGAGATTAAATATTTTGAGGTTAAGTCAGATAGGAATTTGTATTATAAAGGAAGAATTATGATACCCGACGATGAGGAGTTAAAGAAAGATTTATTGATAGAGGCTCATTGTAGTCCATTGATGATGCACCCAGGTGGAACCAAGATGTACATGGATTTGATGGATCGATATTGGTGGCCAGGGATGAAATAAAGCATTACTGAATTTGTGTCTAAGTGTTTGGTATGCCAACAAGTCAAAACCGAACATAAAGTTTCGTCTGGATTATTGCAACCACTTTCTATTCCTTAATGGAAGTGGGAAAATGTGACGATAGATTTTGTTTCAGGATTACCCCTGACTCCGAACAAAAGAGACTCAATCTGGGTAATTGTTGACCGATTGACCAACTCAGCACATTTTCTTCCTGTCAGAACTAATTTCTCTATGGAAAAATATGTGGAGTTGTACATTAGAGAAATTATTAGATTGCATGGACTACATGTTTCTATAGTTTCTGATCGAGATCCTCGATTCATTTCGAGGTTCTGGAAATCCTTGCATGGAGCGTTGAGGGCTCACTTAAATTTTAGTACGACCTATCACCCTCACACGGGTGGGCAATAAGAAAGAACAATTCAAATCTTGGAAGATATGTTGAGAGCATGTGTAATCGAGTTCAAAGGTTCGTGGGAGAAGTATTTACCACTGGCAGAGTTCGCTTACAACAATAGTTATCAGTCCAGTATTAAGATGGCACCCTATGAGGCATTATATGGGAGAAAATGTCGTATGCCATTAAACTGGTATGAGCTCAAAGATCGAAGCGTGCTTGGTCTACATTTGATTCAAGATGTGGAAGAGAAAGTTTGGGAAATTCAACATAATCTCAAAGTGGCATTTGATCGATAAAAGTCCTATTCTGACCTTCAAAGAAAAGAGATTGAATTTGAAGTTGGAGATAAAGTGTTTCTGAAGGTATCTCCATGGAACAAAGTATTATGATTTGGTCAGAAATGAAAGTTAAGTCCTAGATTCATTGGGCCATATGAAGTTGTTAAGAGAATAGGACCAGTGGCATATCAGTTATCTTTGCCACCGAAAATGGAGAAAATCCATAACGTCTTCCATGTGTCCATGTTGCGGAGGTATAGGTCTGATCCCTTTCACATCGTTGCACCAGAACAAGTAGAAGTACAAATATTGGCTTATGAAGTTAAACAATTGAGGAATAAAACAGTCCCGTTGGTCAAAGTTCTTTGGAGAAATCACAAAGTAGAGAAGGCAACATGGGAACGTGAAGAGGATATGCGTCATCAATACCCCTATCTGTTCGTGCAATGAAAATTCAAGGATGAATTTTCTTAAGGGGAAGATTTATAACATCCTCCATACCTGGTTAGTGATCGAATTATGAGATTTTATAATTCAGTGACCAAATTAGATAAATTGAAAAGTTCAAGGACTTGATTGAAATGTTTTGTCTAGGATAATATAGCAAAGAAGAAGGAATTAAAAGGGCAAATGGGTCTTTTAGTAGGAGAGATAATTAAATATTATTTGAGGTTATTTTTATACCCACATGGAGCCTATGATTTGGAAACAAAGTTTCCAGATTTCTCTTCTTCATTCTCTTCTTCTCTACCGTGAATCCATAAGAAAAGGTAAGATGGATTTATTTTGGTTAATTCTTAAGAGTTAAGCATGGTTTTTATTAATAAAGCTCTAGGAAAGATGATGGAAAGAAAAAGGGATTTAGAAACTCAAAGAATAACAAGTTATGGAGGATTGAAGATACTAAGCATTTAAGTGAAAATTTGAATAAGAGAGTTCAAATGAATTTGGAGATTGAATTTGACTTGTCATCTATGAGAATACGAAGTTATAAGAGTTAGAATTAAGTTTGGATAACATGGAAAATGTGGTAAGATTCTTAGTTTTAAGAATTTAGATGAACTATGAGAGATTATAAGGTGTTGAAATGATAAAAATTAGTTATAATGGTTATAGATGAGTTTGACAGAAAAATAAGGGTTTTATACATGAAATTTGGGTGAAGTATTGATGAATTTTGGGTGAAAATAGGCTATTATGGGCAGGTGTATCGATACACTATGAATAGGTACCGATGCACTAAGACCAAATTTTGAAGAACTGTTACATAGTACATCGATACATTCAGGGGTGTATCGATACCCGTGTATCGATACACACTAGCAGGCATTGATGCATGGAAATTTCGAACCTAATGAGTGTATCGATACACTCATAGTGCATCGATACCCCCTAAAGGAAAAAGTGAATATTGGTCTATTAAATTCGTTTAAGTTATTAGCATCAATTACAAGGTGTAGATATCTTATAATTACCTTAAAATGTATATTTATGTAGATTCTGAGCCTAAAGAAATTCTGAAACATTTGGGAAGTAAGAACGATCGGGGGAAATGCAAAGAGATCTAGGTGAGTGCTTATGCATAGCATTATTTTAGTAGCATCTTCAGTTCTAGACTTGTGATAAGCCTAGATTTAATACTTTGATACACGATTCATTTTAGATTATAAAACATGATATGAATTCATACCATGTGCATTGTGTAACATGTTTTAAATGAATATGTATGAAAAGTTATATGAGTTATGTGATGAAGGTAAGGAAATGATATATCGATGTGATATACTATGAAAATTGAGAAAAGCTCATGTTATGTAGATGAGAACTATAGGTATAGTTGGCATTCCAAGAGTAAAGGGTCTACGCGGTCCTTCGGGACATATATGAAGTCTTTGGAACATGTATGAGGTCTGTTGAGACACATATGTGATCCTTGGCATATGTATATGATTCTTAAGAAATTTATATGTAGTTCTTAGGGACATCTTATATGGCACTGCGGTGCATTTCTACGCGGCACTTCGGCGCAAATCTACGTGGCACTTTGGTGCATTTATATGAGCTGTGGTGACAGCATAGTGCACAACCTCACAGTACTCAGATACCTTAGGTTCTCAGTATGGTATCATGGGCTAGTGAACTTGTTAATAACAACTTATGAATGTTAATTTGATAAGCCTATGTGCAAGAAACATGGTTATGGATATTGCACTGATTAAATACATATTCTCATTGCACTCCATCTCATTTTGGAATTTTGGCATTTTCATTATATTTCATTGTTATTATTATATTGCCTCACTAAGTCAATGACTTAGCATGTGAGTGTTTTACACGTAGGACCCGAGAAAGTAGACGATCAAGGTTAAGCAGCTGGGACAGTATCACTCTTGCAACTACCATATCAGAAGCAACTTAATCAGTAGGTCATTTTGTTATGTAAATGAATGTTGGCATGTAATTAAACGGTTAAGTTGTGTATGCTCTGAGCATTTTGATGAACTTTGTATAAACCTATGTATATTATCATATTTTAGTCATATTTTAGTTATATCAGTCCAAATGTTTTATTATTTTGTTAAAAATATTGTTTTAAAAAGTCAATGTGACATTTCAGACTCGTATCTGGGTCGGGTACGGGTTGGGGGTATTACATTTTCCTCTTATTCTTCCTCTTAATTTTTACATTATTATTTTTCTCATTCCTCTCAATAAGTCGTTTGTTGCTTGTTGCGTCGGTTTTGTAAGTCTTCATTCTTCTTCTTCTCTTCTTCTATTCTTATTCCTCCTCCTCATTCTCCTCCCTTTTCATCTCCTTATGTTGATCAAGAATCGACTTTATTGACTATTTCACCCCCTCATTATATAAGACAAGCTTGAATCCGAATCATCAATATCAGAGTAATTAGACCCAAAATGATCTTTCGGAGATTGCCTGAAATATTCTTCCCACAAATGCATGATTTGGTTCTCGTATAACTCTGTCAACTATCCCAACTCTTATTTATAGTTAAAATTTATGAAAATGAACGTTGGAACTCATCACGCCACACGACGAGTTTCAACGGCTACCAACAACTCTTTTTCCAAATCTAAATGGCTATATATTCGAAACCAAAGGTACTCGTCATCTCGACATGATGAGTTTCAGTTATTTTTTTTCTTTCAAATTCTCAATTCAAATTAAAAATCTTAAAAATAATATTTTTTAAAAGAACTCTTCACAAGTTCCACAAAAAAATTAAAATAATAGACGATGAATATAAAAATATTATCCCACAGAACTCGTCACCTCGAGATGACGAGTTCCCCATATTGTAAAATATGCCATAGATCCCCAACTAAATCTTGACACCCTTATTTGCCAATTTTTTTACCGGGCTACTGTAATGGGCCAGAGAAACCGTTAAACTAAGATACATCAGGCCCATTCATTAACTGTTATTCTAAATTCAAATAACAGGTCTATATCAGAAGTGATTTAGGGGCAGGGATTAATGGAATGCGTGAATTCGAATATCTGTAGATTTCTTTCTCTCTCGTATTTTCATGTTATCCATGTTTGTTTTGCTTTGCTTTTGAGGATAACCTTTTTTTTATTACGCATGCAAAACAGGGGGACGTTTGAAGAACAAAATGCTTGAGCCACGCAACATTCTAAACTCACCCAACAGAGTGTGAGCCCAAGAGTTTCAATCTACCATATGTCAAAAAATTAGATGTCAAACGTTAGTAACTAAACCAATTGACCAGTTTAGCCTGAAACAATTCAGAAACAGAGGGGGTGGTCCAATCAAGATCGATGTAGCCAATGCTCGAAACACACTATCATCAGCTTTGCTCATGCTGGCTCAAAATACAACATTTTAACCAACCAAGCATGTTACTTGTGTAAGTTTGGGTTTGAGGGAAGCTTGGAAAACCCAAATTGATTAACAATATCTTAGTTTAAATAAGCTTGAGACTATCACGAAATCAATTCACCTGATCAACTTGAACTATCAATCATTTAACTACCGATTAACACATTTCATCAGGGCTACAATTTTTACACAGTAAAAGGCAAGAACCTAAAAGTCATGAAAAACATCATTTTGAAAACAGTGGTTAATTACTGCTTGCTCCGTCAATTTTTAATTCGAGTCTAAGATCTCTTAACAAGATACCCAATCAAGACCCCAAGAAGACCAACTAGTATCGCAAACATTAGAGAGAAGCCACCAGAACGACTCTTGCTGATATCTTTTCTCATCATTTCCTGCACAAGGAATGTGTTATGGTGAATCCATAATGAGCATGAATAAAAATAATAATAATAAAAAGATAATATATGTAAATCAGCACCAATTCGAAAACTAGGCAACTATGGCAATGGGAGGAAGTACAATGCAGTAGTATGCAGAAATACTTCTTACAGAACACCAACATGATTGCAGTAACCAAGATAAAATAACCACAAAGCATTCATCGTGTCTATGCCAACATTGAAATTCTGCTCAAACCAATTCATGATTTAAATTTTGCGCCTTTTAACTTAAGAGTTGAAATAAGACAAATCAGCATTAATGGAACTAATACTATTATAAGCTGTTTAGAAAAGATGAACATGATGCATAAGAGACTATGAAATGGAACATGGATTGGCGTTCTTATTCACAAGATAATCAAGACAAAGATATTTGCTGCTACAAGCTCATACCAGTTCTTGACGTAGCCTCTGATTTTGTTGCAAAGCAGAAGCTTTCTTGTCTGTCAACTTCGAAATTGCAGACCATGCCTAGAGATAAACATACATTTAAAAACCAATGTTATAAGAAAATGGCAAGTACATGACTACAATACTTTTTAAATAATATCTAACATGATATATACAAAACAGAGGACTGTTAAAAAAATGGGGCAATATACCATCTAGCCATTGATTTTGTTACATGGAAAACAGTTCATTGCCATCCCTACATAGGGCTACTCCTCCCTTTCTATGTACATCTCATACATACGTATATAAAAACATTAATGGCGTACAATTTCACACGTTGCTATGTCAACATTGCATCAATTATGAATTAGTTATATGTTAAAACATAATTACCGTTTATCCTTAAAAAGCAAATTAAGAGCAGGTAGAGAAACTTTAATTCCGAGCAATTACAGATTCTTTCAATACTAACCTTCTTAAGCTTTTTGCAAGAAATTTATCATTATTCATACTAAACATGAGCATACACTGGAGTTCCTTTAGCCACACTAGGAAGAAAATTCCAGAGGAGTCCATGACTGTAACTAGATTATGAAAAAAACGTGCATTTCACACAAACCAAATAGTAAACAATAACAATTAGGTCCACGTAGCTGAAATGCATACTTCATATTCTAAAACAAGGAGATTGAAAAACAGGATATTTAAGGAACCTACAAACTAAAGATGGCAACCAGTAAGGTACTAATAGGGAAAACATCACTACAATTAGTATTAAGATGAAATGCTCTTTCGAAGAAATAAGTCTGAAATATTTACTGAGCAACAGAGAGATGACAAACCTCTGAGGACTTCTCTTTAGTATCCTCTAAAGATCTTGATACCTAAATTTCATATAAAGACGGGCAACAAGTGATGCAAAAGGTACATCACTAGTGAGTAATAACTTCTCTAGTCATAGTTGATAAAAGGGGGAAAATAACCTTTAGGGAAAAAAAAGATAATGTTTCTTGCCATCCAGCAAAAATGGAAGATAGATACCTCTTCAAAATTTTGATTCCCGTTTTCTTGTGAAGATGCTCTGGGAGGAGTCCCCTCTTCAGAGCCTTCAGGAACAGGAGAGGGAGGATTAGCAGGAATGTAGATGACTCGCATTTTGAATTCCTTCACGACCCGACCATCCTCTTTGTTAAACTGCATTCGAACCACAAACTCATGCAACACAAAGCAGAAACCAATAAGTTGACCAAACAAACAACAGTCGTATAGCCATCATACCATTTCTGGGGTCATGTCTTGGTTGGTTGAACCATCAGGAGCAATAACACTCTGTATGAGGAACTTGTCCCTGCATGGCTCAGGAGGTGCCTCCTTTTGAGCTTGCATGGTAACTGCCAGAGAAAAAAAACTTGTGTTAATAAGCCATACTATCTAGGAGGAAGAAAAGAACGACAACACAAGTAAAAGTCAATGACTTAGCTGCAACATGAACAAAAAACTAGTTAAAAACCAATAAATTACACAATAGTTACCAGTGACATTGCATGAACTTCCAGGCAGAACAATACCAGAGTTGGGACGGACGGAATATTTCGTAGGGTTGGTTGTTTTAACCTACGAATAGGATTAAAGAGAATTTACATGGTATGATATAAGTGTATCAATATCAAATTCGATCACAGATAATTACCTTGAAAGAAACATATTTATCTGTCTTGTTGGTCAATTGCATATGACAAACACTTTGCCTCCTCAATTCAACTATGAAATTCCATATCAGAAAATCAAAACATCTAATGGTTAGTCCTTTTACGGGTTAAAATCGAACGGAAATTAAAACGTAAATGAGAATAATAGAAACAAAACTTAAATATTTTTTATATACTTTCTTCTAGGAATCAGAACTGCAGCACTTGATTGTTTTTCTATTTTTTGATTTCTCCGATCAGATTAAAAATTTACATTTCAAACTTTTGTTAGTTTTCTTCATTTAAATTCGCTTTATTTTTCTCTTTTTAATTTAATACCAAAATTTACAGCAAGAACAAGGAAAAGAGAATGATGAAGGCCAAAACTTACATGGGAATTTAAGCTCTGATGGATGAATACTATAAAATCGCCAATACTCATGGATCCAGATCAACAAATTTAAATTTTCTTTTAATTGATTTTTTACTGAGAAAATAAAAAAAATGAAGAGAAACATCGAGGGAAAAATAAATACTGGAATCTGCGAGATCGGAAAGAAAGAAAGAAAGGGACTCCGAAACAGAGCGGTTTGATTTTCTTTGATTTGTATGACTCGTTAATGGATGCTAACTTCACAGGCATGTTAGATTAAAGTTGCGTGCTCCTTCGGATCCAAAGTACAGGTAGAAATTTAAGGGTGAGCGTTCGATAGTGATTATTGGAAAAAAAATTTGAGTTATTCGAGTTAATAAGTTTTATTTTAAAATTGATTTTAAACTTATTTTAAGTTAAGTTGAGTTTATAATATTCGAGTCGAGTCAATTTTTTAAATTTTTGTTAAAATTTAATTGTAAATATTTTTAATATTATTTGATTTTAATTTAAGTGATTTTTATAATCATATATACAATACAAATATATTTTTTTCATATTTTTTCATATGCTATACGTATATCATACAAAGTCGAATGACTCGACTTAAACTTAAAAATAAATCCACTAATTATTAAAAATTTCAAGTTATTTGAGTTATAAATACAACTCGATTTAAACTTGAAATTTTTTAATTCGACTCGAGTTTATGAAATTGTAACTCGGAGTCGATTCGAGTCGAATAGAGTCAAACAAAATTCAAGTCAAGTCGAGTTTTATTCACCCCTATAAAAATTCATTAATTTTTTGATTAATAATCGCTAGGGATTGTTTCCTTGATAAGATGTTCCAAAGGATAAATTATTATTTATTCATTTCTATAAAAAATATCTTTTTTTAAAAAAAAATTAAACTTTAACCATGATTAATTCAAATAATTAAATTTTATAAAATATATATTTGAGAACTATCTGATTAAAAGTTTTAATATATATTTTTATATATTTTTTGCAATTATAAATTTTAAACAATAATCAAAGTTTTAAAAAATGACCAAACAAAGTCAATAATGAACCAATTTTATGGGATAAGAGTTTATTTTATTAATCTAGAATGATTATAAGTGGTATTATCTACTTCATAGATTATTAATCATTTGACAATAAAATCTTAAATATCTTATGATGAGAGAATGAATGCAAATTAAATAATAAAGGGCAATTGGGGAATCTAGAAAATGAGATATACAGACGAAGCCTTGAGGAAGAAGAGTAAGTTCATTTCTTTCCTGAACTCGAACAAGTGAGTGGTAACAAAAAAGTTAGGAGAATTTTTTTTTACTAGACATTCAAGACAAAGTACTTTCGAACGTAATAAAAGAAGAAGAAACAGAGCTATAAAAAATAGCAAGTTGAAGGGTCATGATTTGGAGTCTTTAGAGCTTACTGGTCGGTCCTTGTTTGATTTCGACCTCAAGGGTAGGTGAAAGCGGCGAAAAGAGACTGTTGACTTTGGAGCTGGGTAAAAAACTGGTGATCCAGGTAATTGGAAATGAGTTAGAGGTAGTGAATGATTTGGAAACACTAGAATTAGATTAAAAGTTGATTAGAGGAGGTATAGGGGGTTGTCTTTTGACGAATTCTTAAATTTAAAAGTATGAGAATTATAACATGGAATGTGCGTAGTTTAGGTGTAGAGGCAAAAGATGATGATTTCGGCTTTAGGGAAATAGATGCTGCAGGTAAATCAGGTGGTATAGTAGTGATGTCGAATAAATTCTTATTTTTGGTTGAGCATTCAATTACAAATCAGAGGTATGTGTGTTGAGCAGCTGGCTAAGTACAAAAATAAAAATTACAATTGTGCGTGTTTGCGCTCCATGCAATGTATCTGATCAAGTTGTCCTTTGGAGATATACTAGGTTTAAGGTTGAAAGATATTAATAAATGGTTGGTAGGTGGCGATTTCAACATGGTTAGAAATAAAAGCGAAAAGAGTGATTGTGTAGGTTCGTTATTGGGTTACAAACTTCAATGAGTTTATTTCAGATTTTAGATTGATTGATATCCCAATAAAGTGGAAGAAATTTACTTGATTTGTCCCTACGAGTAAGACGAGTAGGTTGTAAAATTTCTTGTGGATGAACAATGAGCACTTGGTAATGGGAATTTTGAGAAAATTATCCTGAAGCGTGTAGTGTCGGATCATGCACCAGTGATGCTAGTAAATGGCAGCGTTGATTGGAGTACGAAATTGTTTAAGTTCATAAATGGGTGGCTTAAAAAAGAATAATGTAGAAAGATTATTGAAATGGCGTTTAAAAATCTATCGGGAAACAGATCTGATATTGATATAAAATTGCAAATATTAAAGGGTGCTTTAAGGAAGTGAAATACTATTTTTTTTTAAAATTTCAATGTGAAAGTGAAGGCTTTTGAAGATAAGGTTGACTTGGAAGAAGCTAGGAATGATGGGGTGATCGGTATTCAGTATCAACATGAACTGAAATCGTTAAGAATAGGGCTACAGGAAGTGATCAAGGAAGAATTATGGAAGCAGAAATCTCGAGTAAAATGGCTTGCACTGGAAGATTTTAATACGACATTTTTTCAAAGGGTGGTTAAAATTCGGAATCATAAAAACAACATTTGTGAGTTGAAAACTCATAATAAATGGATTACTGAGCCTAAGAGATTGAAGAAGGCATTATTTTGTTATTTTTAGAGCCATTTTAGTTGAAAAAGTCGAGACTGGAGTGCCATTTTCACCTCTGTAATACTCCAAATTCCAGGCTAGTATTTTCAGGTTTACGCATGAGGTAAGTGAACCTCGTGAAATTTATAATTTGAGTCGTTGGGCTGAGTTGAGCCTAATTGGGTCGGTTTGGAGCCAATTTGCCATAAAAAGAGAATTTTTGTCTAGTAGAAATATGAGGAAGGACCAATTCAGTAATTTCCCCATTTTTAAAAGATGAAGACTTTTATATCTCTTCATTTTCTTATCCTCTTCATTTATTCTTCTTCTTCTTAATTTTCCCTCTCCTTCCTCTCCAAGCTCCATAAACCAAAAGTAAGTCATTGGAGCCATTTCTTACTCCTTTTCAAGCTTCATTTTCGTTCATAATCCCTCTAGCTACATCGTTTTAGTTATTCAAGTCTTGGTTTATCCTTAGCTAAAGAAAAAGTGGGGGTTCTCATCCAAATCATCAAGGAAAGGAGTGTGGTTAAGCAAAATGTTTCATTTCGGGATATAAATACTAAAGTAGTGTATTTCTAATCCTATGGAGTGTTAAGGCTTCCTTAAATGTAAAGCTTTGCTAAGATTTGTGTAATTGAGCATTTTAGGGTTTATGTATGCTTTCATGATTAAGTGACATTCTAGTTGTAAAGAAGGTGTATTTATGCTTCCCTAAGACCCTAAATAACTTTCTAAAGCTTTAGTACATGTTTAGGAACCAAACTAAGTCATTTGGGTGTTTACTAAGCCTAAATAAGCCATTTCTGGTTTCCAGTATCGATATTGGATGAACAATATCGATACTGGTTGAATTGGGGAAAAATTAGTGTTTTTAGTAGGGAGTATCGATACTTTTGGGGAGAGTGTCGATGTTGCCCCTATAGTATCGATACTCAGGGTAACATATTGATATTAGATCTAATATTTGGAAACAAAATGCATTTTTAGTACCAATACTCATAATGGTATCGATACTTGACCCTGGGTATTGATACTACAAGTAGAGTATCGATATTACTCACCTTGGAATGTTAGATTTGGCCTTTTAAAGGCTTATAAGAGCGAAGGATGATCTGTAATGGTAAACCTTAGTCCATGAGGGGCGTAAATTATAATACCCCAAAATTTAGATAGTGATCAAAATAAAAATTTTGAAAGTTTAGTGACCCAAGTATAAACTTTGGAAAAGTTTAGGGGACCAAAATGGTAATTTCAAAAAGTTACATTTTGGCCTCGGAAATAAATAGTTTATCTCAAGAATAATGTTTATGTGAGAATCAAAATTTTAATCCGAGATGTGTAATAAAAGTTATAAAACAAGGAAGTTGAGAAAAAATTCGGTAAATCGGATCGAATAAAAATTCATAAAAACTTGAAGGATGATACCTTATACCGAAAATATTATTTTCACATTTTTAAATGTTGGAAAATAATATAAATTTTTAGATTTAAGGGTTTAATTCCATGTTTAATTTGGACTATTGGATTTAAAGTGGCAAAATTATGATTTTTGGAGAAAAAGTAAGGGCAAATCGGTAAACTAAGATTTTATTTGTTCATCTTTGACTTATGGGAAATGATAAGGTTCAAGTGTCTTATTTTGGAAGATGATAAGGGTTAGGTGTCTTGGTTTAATGGTAATTATGAAGTTTCATTAAGGGTAAATTGGTATTTTCCTAGTTTAATGAATTTAATATTCATTAAAGGTAAATTTAAGGTAAATTTAGCATGAAAAATATCTAAGATTCAAGCCAAAGTGTTCATCTTTCTCTCCATTGCCGTGAGTTATACCAAGGTAAAGGAAAAATATTTGTTTTCCATTTTTAAGCCATTTCCTTTGGATTTCAAGTTATGTTGTGAAATAGGAAAGTGATCTAGTCAAAAAAGGCTATCTTTTGGTACCAATTATGCTTGCTCAACTTGCTTAATTTCAAAGATCCAAATCTAAGGTTTTATGTTCATGTTAGAGTTCATGAAATTGATGATGAATATTGATGTTTTTGAGGTTTTAGATTCATTATCAAGCATGAATTATGACTAAAACATGTTCAAACTACTTAGAAATGATTCTATAAATTTTGGTCAAATGAAGAAATTATAGAACTTGGTGTTTTGATGAGAGTTGATTTGGGATTTGATTGTAGAGATGTTGTAAGGTTGATTGGAAGTTGATTTCATGCTTGAATCGAATCAAAATTGAGCAAAATCATGAAAACATAGTTTTAAGGTTTATTGGTCTTTATTGATGACATTCTAGTATACTCGAAGACAAAGACAAAACATGATGCTCATCTTCGTACTGTGCTCAAGATACTTAAGGATAAAAAGTTATATGCCAAACTGTCAAAGTGTGAGTTTTGGCTGTAAGAAGTTGCTTTTCTTGGTCATGTGGTCTCGGCAAAAGGCATAAAAGTGGATCCAAAGAAAGTTCAAGCTATAATGGAGTGAAAACCTCCAAATAATATTATAGAGGTCCAAAGTTTTTTAGAACTTGCTGGTTATTATCGAAGGTTTGTGAAAAACTTTTTGATGATTGCTTCTCCTTAGACCAAACTCTTGAGAAAAGATGTTTCATTTGTTTGGATTGAGAAATGTCAAGAGAGTTTTGAAGCTCTAACGAAAATTTTAACTGAAGCACCAGTGTTGGTACAACCAAAATCTGGAAAAAAGTATGTGGTGTACAGTATGCATCTTATAATGGTTTGGGTTGTGTACTTATGCAAGAAGGTAAGGTGGTAGCCTATTCTTCTCGACAATTAAAGGCATACGATAGGAATTATCCCACTCATGATCTTGAGTTAGTAGCAGTAGTTTTTACTCTAAAGATTTGGTTTCATTATTTGTATGGTGAACGATGCCACATCTACACAATCATAAGAGTTTGAAGTATATGTTGACTCAAAAAGAGCTAAACTTGAGACAAAGAAGATGGATAGAACTTTTAAAGGATTATGATCTAATTATTGGTTATCATCCAGGGAAAGCAAATGTTGTAGCAGATGCACTTAGTCGAAAACTTTTGCAGCTTTACGAGCTATAGATGTACGACTAGTGTTGAAAGAAAATAGCACACTATTGGTTGAGTTAAAAATAAAGCTGATGATTATAGATCGGATAATAGAGCTACAAAGGAAAGATGACAGATGTTTGGAAAAGATTTCACTGGTGGAAAAAGATGAGACTAAATATTTTGAAGTCAAGCTTGATGGTTGTCTATATTACCGAGGAAGAATCTACATTCCACAGGATGATGAGTTAAAGAAATATATTCTTTCTGAGGCACATTTTAGTCCACTAACTATGCATCCAAGCGAGAGCAAGATGTATCAGGATGTAAATAGTCGATTTTGGTGGCCTGATATGAAAAGAGCCATTTATGAGTTTGTTGCTACATGTCTGACGTGTCAACAAGTGAAAGCTGAACATCAAGTGCCTTCAGGACTGTTACAACCGATTTCTATTCCGGAGTAGAAGTGGAAGAGAGTTACTATGGATTTTGTTATAGGGATACCTTTAACATCAAATAAGAAAGATCCCATTTGGGTGATAGTTGATCGGTTAAATAAATCGACACATTTCATTCTGGTTCGAATGGATTACGCCTTGGATAAATATGCAGAGTTGTATATCAAGGAGATAGTTCGACTATATGGAGTTCCAGTATCAATCATATCCTACAGGGATCCAAGGTTCACTTCAAGATTTTCGAATTATTTGCATAAAGCTTTGGGTACTCGATTAAATTTCAGTACGACATTTCATCCACAAACAGATGGTCAGTCGGAGCGTACTATTTAGATATTGGAAGATATGCTAAGAGCATGCGTGATTGAGTTCAAGGGTTCATGGGAAAATTATTTTCCTTTAGCAGAATTTGCCTATAACAACATTTATCAATCGAGCATCAAGATGGCTCCGTATGAAGTTTTTATGGGAGGAAATACTGAACACCATTGAATTGGTTTAAGTTAAAAAATCAAAATCTTGTTAGCTCAATTTATTGAAAGAGGTTGAAGATAAAGTAAAGATAATTCAATATAATCTCAAGATCAAATTTGATCGAAAAAAGTCTTATGCAGACTTGAAGCAAAAAGAGATTGAATTTCATGAAGGCGATAAAGTTTTTCTTAAAGTATCGCCATGGAAAAAGATTTTGCATTTTGTGCACAAAGGAAAACTAATTCCAAGATTCATTGAACTTTATGAGATCTTGAAGCGTGTGAGACCGGTGGCTTATCAGTTAGCATTACCTCCGGAGTTGGACAAGTACACAATGTTTTTCATGTGTCGATACTTAGAAAGTATCGATCAGATCCTTCACATGTTATTGCATCAGAGGAAATAGAGATCCGACTAGATTAGACTTATGAAGAAGAACCATAATTGATCCTGGCTCGAGAAATCAAAGAACTGCGTAGCTAGACGATTCCTTTAGTCAAGGTACTTATGCAGAATCATAAAATCGAGGACACTACTTCGGAAAGAGAGGAGGAGGTGAGAAAGTAATATCCACACCTTTTCATATCAGGTACGTCTTAAAATTCGAGGACGAATTTTATTTACGGGGGGGGGGGAGAGTTGTAATACCCCAAAATTTAGATAGTGACCAAAATGAAAATTTTGAAAGTTTGGTGACCCAAGTATAAACTTTGGAAAAAATTTGGACCAAAATGTTATTTTCAAAAAGTTACATTTTGGGCTCGAAAATAAATAGTTTATCTCAAGAATAACCTTTCTATGAGAATCAAAATTTTAATCCGGGATGTGTAATAAAAGTTATTAAACAAGGAAGTTGAGGAAAAATTAGGTAAATCGGATCGAATAGAAAATTTAAGAAAATTTGAAGGATGATACCTTAGACCGAAAATATTATTTTCACATTTTTAAATGTTGGAAAATAATATAAAACTTTAGATTTAAGGGTGTAATTTCATATTTAAATTGGACCATTGGATTTAAAGTGGCAAGATTATGATATTTGGAGAAAGACAAGGGTAAATCGGTAACTAAGATTTTATTTGTTCATCTTTGAATTATGGGAGATGATAAGGTTCAGGTGTCTTATTTTGAAAGATGATAAGGGTTAGGTGTCTTGGTTTAATGGTAATTATGAAGTTTCATTAAGGGTAAATTGGTATTTTCCTAGTTTAATGAATTTAATATTCATTAAAGGTAAATTTAAGGTAAATTTAGCATGGAAAATATCTAAGATTCAAGCCAAAGTGTTCATCTTTCTCTCCATTGCCATGAGCTATAACAAGGTAAGGGAAAATATTTGTTTTCCATTTTTAAGCCATTTCCTTTGGATTTCAAGTTATGCTGTGAAATAGAAAGTGATCTAGTTGAAAAACGCTATCTTTTGGTAACAATTATGCTTGCTAAACTTGCTTAATTTCAAAGATCCCAAATATAAGGTTTTATGTTCATGTTAGGGTTCATGAAATTGATGATGAATATTATTGTTTTTGAGGTTGTAGATTCATTATCAAGCATGAATTATGACTAAAACATGTTCAAACTACTTAGAAATGATTCTATAAATTTCGGTCAAATGAAGAAATTATAGAACTTGGTGTTTTGATGAGAGTTGATTTGGGATTTGATTGTAGAGATGTTGTAAGGTTGATTGGAAGTTGATTTCATGCTTGAATTGAATCAAAATCGAGCAAAATCACGAAAACATAGTTTTAATGGATAAAGTATTCGGCCATGGGTTATTTGAGTGAGAAAATTATGGAAAAATTATATAAGGGCTGTAAATGATGTAGGAAGTATTCTATAAACCTTAGAAAATTTGGGGACCATTACGTATTTTTAAAAAGTTAGGGGACCAATTCAATAATTTTGAAAAAGTTATGAATGGTTGTATAATTGTTTAATAGTTGACGTACTATACTGGAAATTACTGTTTTGGAATTGAAATGAGTGTTTAGATGTGAAATATGACTATTTTGGAAGTTTGAAAAGACTGGTGTTTTAAGTACAACATTCACATAGTTGGGGTATTTAAATGTAATTATACCTTTGTAAAAGCATTTGAATGGTAATAATTTCAATACTGAAATTTTGGTATTAAGAATCTAAGTGATAAAATGGTGAATGACCATTTTGTATAAATTGGAAAAGTGGGTGCTAATTTTAAAAAGGAATTATTAAGTGTTAAGTATTTTTGTAGAAAATGAGTTTCAAGTATGTTATGGATTTTGTTTTGGGGATGTGTTATTTTTGTACAATACTAACATAAGTATTGTTATGAATTTGTGACTTTATACAGATCATGATTGAATTGTGATTGAAGCAAATCAAGTATAAAGAGTTATTGTGGACTGTAGTGAGACACATATTTTGGATATATAAAGTGTCGATTTGAGTGCAATACATGCATGACATGGTACATAGATGTTTTATACATCATCAAGAAGACTTGCGATAAGTCGACCTTGTTTTATCAGCATGAGATTTTGACATGGATGTTATTTTGGGTATGAACTGCCTAATGTTTATACATGGTTATACGTTTCTATGGATGATTTAAATTATGACTATATACCCAAGTATGTTATTGAGGTTCAGTGGTATTAATGGCATGCCATAAAGTCTAGTAGCTGCAGAATTAAGTAGTACTATAGTGTCAAATAAGATACATAGTACAAGTCAGGTGGGTAAAACCCGACCTCAACACTACGGTGCATTATTAGGTGAGCAATGCTCGACCTCAGCAATTTTGTGTAATATTTGACTCCTATACCGGGTTCCTCATGGGTTGAGAATTGTGGGAAATAGTTGTTGATAAAAATGATTTCATTTATATTATGTTGTTTTGATTTTGGCATTTGAAAATTATATAAAATTTCAGCATGATTTGTGTTGGACTATTTATTGTTTTAAATTGCCTCACTAAGTATATACTTAGTGTATGATGATTTTCATACATAGGTAAGAAGCTAGTAGTAGAATAAAGAGTTCAGAGCGACATCAAGCATCAAGGAGTATATTTCCATATCAGTAAGACATCCTATGATGTGATTTTGACTTAGTTAGTGGTATGTACTTATAAATGTCCTAGTTGCTCTGTTGAAATATTTTAGAATTTTTTGTAATAACTAAACTAAAATGTTTACTCTATTTTCAGTATGGATAGCATAAATACATACTAATATATGTTTTAAATAGTATGTGATAGTTTGAGGTGATATGATATTTTTATATTATCAGTTATCTTTTTAAGAAAATAAATTTTAAATCAGTTTTGAATTGGAAAATATTTTAAGGGATTCAGGTGACATCTATAATCTGTATAGGTATAATTATACGGGTTTTAGGTGTTACATAAATGGCTAAAAGGGCCCGAATACACTCGTACGAGTGGGTTACAACTGAGGTAATCATAGTAGGCGTAACACACTCTAATTTCTTTAGTCGAGAACATAATGAGTATATAAGAATGATGGATCATTTCTAAGGATGCACCAGCAAGCAGTATGATGAATTTATCATATTTTGAGATAACGAAGTCATGAACTATAGGTATGTCACGAATGGTGGACGTACAATCCTCCCTTAACTCGAGGGTAAATTAAAGGAAAACGTAGCAAGAACGACTACAATATCACTACTATGAGTTACATCCGAGTCAAGTATCAGGCTAGCGAATGGTACAACCAGTGAACAACAACCATAAAAATCTTCGTAAAACCCCGAAGCATGTAGAGACTTCACTAAAGGTAGAGAATAACTAAAACACCCTTAAGTAAAAAAAGATCAAGATATAGTAGCCTAATAAATAACAAAAATAACAGACTAACAAACCCTAGTATAACATTCTAGATTAGAGAAAGAGTGGGAGTAGTGTCGAGTAAGGGGATGACCTTTTCTAACTTTGATGAGTTCGGTAGTGAGTAGTCAAGCTATTTTGATTTCCCTTACATGGAATTAGTGGACGTCTGTGTGTTGATACGTTAGTTATATGGGGGAGCTTGGTAATTAAGACAAGACAATAATCAAATAATAATATTAATTATGTGATAACCATAAAAGCCTTATGAGGTAAGATTCCATAAGACTTATACCTTTGTTTTTCTCTCGAGAAACGATGAGGACACCTGAGTGACTTTAGTAGTAGGACTATCGTCTTGTGTGCATAGAATATCCTAATATATCCAAGTCAGTGATAGAGGACTCTAAGCGTTAGATGAATGTCATTCTGATGCTGTGTAACCCAGACATGTCCACTGTACTCAAGAGGAGTAGACTAGCTAGGCAAGGTGTCGATGCTATATGACTCGGACCAAGCCTAAGGTATTCAGAGAGGTGCTAATGCTGTGAGACCCAGACCTCGCATGAGGTACTTGAAAGATGCTGATGATGTGTGACCCAGGTCTTACCAAAGATACCTCTAGTAAGCAAATAGGGGTGTGAGTTATGTAATGCCATGTGACCCCGAGCACGCCATGATGCTTACCTGTTGTTTTTTTATTGTACCTAGTGTCTTTGTTATATCGAGTACTATCCTTATGTGTTACAAGATGATGCATTGGGGTTAAAGACCTAGTATATGTTTACTCATAGCGAGGCCCTTAGGAGAGACTAAGGGAAGCATGATACTTACATGCAAAAGGTAGAACTGGAGAACCTTAAGTTGGTGACACCTGATTACGATCATGCATTTACTTACTGGTTAGTACCATGCCTTTAGCATGATTTAGTTTATGAAACTCTTAATGTTGCTCTAGAGTAGCAATTATACTACTGGGCTTTGTAAGCTCTGCGTTCGAATGTTTTTCATTCGTAGGTTATTAGCTTGAGTTGTCCAAGGAGCACCATCGCAACAGGATTTACAGCATTTCGCAGAGTACTAGTTGGTTTCTTGTAGTGGGCATTTGCCTTAATAGGGCCCTTACTTGTGTATTGGGATTTGTAAACTTTGAGATGTATTATTTGAATTAATGATGGCAGATGGGTACAATTTCACAGATTTAGCACCACACATGTTCTAATTAGAGCACGGATGAGTATATGTTTAATGGTAGTGGGCGGGCTGATGTGGGACGGGTGAATGTGGAGTGGGTAAGGTCTCAAACCCATCACCTACCATTACCCACGATAACTCATACATGTCTAATGTACTCAAGAGTAGTAGACTAGCCAGGCAAGGTGCCGATGCTATATGACTCATACCAAGCCTAAGGTATTTGGAGAGGTGTTAATGCTGTGTGACCCAGACCTCGCCTGAGGTACTTGGAAGATGTTGATGCTATGTGACTCAGGTCTTACCCAAGTTACCTCTAGTAAGCAAATAGCGGTATAAGTTCTCGTTATGATATGTGACCTCCGACTACACCATGATGCTTACTTGTTGTTATGTGATTATACATAGTGTCTTTGTGATAATGAGTACTATCTTTGTATGTTGCTTGATGATGCATGATAGGAAGATACTGGAGTTAGAGACCTAGTATACATTTACTTATGGTGAGGCCCTTAGCATAGACCAAGGGAAGCATGTGACTTACATGCAAGAGGTAGAACTAGAGAACCTTAAGTTGGTGATACCTAATTAGGATCATACATGCACTTACTGGTTAGTACCATGTCTTTAGCATGGTTTAGTTTATAAAACTCTTAATGATGTTCTAGATTAGTAATTATACTACTAGGCTTTGTAAGCTCTACATTTGGGTGTTTTTCGTTCACAGGTTATTATATTGAGCTATTCAAGAGCACCGTCGCAGCAGGATTTACAGTGTTTCACAGAGTACTGGTTGGTTACTTGTAGTGGGCATGTGCCTTCATAGGACCCTTACTTGTGTATTGGGATTTGTAAAATTTGAGTTGTATTATTTGAATTAAGGATATCAGATGGGTACAATTTCATGGATTTAGCACCGCACCCGCTCTAATTGGAGCAGGGATGGGTATAAGTTTAGTGGATAATAGGCGGTGTGAATGTAAAAATTCATACCCACCATGGGTGTGGATAGGTGACGGGTTTGAGAACTTACCCGCTTCGCATTCACCCGACCCATCAGCCTGCCTACTAATTACCCATTGTATAAATTTTAGACCATTATGAATTGGGTTATTTACCCTATTCATACATAAAGTATATCAAATTCTTAGTTTCATACAAAATGTTCCAAAAATCTCGATTTTATACAAGGTGTTTTCTTCCGTTAATGGGTTCACCTACTTCTGTCATGAAAGTAACGTGAAACGTTGTAACCATTGACAAAATGACAT
This sequence comes from Hibiscus syriacus, assembly GCF_006381635.1. Lineage (NCBI taxonomy): Eukaryota > Viridiplantae > Streptophyta > Magnoliopsida > Malvales > Malvaceae > Hibiscus > Hibiscus syriacus. Next base: position 3,183,055 of record NW_024063507.1, on the reverse strand, counting down.
GTTGCACTTCATAAAAATAATTTTTTATTTTTCTTTATTTAAAAAAAGAAAACCTATTTCCTCTTATTTTGACAAAAACATATAACACATACTTATACCGATGTAAGTCAATAAAATAAAAAGTGTAGCACTTAAAACATATTTACATTGGTGTAAGTATGTGTTATATGTTTTTGTCAAAATAAGGGAGAAATGAGTTTTATTTTTCTAAAAAAAAAAATTATAGTGCCACATGTCATTTTGTCACTGGTCAATGGGTTCCACGTGAGCGGTGTGGATTTGAGAATGTACTCACGTGAGAGGGAGTGGATTTAAAAAAATTTACTCATCATGGGTGGTGGGTATGTGGTGGATACAAAAATATTAGGTGGGGATGGGGATGGGAAAAGGAGTATCCGCACCCACCCTACCCGTTTGTAATCCTTTATTTGAATTAAATTATGTGTCATAGAGCTCCTGTTTTATAAAAGTTTTTTATGACTGTTCTATATAATTCATTTTAGTACCACATTGTATGTTTTTAAATGTGAATAAACATGTTTTAAAAATCAGGGGTTACCACATTAACCTAATGTGACACTATGGGCCCAATCGAGTTTAAGATGTTAAATTTATTGGTATCAAAGTGTCAGGTTGAATCGGTTCTAGGACCCAATGGTCAATTATAGTAAGTTGTAAATGAATGCAAGCCCCTAGGTACTGAAAGTACTCATATAAGTCTGGAATCCTGATGGCGTCTCATTTCTTAATCTATGTTATAGAAATTAACAATTATTTATAGTTTTGAGCGTAGTCTTGAGGATGGGACGAAGAGTCGAACCTCTCAAGCTGATAGCGTTAGGGAAAGTTATTGCCAAGTGCTGAGGACCATAGGGTTTCGTTAGGCACAAGAGTCCTAGAGGATACCTTCTTAAGAGATTTGACTTTCACTCTTAGGGAGATAGTGGACACCATTCCTAGAGTGTAGATTGTGCAGCCAACCACCCATAATACGTTAGTGTCGATAGAGTCCCCAATAGAGAAACTGAGGATGTATGAGACAATTGACTTATGTGGCTCAAGTGATTATGATCTGATTTGGGGTGATCAATGGTGTAGGGAGACCATAAGGACTTTGAGGCAGCTCTACCTTACCCTAAAGGGTAAGTTAGAGTGCATCACCGCTTTTCTCAAGGGTGATGTTATCAATTGGTGGGAGACAGTAGAGAAGGCTCTACAGCTAGAGGTGCCTACGTGGGATCAGTTCCAAAACAAGTTTTGAGGCAAGTATATCGGTAAGGCATATATAAAGGATTTGAGGATGCAATTCTCCCAGCTAGTTCAAGAAGATCATTCAGTGTACGAGTACGAAAGATATTTCCTCTGATTAAGTCGTTATGTTTTAATGTTGGTTGTGACTAAGTCCTTCAGTGTAAGAGGTTCCTCGAGGGACATCATATTGATATCATTAGCAGCTGGAAGTAGATATATCTAGGGCACTTTCAGAGTTGACCCGTCTGGCTAAGGCCGTAGAGAGGGTATAGAGTATAAGGAAGTGTTTGTTGGGTGAATCAGGCATCCCAAGTATGAAGGCTTCTGCACCAGTAAACCTATCTTAGTTAGTGGCAGAAAAGGTCAGAGGTCCTGTGAGTAGAGAAAAGTAACATCAGCTTCCCCACTTCAGTCGAGTCAAAGGTCAGACGGAGGGTCTCGCAGGAGACTACCAACTTCACCGTCTGTGGAGAGCTCTAGAGGTTTCGATAGAGTTTTGAGGTATCTAAGGTGTGAACATTGTGGAAAAAATAACCAAGGAATGTGCTTTAATTTTTTCTAGAAGTGCTATAGATGTAGATCCTTGGCGCATATGGTAAGGGATTGCCCTAGTTCAGATGATGATGTTTCAGTTCAATTGAGGAGACGATCCTTGTAGATCAACATGGCAGAGAGCCTACCTAAAGAAGTATTAGTTTTATGCCAGGACAGAGAGGAGAGGATTGACCTATTCCTAATTTTATAGTATGCGATCCAACTCATCAGATCACAAAGAGAGTATGAGAAGATGTTGGTGATTCAGATTAGACATCAGGTATTTTTTCAGCTATATCATTCTTTTAATATGGATTCAATAGGCATAAGTGCATGTTCTTTTTTGGTATCAATAGAACTAGGTAGGAAAAATATTTGTGTAGAGGATCTAAGGGTGAGGATCCAAGAGCATAGTTGGTGGACCTTAGCAGAATAAATAAAGTAACGCATGTATTCTTCGAGATTCATGGGTCTGGAGGTATGGGATTAGGTGGTTGTTCTTTGTTGAGTTTAGGGCCAACTCTAATAAAATGTTGAGCCACAGAATCCTTCCACCCTTGTATGTTCCCTAAGGTAGTATCCTTGTGCATTGTCAAGTTAGACATGAGACTATAAAGACATATTTTCATCCTTAGTTGAGAGTTTGTGTGATTGATACTATAGTGAACACCCTGTTTGCTAGAAACATCAAGATATATCTTAGTCAGTGACAGTGAACACCGTGTGAGTGACCTATAGTACCAAGTACTCATGAGGAGTAAGTTAGAAGGGTGTATGCTTTGATACATTAACTTCAGAATTCCACCTTATGTACTAAAGGTACTATAGGTCAAGTAGTGAGTTACGAGTCTCGAGGTACAAAGATCCCTCTGATTTCGTTACCACTCATTCATGAACGAATAGTAAGCGAATTAGCTAAGCGAGCCAAGCCTCGTCAGTGATGTCTTCATGTTGGTATATGAGTGTGAGCTATATATAACACATAGTAGCATGCAGGGTGGCATAATACCATGGATTTTAGTACTTTAAACTAAAGGTGATTGAGTGTGTTAAGCGTCATTAGACTAGCATTAATCATTATTAAATAGCTCAATGGTGTTAAATGATAGTTAGTTTAAGACGTAGAGTCTCATAACACTTAATTTAGAATATAGTTATAATAGATCTTCGTTGTGAAGTGTATTCTCCAAGAGAGCCAGATGTAGCTAGTTTCGCTAGATAAGTGGTCGATTTCCTATTTTGAGTACCTTAGATGCACAAGCCGATAAGTTGCGTCTATGTAAGTGTAAGGAACTTGAGAAACAATCTCGTAGCTTAGATGAATATTGATTCAGAGTTGCATAGCAGAAGCATAAAGATCGACGTTAGTCGAGAATTGTTATCATATCTTCAATAGTAGGTATCAATATAGTGTTGGAGAGTGCCGTAAGATCTCAAGGTGTAGCATATTGACCTACCTATGTTCAATAGGTAAAAGTGGTATTTGGGTCATGCGATGAGTTAACTCGAGTGAGTAAAGCTAGCCATGGAATGATTTAATGATACCAATTGAGTCGTGGAGTAACATTCTCCTTAGGAAATGTTCTAAGTATTTTCGAGTTAGGAAAACTATAGTAAGACTCGATGGTTTTATGCTTTTCGAAGATTGTTGCTTAAGGGTCGACATAATTATCACCCTATAAAAGGGAGGAGTTATAGATCAATTTTTGAGTTACAAAGTTGCAAGTCATGTTTCAGGGACTTCTTCAGTAAGAAGTAAGTTGATATGAGATTAGGTGTTTCAAGGTTTCTAAGTGTTTGACCTAAGGATAGGTCATTGTTTGGACCGAGTAAATTTGGAGGATGAAATTTCTTTCAATGAGCATCGTCGCAGGTTATTAGCTTGAACCGTTCGAAGAGCACCATGGCACTAGGATTTCCCACGTTTCTTCATTGAGTGCTAGTTAATTAATTGTAATGGGCATGTGTATTCATAGGTCCCTACTTGTGAATTGGGATTTGTAAACTTTGAGATGTATTACTTGAAAAACAATTATGTGTCACGAATCTTTAATATTATAAAAGTATTTTTGTGATTGTTGTATATTATTTAGTTTGGTACACATAGTACGTTTTTAAATGTAAATGAACATGTTTTAAAAATAAAGGGTTACCATGGTAACCCAATGTGGCACTATAGGAATAATCGAGTTTATGGAGTTACAACCCCAATTTAAATCAATTTCAAAAGAAGAAGTCAGCCATTTGGAATAATTATGCTCTTAGAAGGAGATTAAAAAAACAATTTGGTCGTGTGATGCTTCTAAACCTCAATTCCATATGGTTTTAACCTCCAATTTAAAAACTAAGGTAATGTATTTCTAATTTGTTAGAGTGTTAAGGCTTTCTTAAATGTAAATATTTACTAAGATTTGTGTAATTGAGCATTTTTAGGGTATGCATGATCTTATGATTAAGTGATGTTTTAGTTGTAAAGAAGTTGTTTTATGCTACCCTAAGACCCTAAATAACTTTCTAAAGCTTTAGTACATGATTAAGAACCAAACAAGTCATTTGTGATGAATTTTGGGTGTTTCCTGAGCCTAAACAAGCCATTTATGGGTTTGGGTATCGATACTGAATAAACAATATTGATACTAGTTCAATTGAGGCAAAAATTAAGGTTTTAGCAAGAAGTGTCGATACTGCTAAGGAGAATATCGATACTACCCCTACAATATCAATACTCAGGGTAATATTATTGATACTAGATCTAATTTTTGTAAACATAATGCATTTTAGTATCGATACTCATAGGGGTATCGATTCTTGACCCTAGGGTATCGATACTGCAAGTAGAGTATTGATACTACTCACCTTGGAAGGTTAGATCTGACCTCTTTAAGGCTCGTAAGAGTGAAGGATGATCTATAATGGTAGACGCTAGTTCGTAAGGGATGTAAATGGTCACAGAGGCTCGAATACACTCATAGGAGTGGGTTACAACCGAAGTAACCATAGTAGGTGTAACACGTTCAAGTTTCTTCAATCGAGCACGTAAAAATATCTAAGAATGACAAATTATTTCTAAGGATGCACCACCAAGAATTCATGAACTACAAGAATGTCAACGAATGGTGGATGTAAAGTTGTCCCTCTAACTCGAGGGCGAATTAAAGGAAAACGTAGAAAGAGAGACCATAATGTCGCTACTCAGAGTTGTACTCGAGTCAAGTATCAGGCTACCAAATAATACATCCAGTGAAAAATAACCACATAAATCATTATAAAACTCTGAAGCATCAGAGACTTCGCTAAAGGTAGAGACTAAATAAAATGCCATAGGTAAAACGGCCAAGATAGAGCAGCTTGAGAAATAACAATAGTAATATACTAATAAACCCTTGTATAACGTTATAGATTAGAGAACGAGTGGGGGTAGTGTCGAGTGAGGGGATGACCATACCTGACTTTGATAAGTTCGATAGCGAGTAATCGAGCTGCTTTGATTCCCTTGCGTGGTATTAATCGACATGCATATGTCCAGTCGTTAGCTCTATGGGGAAGCTTGGTAATAAAAACAAGACGTTAATAAAATTATAATATTAATTGTGTGGTAACCATAAGAGCCTTATGAGGGAAGATTCCATAAGACTTGTACCTTTATTTGTCGTTCGGGTAACGTTAAGGACAACTAAGTTACTTTAGCAATAGGACGATTATCTTGTGTGTGTATAATATCTAGATAAATCCAATTTAGTGTGAGACCACTCTAAGCGCTAGTTGGATGTCGTTTTGGTGTTGTGTGACCCATACATGTCCCTTATACTCAAGAGTAGTAGACTAGCTAGGCAAGATGCCAATGCTATGTAACTCAGACCAAGCCTAAGGTATTTGGGGAGGTGCTGATGTTGTGTGACCTGGACCTCGCCTAAGATACTTGGGAGATGCTGATGATGTATGACCTAGGTCTTATCCAAGGTACTTTTAGTAAGCAAATAGGTGTGTGAGTTATGTAATGCTATATGGCCCCGAGCTACACCGTGATGCTTACTTGTTGTGTGATTATACCTAGTGTCTTTCTGATACCGCGTACTATCCTTGTGTTACATGATGATGCATGATAAGAAGATAGTGGGGTTAGAGACTAGTACACGGTTACTCATACTGAGGCCCTTAGCAAAGACTTAGGGAAGCATGAGACTTACACACAAGAGGTAGAACTGGAGAACCTTAAGTTGGTGGCACCTAATTAAGATCATGCACTACTGGTTAGTACCATGCCTTTAGCATGATTTAGTTTATGCAACTCTAAATGTTCTTTAGATTAGCTATTATATTAGTGAGCTTTGTAAGCTATGCGCTCGGATGTTTTTCGTTCGTAGGTTGTTAGCTTGAGTAGTTTAATGAGCACCGTCGCATCAGGATTTCTAGTGTTTCCTCACAAAGTATTGGTTGGTTACTTTGTAGTGGGCATGTGCATTCGTAGAACCCTTACTTGAGTATTGGGATTTTTAGACTTTGACTTGTATTATTTGAATTAGGGATGATATATGGGTATAATTTCGTGGATTTCAGATCGTATGGAGCGGGGATGAGTATAAGTTTAGTGGGCAGGTATGGATGTAAAAAGTCATACCCACCATGGGTAGTGGGTAAGTGATGGGTTTGATACCTTGCCCACTCTCCATCCGCCCGTCCCACATCAACCCACCCACTAATTACCCATTATATAAATTTTATACCATTATGAATTGGGTTAATTACCCCATTCATACATGAAGTATATCAAATTCTCAGTTTCATACAAAATATTCTAAAATTCTGGATTTCATATATGGTGTTTTCTACCATTAACTGGTTCACATACTTCTATCACAAAAGTAACGTGAAACTCTGTGAAGATTGACAAAATGACATGTGACACTTTATAAAAATATTTATTCTTTATTTAAAAAATGCCCATTTCCTCCTTATTTTGACGAAAACATATAACACATACTTATATCGGTGTAAGTCAATAAAATAAAAAGTGTAGCACTTAACACATACTTATATCAGTGCAAGTATATGTTATATGTTTTTTTGTCAAAATAAGGGAGAAATAAGTTTCATTTTTGTTAAAAAAAATTTAAGGTGCCACATGTCATTTTGTCAGTGGTCACAGGGTTCCATGTGAGCTGGTGTGCATTTGAAAATGTACTCGCGTGAGCGGGTGTGGATTTAAAAAAATTACCCATAGTGGGTGGTAGGTAGGCGATGGATACGAAAATATTAGGTGGGTGTGGGGATGGAGAAAGGGGTATCTACACCCACACTGCGTGTTTGCCATCACTAATTTGAATTATATTATGTGTCACAGAGCTCTGATTTTATAAAAGTGTTTTTATGAATGTTATATGTAATTCATTTTGGTACCATAGTATTTTTTTTTAAATATGAATGAATAGGTTTTAAAAATCAAGGATTATCACAGTAACACAATGTAGCACTTTAGGCTCAATCAAGTTTAGGGTATTAAATTTAGTGTTATCAGAGCATTAGGTAGAGTTGGACTTAGGACCCAGTGGTTAGTTACAATAATTTGTTAGTGAATACATTTCCCTAGGTACTGAAAGTACCCGTATAAGCATAGAATCCTGATGGTATCTCCTTTTTTGATCTATATTATAGAAATTTATAATGGTTGATAGTTTCGAGTGTAGTCTCGAAGATTGGATGAAGATTCAAGCTTATTACCTCAATAGCATCAGCTAAGAGTTATTGCCTAGGGCTGAGAACCATAGGGTCCCGTTAGGCGTAGGAGGCGCAGAGGTGACCTTCTTCAGAGATTAAACTTTCACTCTTAGAAAATTAATGGACACCAATCTAGAGTGTAAATTGTGTAGCCAGCCACCCAGAGTACATTAGTATCGATAGAGTCCCCAATAGAAAGACTGAAGAGGTATAAGACAGTTGACTTCTATGGCTCAAATGTCTGATCAGTGGTGTAGGGAGACCATGAGGACTTTGAGGCAGGTCCACCTTACTCTAGAGGGTAAGTTAGAGTGCATCATAGCTTTGCTTAAAGGTGATGCTATCAATTTATGAGAGACTATAGATATGGCTCTATAGCTAGAGGTGTCTATGTGGGATCAATTCCAAAACAAGTTTTGAGGCAAGTATGTTGGTAAGCCATATATAGATGGTTTGATGATATAGTTCTCTCAACTAGTTCAAGAAGATCATTCAGTGTACAAGTACGAAAGAGTTTTCCTCCGATTGATTCGTTATGCCTTAGATTTGGTTTCAACTAAGTCCTTGAGGTGCAAGAGGTTCTCAAGGGACTTCATATTGATATCCATGAGCAGTTGATAGTAGTCATGTCTAGGGTGCTTTTAGAGTTGACCCAACTGATTAAGGCCATGGAGAGGGTGAAGTGTATGAGTAAGAGTTTGTTGGGTGAATCAATCAACCCAAGTATGAATGATTTTGTACTAGTAAACCTATCTCAGTCAATGACAGAGAAGGCCAGAAGTCCCAATGAGTTGAGGAGAGTAACGTCAGCTTTTCCACTTCAGTCAAGTCAGAGGTCAGACATAGGGTCTCGTAGGATACTGCCAGCTTCACTGTCTGTGGAGAGCTCTAGAGGCTCCGATAGAGTTTTGAGGTATCAAATGTATGAGTATTGTGGAAAAAATCACCGAGGAATGTGCTTTAAATTTTTTAAGAAGTGTTATAGATATAGATCCTTGGTTCATATAGTAAGGGATTGTCGTTTTTCGGATGACAATGTTTCAGTTCAATCGAGGGAAATGATCACAGTAGCTCAGCATAACAGAGAGCCTACCCAGAGAGGTGTTAATTCTATGCTCGATCAGGAGAGCAAAGGAGAAGATCGACCTATTCCTGATTTGATGACACACGATCTGGCTTGTCATATCATAGAGAAGCTAGGACAAGACGTTCATATTGTAGATGAGACTTCATGAATGTTTTAAGCTATATTCATTTTTCATGTGGATTCAGTAGGTATGTAACACCCATAACCCGTATAATTATACCTATACAGATTATAGATGTCACCAGAATTTCAAAAACCATTTTCAATGCAAAATTTATTTTCTTAAAATGATAAATGATATTATAAAAATTATCATATGAATTATGATCTGTTATAACAAATGTAAGACAAAAGATTTTTTTATGAATAGTGATGAAAAATGAACAGTGTACCAATGCAATGCTACAGTAACATGAACAGTGTACCGATGCACAAAAATTTCGAATAAAAAATGTGTATCGATGCACTACTAAAGTGCATCGATGCATTGATACAATACTGCTACAATAATTTCAGCAAAATATATAAAACTCATAAAATTACCATTTTGTTTCCAAATTTGTTCTACAAAGCAAATAAAACATTAATAATTACATGCCACTAATAAAGTCAATATTACATCTTAGGATGTCTTACTGATATTGAAATATACTCCTCGATGCTTAATGTCGCGTTGAACTCTTTATTCCACTACTTACTTTTTATCTATGCGTGAAAATCATCACACGCTAAGTATATACTTAGTGAGGAAATTAAAGCAATAAACAGTGCAATACAATTCATGCATGAATTTCAATGTCAAAATAAATGTCAAAAAAACATGTTACCAACATATTCAATATTTTACCATGATCAAAATAATATAATTGAGTATAAAATTTCTTACCGATATACTTGCCATTTAATTCCATAAGCTTGTAAGCTTAATTCCATGCTTACTATTTATTAACCAATAATCTATAAAACCATAGATAATAGCCCAATATACAACCCTGAGGACCTTGGGTATTCAGTAATATTTGCACCGTAGTGCTACACATAAGGTCGTGCCCACCATATACATCGAAGTGTATTACACATAAGGTAGTGCCCACCATATACACCGAAGTGTATTACACATAAGGTCATGCCCACCATATACACCGAAGTGTATTACACATAAGGTCGTGCCCACCATGTACACTTAGTGTCCTTACACGCTATAGTGTAATATAAACCTGCAGCTGCTATAATCTATGGCATGCCAACTATACCCTGTCCCTCAATGACTTATTTGGGCATATAGTCTATTTTATTCGATCCATCCATGGCAAAGTATATTATCAATATTTAACATTGGGCAGTTCATACCCGAAAACATTCATGGTAAAATATCACATTTTTCATGATCAATGCATTTTACTTTCATACCATGACATTTCACTGTCATGTTAAACTTATAAAAATGAAATATATCATGATGATATAAACAAGGTCGACTTATCACAAGTCTTCATAATGATATATACAACATCCATGTATAATGTCTTGCATGTATTGCACTCACCTTGACACTTTATATCTTTCAAAATATATGTGCCTCACTATTGTCCACAATAAACCCTTTTCTATTTAACTTGCTTTGATCACAAATCAATCACGAGCTGTATAGATCACAAATCAATCACAAGCTGTATAAATCACAAATTCATAACGATATATATATTAGTATTGTTCTAACATAAACATATCCCATAACAACTCCATAATATACTTGAAACTCATTTTCCACCAAATATTTTAACCCTTATTAATTCTTTTTAATTTTGGCACCAACTTTTCCAACTTATATAAAATGATCCTTCACCATTTTACCACTTAAAATTTCAATACAAAAATTCCCAAATAACAATTTCCATCATAGTACATCAATTACATAACACTTACACAACAACCCATCAATTTTCTAAAAATGCCAAATTGATCCCCAACTATGTAAATATTCCAAAATAGTCCCCAAATTTTTTAATGCTTGTAGAATACTTCTTTCATCATTTCTAACCTTTATATAATTTTTCCATAATTTTTCTCACTCAAACAATCCATGGCCGAAACTTAAAGAACAAGTTTTAGAAAGATTAAACATGTTCTAATCATCATACATGCTTGAATATGAATCTACTACCTCACAACATCAAGATTCATCATTAATTTCATGATCCCTTATATGAACACAAACTGTAAAATTTGGGATCTTTGAATACCAACAAGATTATCATGCAATATTGGTACCAAATGATAGCGTTTTTCGCTTATAACAATTTTTATTTACGTCATACTCAAAATCCAAATGAATTTGCTTAAAAATTGAACTGAAGCTTTCTTCACCTTTGGAGAAACCCACGCAGCTTGGAGAAGAAGATGAGCAATTTGGATGAAATGTTGGGTGCATTTCATCTTAATTTACAATATATTCCACTATAAATGAATATAATATTCATTTAATTGAGATAAGACCAAATCACCCTTAATGAATCTTCTTATTCACCATAAAACCATGAAAACACATCCTTATCATCTTCCAAAGTCAAAGATGAATTATTTTGACTTGATTTACTAAAATTCCCATGAATATTCAAAAATTACGTTTTAGTCACTAAATTCCACTATTTAAGTTAAATCTGCAAAATTGCGCATTTCAAACCAAATTTCTCTTATCTAAAATATTAAAATAATATTTCCAACCATTTTATAACATCCTTCAAATTTTCGTAAAATTCCAATTCGATCTGAATTACCGATTTCTTACCGAACTTTAACCCTTTCTCATTTTTCTTTTCTAAAATTCCAAATCCAAAAATATGATTTCCATAAAACCCCACTCTCAAGAGTAAACTATCTATTTATGGAATAAAATTCTTTTTAGGAACTTTATCACTTAATTTCCTAATTTTTCTAAGTTTATACTTTGACCATCCAACTTTCAAAAGTTACATTTTAGCCATTAACCAAAATTTGAGGTATTTCAAGGTAAACTAGGTTGGAAAAGTATTCATGTAGAGGATCCAAGTGCGATGATCCAAGATTCAAGTTGGTAGACCATAACAAAATAGACAAATTTACCTTAGGTATTCTTCGAGAGTTGTGGGTATGGAGGTCTAGGATTTGGTGGTTGTTTCTTGTTGAGTTGAAGGTAAGCTTTAAGAAAATTTTGAGTTGCAGAATCCTTCTACTCTTGTGTGTACCCTAAGGTAGTATCCTTACGCATTTTCAAGTTAGACATGAGACTATAAAGACGTATTTGCATTGTAAGTTGAGAGTTTGTATGAGTGACCTACAGATAGTTAATAATTTCAAGTTCATCGTTTGAGATAAGGATATCCATTAGAGTGTTAAGAATACCTAGAATTATCTTGCTAGTATATTTAACACCATGTTTTCTAGAAACTTCAAGATATATCTCAGTCAGTGCCAAGGCACTTCAGTTACTAACTAGGTGCAGATGCCCCATGTACTCACAAGGAGTAAGTTATCAGGGTGTATATTCTGATGCAACTGTTCTGGAATTCCACCTTATATACTAAAGGTACTATAGGTCAGGTAGTGAGTTGTGAGTCTCGAGGTACAGAGATACCACTGATTTCATCAGCATGTTTTTGTACACAAATAATTAGTGAGACAAGCCTTGTCAGTGATGTCTTCGTGTTGGTATATGAGCGTGATCTATATAAAACACTTAACAACATGCAACGTTGTGCAATAACATGTATTTTAGTACTTCAGACTAAAGGATATCAAGTGCGTTATCATCATTTGAGTACCATTAGTCGTAATTAGAGAGGTCAATGGTGGTAAGCGATAGTGTATGTAAGACATAGAGTCTTATAACACTTAAGTAGGAGAGCCAGATTTTGCCAATTTTGCTAGACAAATGGTCGATTTCCAGTTTTGAGTACCTTAGATGCATAAACCATTAAGTGATGTCAATGTAAATGTTAGGAAATTGAGAAATAGTCTTGTCGCCCAGATGAATATTGAATTAGAGTTACGCAATAGAAGCATAGAGATCGATATCAGTTAATAATTGTCATCATTTCTTTAGTAGTCAATATCGAGATGGTGTTAGCAAGTGTCGTAAGATCTCAAGGTTCGCATATTAAGTTACCTATGTTCAACAGGTAAAATAGGTATTCGGGTCATTTTGTGAGTTAACTCGAGTGAGTAAGGTTAGCCATAGAAGAATTTAGTGATAGCAGTTGAGTCGTGGAGTGGCATTCTCCTTGCAAAATCTTCTAAGTGTTTCAAGTTAGGACAACCAGAGTAAGACTTGATGGTTTTACATTTCTCAAAGGTTGTTTCTTAAGGGTCGACGCAGTTAGTACCCTATAAAAGGGAGGGGTTATAGATCAGTTTGTGATTTGATGAGTTATAAGTCATGCTACAGGGAGTTCTTCAATGAAGAACAAGTTGATATGAGTTTAGGTGCTTCGAGGTTTCTAAGTGTTTGACCTAAGGATGGGTCATTGTTTGGACCAAGTAAATTTCAAGGAAGAAATTTCTTTCAAGGAGTGGAAAGTTCTAACACCCCAAATCTCATGCTATTAATTGTAGGTTTACCCAAGAGGTAAGTGGACCTCGTAGAATTTATAATTTGAATCTTTGGGATGAGTTGGGCCTAAGTGGTCAATTTGGAGCCCAATTAGCTATAAAAAGGATTTTTGTTGAGTAGAACGATGAGGAAGTACCAATTGAGTAATTTCCTCATTTTTTGAAAAGATGAAGACTTTTATATCTCTTTATCTTCTTATCATTTTCATTTATTCTTCTTTCTCATTTTCCTTTTTTTCCCACTCCAAGCTCTATAAACCAATGGTAAGTCATTAGGGTCATTTCTTATTTCTTTCAAGCTTCATTTTTGTTCATTATCCCTCTAACAACATCCTTGTAATGATTCAATTCTTGGTTTATTCCTAGCTATAGAAAAAGTGGGGTGTTTCATCCAAATCACCGAGAAAACGAGTGTGGTTAAATAAGGAGTTTCATTTCAGGATCTAAACACCAATGTAGCGCATTTCTAATCCTTTGGATTGTTAAGGATTTCTTAAATGTAAAGATTTGTGTAGTTGATCATTTTTTTTTGTTTATACATGATTTTATGATTAAATGACGTTGTAGTTGTAAGGAATATGTTTTTATGCTACATTAAAACCCTAAATAACTTTCTAAAGCTTTAGTATATGATTAAGAACCAAACCAAATAACTTGGATGAATTTTAAGTGTTTTTCGAGCCAAAACAAGCCATTTCTAGGTTCGAACGTTGATACTGGATGAACAATATTGATGTTGGTTGAATTTGGGTAAAAATTAGGGTTTTTAGTATGGAGTATCAATACTGTTAGGGAGAGTATCGATACGGGTCCTACAATATCCATACTCAGGGTAACTGTATCGATAATGGGTCTAGTTTTTGGAAACATAATGTGTTTTTGGTATCGATACTTATAGGGTATCGATACTTAGGGTATCAATATTGCAAGTAGAGTATTGATACTACTCACCTTAGAAGGTTAGATTTGACCTCTTTAGGCCTGTAAGAGTGGATGATGATCTGTAATGGTAGACCCTAGTCTGTGAGGGATGTAAATGGCTAAAAGATCTTAAACACACTCGTAGGAGTGGTTACAACTGAAGTAACCATAATAGGCGCAACGGGTTCAGGTTTCTTCAGTCGAGCACATAACAAATATCTAAGAATGATGAATTATTGCTGAGGATGCACCAGTAAACAATACGATGAATTTATCAGATTTTGAAATAGATCTATGGAGAGCTTGGTAATAAAGACAAGACAATAAGAAAATGGTAATATTAATTGTGTGTTAACCATAATAGTCTTAAGAGGTAAGATTCCATAAGACTTATACCCTTGTTTGATGTTCGGGAAACGTTGAGGACACTAGAGTTACTTTAGTAGTAGCACTATTGTCTTGTGTGTAGAGTATCCGAATATATCTAATTCAATGCGAGACCACTCTAAGAACTAGATGGATGTCGTTATGATGTTGTATGACCTAGAGATGTCCCTTGTGCTCAAGAGGAGCTAGCCAGACATGGTGCCAAAACAATCTGACCTGAACCTAGCCTAAGGTATTTGGAGAGGTATCGATGTTTTGTAAATCGGACCTCACCTGAGGTACTTGAGAGATGCTGATGTTGTGTGACCCAGGTCTTACTAAAGGTACCTCTAGTAAGTAAATAGGGGTGTGAGTTTCGTGATGCTATGTGACCCCGAGCTGCACCATGATGCTTACTTGTTGTTGTGTAATTTTACCTGGAGTCTTTGTGATAAACAATCCTTTTGTGTTACATGATGATGCATGATAGGAAGATACTGGGGTTAGAGACCTAGTATACGTTTACTTATGGTGAGGCCCTTAGAAGAGACTAAGGGAAGCATGAGACTTACACTCGAGAGGTAGAACTAGATAACCTTAATTACCATGTCTTTAGCATGATTTAGTTTTTCAATCTCTTAATGCTTCTCTATACAGAGATTACAAATGGGCTTTGCAAGCTTAGCGTTCAGATGTTTTCTATTCACAGGTCGTTAGCTTGATCTGTTTGAAAAGCATCATTGTAGCATGATTTCCAACGTTTCCTCACAGAGTACCGATTGGTTACTTGTAATGGGCATGTGTATTTATAGGACCCTTACCAATGTTTTAGGATTTGTAAACTTTGAGTTGTATTATTTGAATTAAATTATGTGTCACGAAGCTTCAATTTTATAAAAGTATTTTTATGTTTGTTATATATAATTTATTTTGGAACCACATTGTATGTTTTTAAATGTGAATGAACAAGGTTTTGAAAATTAGGGGTTATCATAGTAACCTAATGTAGTACTTTAGGCATAATTGGGTTTAGGGTGTTACATTTAGTGGTATCAAAACGTCATGTTGAGTCGGTCTTAGGTCTCAGTGGTCATTTATAGTAAGGTGCAGTGAATACTATTGAAAGTACTCCTATGAGTCTAGAATCCTAATGATGTCTCCTTTCTTAATCTATGTTATAGAAATTTGAAATGGTTGATAATTCTTGCCTAGGGCTGAGAATCATAAGTTCCCGTTATGCGTAGAAGTCTTAGAGGTGACCTTATTCATAAATTTGACTTTTACTCTTAGAGATGTAATGGACGCCATTCCTAGATCATAGATATTGTATCTAATGACCTAATGTATTTTAGTGCCGATAGATTCCCCAATAGAGAGATTAAGGAGGTATGAGATAGTCGACTTCTATGGCTTAAGTGTTCATAATCTGATTTCAGCCAATTAGTGGTGTACGAAAACTATGAGGACTTTGAGACAGCTTTACCTTACCCTAGAGGGTAAGTTAGAGTTCATCACCATTTTGCTTAAGGGTAATTTTTTCGATTGGTGGGAGATTGTAGAGATGTCTCTATAGCCAGAGTTGCCTATGTGGGATCTGTTTCTAAACATGTTTTGAGGTAAGTATGTCAGTGAGGCACATATAGATGGTTTGAGAATGTAATTCTCTCAGCTAATTCATGGAGATCATTCAGTATACGAGTACGAAAACGAATTCCTCCAATTGAGTCATTATACTTTAAAGTTGGTTGCAATGAGTCCTTGAGGTGCAAAAGATTCCTTTAGGACTTCATATTGATATCTACGAGTAGTTGGCAGCATACCCGTCTAGGGTGCTTTCAGATTTTACCTTATTGGCTATGATCGTGAAAAGGGGCAAAGTATGAGGAAGAGTTTGTTAGGTGAATCAGGCAGCCCATGTATGAAGGCTTGTGTACCAGTAAACCTATCTCAGTCAGTGGCAGATAGGTCCAGAGGTCCCCGTGAACAGAGGAGAGTGACATTAGCTTTGTTAGTTTAGTCGAGTCAGAGGTTAAACATAGGGTCTCATAAGAGACCGCCAACTTCACCATCTGTGGAAAGCTCTAGAGGCTCTGATAGATTTTGAGATATCCAAGGTATTAACATTTTGGAAAAAATCACCGAAGAATGTTCTTTAAACTTTCAAGGAAGTTCTATAGATGTAATCCTTGGCGCATATAGTAAGGGATTGTCCCGATTTGGATGACGATGTTTTAGTTCAATCAAGGGAGACAATCGTAGTATCTCAGTATGACAGAGAACCTACCTAGATAGGTGTTAGTTCTATGCTTAGGTAGGAGAGCAGAGGAGAAGACAAAAATGTTCCTGATTTAACGGCATACGAACTAGCTTGTCAGATTGTAGAAATGCTAGAACAAGACATTAGTACTACAGATGAGACGTCAGGTATGTTTTCAGCTATATTCATTTTTCATGTGGCTTCAATAGTCGTAAGTGCATGTTTTTTTTGGTGTCAAGCAAACTAAGTGGGAAACGTATTCATGTAGAGGATCTGAGCTCAAGGATCCAAGTGTCGAGTTGGTGGAACTTGGTTAGTTTCACTAGATTAGTGGTCCATTTGTAATTGTTAGTACCTAAGATGCACAAGTCGATAAGTGACATCTATGTAAGTGTAAAGAAAGTGAGAAACAACCTTGTAGCATAGATGAATATTGAATCAGAGTTGTGCAATAGAAACATAGAGATCAACGTTAACTGAGAATTATCATCATATTTATAGTAGTCGGTATCGAGAGAGTGTTAGTGGTGGTCATAAATCTTAGAGTGTAGCATGTTGAGTTACATATGTTCAACAGGTAAAAAAGGTATTTGGGTCATGAGTGATTTAACTTAAGTGAGTAAGGTTAGCCAGAGAAGGATTTAGTGATAGAAGTTGAGTCATGGAGTAGCGTTCTCCTTGCAAAATGATCTAAGTATTCTGAGTTAGGACAACCAGAGTATGACTCGATGGTTTTGCGCTTCTCGAAGGTTGTTTCTTAAGGGTCGATGTAGTTAACACCCTATAAAAGGAAGGGTTATATATCAATTTTTGAGTTGCTAAGTTGTAAGTCATGTTACATGGACTTCTTCAGTGATGAGTAAATTGATATGAGATTAGATGTTTCGAGGTTTTTAAGTGTTTGACTTAAGGAAGGGTCATTGTTTGGACCAAGTAAATTTTGAGGATTGAATTTCTTTCAAGGAGCACCATCGTAGGTTGTTAGTGTGAGTCATTCGAGGAGCACCGTCGTAGCAGGATTTCTAACATTTCTTCACAAAGTACTGGTTGGTTACTTGTAGTGGGCATGTGTATTCATAAGACCCTTACTTGTGTATTGAGATTCATACACTTTAATTTGTATTATTTGAATTAAATTATGTGTCACAGAGCTCATGTTTTATAAAAGTAATTTTATAACTTTGTATATAATTCATTTTTGTACCACATAGCATTTTTTAAATGTGAATGATCATGTTTTAAAAATTAAGGGTTATCACACAGTAACCTAATGTGACACTTTAGGCACAATCATGTTTATGGTGTTATAACCTCAATTTTAAATCAATTTCAAAAGCAGAAGTAAATCACATGGAGGAACTGTTCTCTCTAAAGGAGATTAGAGAATCCATTTCATCCGGGGTCACCCCAATAATTGCTATTATATAGTATTTATAATATATATATATATATATATATAGTTTTTAAAATATAAATATAGTACAAAACGTATTATTATTACTTTATTGTATTTTTTTATTTGTATCAATTTTCTTTTTTCTTTTTCTTTGTTTTTATTTATTTTCTATTTTATTTGTAGGTCCAAAGTTCAGTCTAAGAAAAGTATATAAATCAATAGTCCAGTAAGAGTAAATCTATACTCGGTCTGCCTGACCCATCAGGTAAGGATTTGGTCTTAAGGTAGGCAGTCTAGGAAAGGAGAAAGGGAAGCAGGACTGCCACGGTCCATACATGAAACCCAAGGCACCTGACCCAACACCTTAGGATTTTTATCTTAAGATAGGTGACACACTAACGAGTATCGTCAGATTAAGATGCAGTGGACAGCCCAAATTGAAGTAAATACTAGGGTTTGGAACCTAAAGTTTCAGATTATTTACCTTAGAATTCCCTTGTGTAGTTTGATTTGGTCACCTACTATAAATTGGCAGCCGAATTTTGATTTAATTCAAATTGGACCCTTTTTATCTTTTATTTTAATATAAATTGTGCCCTAATTTACTCTTTTTTGTTTTTCAACTTTTTTATATTTTTTATCTTTATTATTTTTAACTTTTATTTTTATGGGAATTTAATTAATATTAAAGCTCGTCAAAGGTAAATAATCTCGAATCGAATTGAATTTTTTATTTAAATTTCAATACTTGCAAATAAGGCAACCGAGTAATTAATTGGTACCGAAAGAATGATTTGGGGGTGCTTATCCTTCCCCAATCATAAATGGCTCCTGAATTTGACATATCTTTATTAAGACGCAAACTCAGTAAAGGGTAATTACGTGTCCGATCTACCTAACTCCAAAGTGATCGGTGGCGACTCCATCACGATTCCACGTCGAAGCGCGAATCTGGGACCGCCTGAAGGACCATTGTGATAGCTTGGCGACTCTTCAAGGAACTTTGAGAGTCAGGCCAAACTTAATTATCATGTTGTCTTCATCAACGAAGGTTGTAAGTTTAGTTTTAAATTTATTTTCGATTTGTTTTATTTTCCTTTGATTTTTTTTTTCAAATTAATAGTTCTACTAATGTTTTTATAAAGTGTTTTGAGATTTTAAAAAAAGGCCATCTCAAGCTCTATACCCGAGCTCCAACCATTAAGTGAGGGTGAAAGCGATGCCTTCATAGGAATTTACCTCGCATGGGACTAGCAATTAGCCTCCGAGATTCATACTTTATGTCTTCGTAATAATTTATTCTTTGCATGGGCATAGAGAAATGTGTCCCCTCGAGTTTAACTCGTTCACATAAGCCTGTGATGAGTTTAGGATCGAGGGTCTGGTAGGCCCAAGGGGGCATCAGAAAGGAGAACTCGAGTCCAGTTTTAGAAAATAAACCATGTCAATGTGGGAGATTAGAACCTACCCCTAAACCTCATACAAACCCTAGGATGTTGTTATTTTATTTCTTGCATTATTTTATTATCCAAAAGCATGCAAACTAGAGATATATGCAGTTAGATTTTATTTTAAACACAAAATATGCGGGTTTAGAAATCATGATTGGGTAGGGAAAAAAACATGTTGGGCAGATACCATGTGGGTAGGAATGATTATAATTTTTTCTTATTATTAATTAACTATATTGACCTTGTTTCCTTTTATTTCTTTTTCTGCTTATTTTTACATTTGCATTTGTAAATAAAGAGGTGTTGATCCGTGGAGTGTTCATTAGCTTCATAAACCTTTCATTAATGGACTATGGGATCGTGATACAAGCGGTAAAAATACAGAGGTACGAAAGTGGTTTGAAAGGACTCAGAAAGAGAAAGGGAACAGTCTGCAAGAAAGCTATGTATATTGATTTGCCAGTTGCGCGTCAATCAGTCTTAAGTGAAATGATGTCAAAGAATTGTAGAGCACTTGGGATAGTTGGAAAGAATAAAGAAAACATAAGTTCCAGCAATGCGACAGTGATGTCGCATATATGCCCTATGTCAAGATATACGAACCTTTAATCCAGGCTTTGGTTCAATTTTGGAATCTGGGGTACAATTACTGCACTTTAACAAAGAAGATATGATACCCACAATGGAATAATACACAACTCTGTTACATTTTGAAAGAATTTGGATGGACAAGGTTTTCACTAAACTTCCTAAAAATTCTCCTTTCAAAAATGGTATGGAAAAAATCGCTGGGGTTGATGAAAACTGGGTGACTGATCGAGTTTAGCGCAAAAGTAAGAAAGAGAATTCCATATATTGAAATCAAACAGCTGATAAAGGATCATCCTAATGAGTGGAAAGTGATCAATCTCTTTGTACTGCGGATCTATGAGCTGGTCATATTCTCAAAGATTTCGGGAATATTGATGTTGTTGTTGGAATCGTTTGAGAATTGTTTGAACAATTCCAAATAAGGTGAACCCTGCTCCATCAATTTTAGTTGAAACATTTTGATTACTGAATCATTGATGAAATTGGGAGGGGAATCACTTCATGGTTTGTATACAGTTGCTAAAGATATGGATTCACTACCATTTATAGAAAACGACAGGTTCTTTTGTCGTCAATACAACATAAACTATTCACCTTTAGAAGATTTTCTCGCGCAGACATGACAGGAAGGCATTCTTAGGGAAAGATGGGTGAAGATGTTCATGCACCTTCAAGATAGAGATATCATCTACAAATTGCTTTGGTTAGTAAGCAGTGATATAATCTATTGATGCAGAAAGTCAAGCATAGTGATGTTACTCGGTCTATGGGGAGGATTTGGTTACACCTCACTTTTAG
Organism: Hibiscus syriacus; assembly: GCF_006381635.1. Taxonomy (NCBI): domain Eukaryota; kingdom Viridiplantae; phylum Streptophyta; class Magnoliopsida; order Malvales; family Malvaceae; genus Hibiscus; species Hibiscus syriacus. The sequence continues at coordinate 3,162,101 of NW_024063507.1, read as the reverse complement.
TCATACGACAGTATAGGGCAAGACAATTTGTTCCAATCACCAGATTATACAAATAGCTAACCATGAAGATACTTGCCCTAGGGAAGAACATCTTAAGGATGTCCCATCTGAGTTGGAGATACCACAAGTGAATATGAAACAGAGCAAAAAAAGAGCGAGGGTAAAATTAAAAAAGTTGAAAGATGAGAGGTTTCAATGGAAGATGGATGTGAAAATTTAGAAGGACCTAGCAGACAAGGTAGAAAATGAAAAGAAGAGAGCTCATGATGAGTTAAAAGATTTGAGGAAAAGATTCAAAGATCAGGATTAGAAGATTGCTAATATGAAGAAATCATTAAAGTTTTGGAAAGACAAAGCATAAAACATGAAGAGAAAAACCAAGAGACATGGTGACATAGAAATGCTGGAAGATCAGTTGAAAGCTTCCCAGAGACAATTATAAGAGAGTCAATATCAGAATAAAAAGATGAAAATCAAGGTGATTGGTTTAGAGAAATCCATTCAAAAGCAAATAGAGAAAGATAATCAGGTTATGAAGGCACGTATCACTAAGTTAGAAAGCATCATGGATGGCTACAAGAAACAGGTAAATGAACTTTATACCGTCCCCTTTGATGAATGAGTTCACTCGAAATGTCTATGGGAACAGTCTTAATGGAGGGTGAAAGAAAGAGATGCAGTCATTCGAGAATTTCTGGAATAGGTTCAAAAAACCTCTCGTCACTTGTTTGGATTAGAACGAGAAGTCGGGATGGTAAGACAAGCGATTCAGCCAATAAGCGACGAAGATTGAAGACTTGTCAGCTTGCTACAAGCTGTCGAAGCCTAGAATATTTGGCTCGAGACTATTTTTAAATATTTTTTATTTCATTGTAATGTCATTTTTGTCTTAATAAAGGTTGTTCTATGATGATGGATACTCTTGGATCGATACGTCAAATTCATTATGCATTTTTAGCATTTTAATTAGTTCATACTATGTTTTTCTATTAAAATTTGAATGATTAATAAGATTTATTTCATTCGAAAAGGAAAAAGCAATTGACATATCACATCCGTATAACACTTGACTCAAATCAAGACAGATTGAAGCTATAATGAAAGAGCTTGAAGAGAACTTCACCAAACTACAACAAGATCTATAAAATAAGTTGAGTCAGAATCTCAAAACCACCTTGGATTCCATCGCCAAAAATCAGGTTACCCTGATTAACCAATTGATGGTAAGAATAGAATGAGTGAATTTTGCTAATGTCACAAAGACAGGAATTACTAAGGAAACAATGGCACAACCACCAAAACTGGTAATTAGCCGAGATATCAAGCAAATTCTTATGCTATTAAGGGGCAAGTTGGGGTAACCAATTCTATTAATAACCCCGAAGATTACATCCCAAACTTTGATGAAGAAGACAAGACATAGAAAATGAAAGAAAAGATAAGACAATTGGAGGACCACATGAATACTATCAGGGGAGATGAAGGCTTCTATAGGATTGATGCCTAGGAGTTAAGCTTGGTCCCGAACTCATATTGTCTCCAAAGTTCAAGGTACCATATTTTGAGAAGTTTGATGGAAATAGTTGTCCGTTATCCCATGTAACTATGTTCTATTAGAAGATGATAGGGCATGTTGAAAATGATTAGCTATTAATTCACTACTTTTAGGAGAACTTATCAAGTTTAACTCTCCGATGGTACAATCAGTTGAGTAGATCTCATGTCGCAACCTGAAGGACCTTGCGAAATCATTTCTAGAGTAGTATAAACTTAAAAATGGATGAGGCCAAACTGAGTAGTACTTCAAGGGATGAAAAATAGAGAAAATGAAAGTTTTCGACAATATGCACTGCGATTGAAAGACATAGTTGCACAAGTGCATCCTCCACAGGACAAGAAGGAAACCAAAAAGTTGTTCATGCACACTCTCAAAGCTCCTTACTTCAGATACCTGGTAAGAATCACCTCTGGAAGTTTTGTAGACATAGTTACTTCCAGAGAAATGGTGGAGATGGTCGTCAAACAAGAAAAAATAGAGGGAGGAGATTCCCACAAAAGACCATCTATAAAGAAAAAAGAAAGTGAGGTCAATAACGGAACACATACAGCTCAGGGAAAGGTGTCACTGTGTCTAAATCGGCCTCAAACACATCAAAGCAAGATTTGAATGAGCAAAAAAAAAAGGAACATTTTGACCAGATCCCCATGACATATGGGGAACTATTTTAGCAGTTACTAGCAATAATATGATGTCGCCCTACCCAATAGAACCTCTAAAGCCACCATATCCAAAATAGTATGAATAAAATGCCAATTGTGAATACCATGGAGATATCCAGGACATACTATTGATGATTACCTTGACTTCAAGAGGCTAGTTCAAAGGTTGCAAAAAACAGGATTTACACATTTCAACGATACTCCTAATGTAGCACAAAACCTCTTCCAAATTACAGGATACCAGAATAACTGTCATCATTTAGGAAATGGGGAGACATACCAAGACGAAGGTGTCAGAAGTAAAGACACCGCTATATGGGTATTGGGTAAATGGTGAAAGAAAGATTAATAGCTCCACACCTGGACATGGTAGAATATATGAATGGGGTTTATTTCATTGTCATCACAATGAGGGACACACCATACAAGAATGTCTCACCTTTAGAGAATTGATCCAGCAACTGATGGACAGTAAAGAGTTTGAGTTTTATGAGAAAACCCCATAAACGAATATGTGTGCAACTGGGGAGTCATCAGATAAGCGGTATAATGCTAGTCATCGATTGGTGATTACGTCCATAATAAAAGCGATAGAGATGGTACTCGCTAAGGTGGAAATCACGACCCCAAAACTAGTTCCTTATAAGGATAGCAGGCAACTACCCTGGAAATATGATTGTAAGGTGGAAACTATCAACAAACTAGGGTACTTCACTAGGAGCGGAAGGTTCTACTCGCGAAAACCTAGCTGCCCCAGAGAATGATTGATCCTTTCAAGGGAGATGAAGTGGTGCTCAACGAGCCAATAAAGGAAGACAAAGTAGTGGAATTCTTAAAATTCCTGAAACACAATGAATACAACATCGTGGTACATTTACACAAGATACTTGTTCGTATTTTAATGTTGGCATTATTATTAAGCTCTGAATCATACCGAGAGGTATTGCTAAAAGTGTTGAACCAAACCTTCATGAAAAAAATATATTAATCAATAATTTGGATCGTTCGGTTAATAATATCCAGGTAGACAACCTCATTTTATTCCCGATGTTGAAATTTCGTCAAAATGAAGAGAGAATGCTAAGCACTGCACATCATGGCTCATTGTAAAGGGCATGATTTACCCTGTGTGTTGATTGATCATGGCTTCATACTCAATATTATGACACTTGTCACCCTCAATAAACTACCCATGGACATCTCACACATGAGAGCCTGCTAGAACATGGTCTAAGAATTTGATGGAATGAAAAGAGAAGTGCATGGTAAAATTAAAATCTTGTTGACCATTAGACCAACCACTTACAACATAGAATTTTTTGTTCATGGATATTATGCCATCTTACAACTATCTTCTGGGAACCATGGATTCATCAAGTCGGGGTAGGGTCATCCCCATTCCACCAAAAATTAAAGTTTGTCATTAATGGAGCCCTTGTGACCATTAATGCTGAAGAATAAATTATGGACAGTGTGTTCACTAATGCCCCTTATATTGTGGTGGACAAATAAACTATAGAATGTTCATTTTGCTCTTTGGAGTTTGTTAATGCCACTTTTTTGGAAGAAGAAAACAAGGTCCCTAGACCCTAGTTATCATATTGCACAAAGATGGAGATCATGTTGACCCTTGGAAGATGTGCCAAAACGGGAAGAAGACTCGACAAATTCGTACAAGGAATAATCGACCCCATCTACCCTACACCAAAATTAGGCTATTTTGGCCTTGATTATCAACCAATACGTCGATAGAAAAGGAATAAAATTCAAAAAGGTCAAAAAAGAAAAAATAGAGACTAGCTGGTGAAAAAATCTAATGAGAGCTAATGGTTTTTCCCTATCAATAAAACTTTTGTATCAGGATGATACAAATTTAAAGATGATATAATAGAGATTCCGCCTTCCATAGAAGAATCTATGAAAAATATGAACATCAACGCTATGATAGAAGAGGTGCACGACAGGTATATCAATCTGGGATCAATCCATTACAACTAGGGTTTGTACTGAGCAACTGGACCGTTGAAGAGTTACTTGTTCTTTTCAAAGATTTTTTAGAGTAATGACCAAAACTTTTCCTATTTGCTCATACCTGAGGCAATAGGTGATCTCTTGTAAGGGTTAACGGACTATTTTTATTGGCTTTCAATAAAAGACGCATTTTAATTTCTCACATAGCGAGCGTATTTTCCATTCGTTTCTTTATGTATATATGTATATATTATTTTTTTCCATTCTTTATGTGAGATATTTCCTCATACGTGTGTATATATATATATATTCCTCCGTTTTTTTCAGGTCGGTAGATATTAATGGCATGGATAACTATGATTCTGACCCGAAGATCGATTTCGAACAACCTATGTGTCTAGAGGAAATCAATGAATGTGACAATGAAAGAGAATGTGAATTGCCTCTTGAGTTATTAATAATTACGGAAAAAGAAGACAAACAAATCATGTCTAATGAAGAAAAGATTGAAGTCCTGAACATGGGGTCCAAGTAAGATAAAAAAGAAGTCAAAATTGGCACGAACCTTTCTAACAAAGCATGAGAAGATTTAATCAGGCTACTTCATGAGTACTAGGATGTGTTCGCATGGTCATATCAGGATATGCCAGGACTAGATACAAACATGGTAGTGCATAAGTTACCAATAAGCCAGCATACAAGTTTGTACAGTAGAAATTGAGACGAATGAGGCCCAAATGCTCTTGAAGATAAATGAAGAGGTTAAGAAGCAGTTTGACGCTAGTTTCCTTCAAGTGACCAAATATCCGGAGTGGGTGGCCAATATAGTACATGTACTAAAGAAGGTCGGAAAGGTGCGTATATGTATAGACTACCGAGATCTTAACAAAGTGAGTTCTAAAGATATTTTTATGCTCTCACACATAGATACACTGGTAGACAACATTGATGGGAATTCTCTTTTTCATTCATGGATGGTTTCTCTAGGTACAACAAAATTAAGATGTATCCCAAAGATATAGAAAAACAACTAGTTCTATCACCATGTGAGGAACATTCTGTTACAAAGTGATGTTGTTCAGACTTAAGAACACAGGGGAAACATAACAAAGAGCCATGGTAACTTTGTTCCATGACATGATGCATAAGGAAATAGAAGTGTATGTAGATGACATGATCGTCAAAGCCCAAACGGAGGAACACATCGTGAACTTTATAAAGTTGTTTCAAATATTGATAAAGTTTCAGCTGAAACTTAAACCTAACAAGTGCATATTTGGGGTTATATTTGGAAAGTTATTAATATTAGTCACCAGTAAAAGAGGGATTGAGATTGATCCAGACAAGGTCAAAGCAATATAAAACCTATCATCTTGGGTACGGAAAAAGAGGTTTGAGGTTTCTGAGGATACTAAACTAAAATGATAGATTCTTTTCATAATTGACGGATAAATATGATCTGATCTTTTGTCTGCTTAGAAAAATAACCCTGGAGTATGGGGAGATGATTGCCAAGATGCCTTTGAGAAGGTAAAATAGTATCCGAAAAATACTCTCATTTTAATGCCACCGATTACAGGCGAATCGTTGTTCTTGTACCTTTTCATCTTTGAAAACTTGATAGGATATGTGCTAGGACAACTTGACGAGACTGGAAAAAAAAAGAGCCATTTATTACTTAAGAAAAAAGTTTACAGACTATGAGGCTAAATATCTTCCAATTGTAAAAGTCTGTGTTGCCTTGGTGTGGGCTACTCCATGACTCAAACAATATATGTTGTACCACACCACATGTCTGATTTCTAAGTTGGACCCATTTGGGTGTACCCACACTCTCAAGAAGATTAACTCGTTAGCAGATGTTGTTGACAGAGTTTGATATTCAGTACATAAGTCAAAATGCTATAAAGGGAAGCATCATATCCGATTTTTTAGATAGTAGGGTTTTAGATGAGTACGAAACTTTGAGCTTTGATTTTCCAGATGAAAATCTGATGGCCATATCTATGGAAGAAGCTAGTACTTCCACATCAGAGTACTGACGATGAATTTTGATGGTACATCCAATGCTCTAGGGCATAAAATCGGGGAAATTTTGGTCTCACCCAAGAGAGATCATTATCTATTTACAAGCAGGCTGAATTTTGATTGCACTAATAACAATGCATAACATGTGTATTTTAGGTCTCCGAGTAGCAACTGGCGGGAGAATAAAAACTCTAAAGGTGTATGGAGATTATGCTTTAATTAATAATCAACTTCGAGGAGAATAGGAGACAAAGGATGCTAAGATTTTGGAATATCAAAAACTCATCTTTGAGTTAACCGAAGAATCCGATGAGATCACGTTCCATTATTTTCCAAGGGAAGAAAATCAAACGGCAGATGCTTTGGCTACCTTTGCCGTAACATTCAAGATGAGCAAGGAAACAAACATGATGCTAATTGAAATGCAATCTTATGAACTGCCAGCTCATTGCTACCATATTGAAGAAGAGGAAAATTGGAACCCTTGGTACTTTGATGTTATTCAATACATCAAATATTAAAATTATCCTGAATAATCAATTAAAATGATAAAAGGACAATCCGAAGGATGGTCATGGGATATGTCCTCATTGGAGAAGTCCTTATAAGAAGAGTCATGATCAAATCCTGTTAAGAAGCATGGACACAAAAGAGGCAAAAACGATACTCGAAGAACTGCATGAAGAGTATGCTACACTCATGCTAATAGAAATATGATGACAAGACAAATTATGAGATTTGGGTACTACTGGTCTATAGTGGTAGGGGATTGTATCAAGTATGCTCGTAATGCCACTAGTGCTAGATTTACGGAGATAAAATACATTTTTCCCCGCACCCACTTAATGTAATGACGGTGCCTTGGCCTTTCTTAATGTGGGCATGAATGTAATCGGGAAGACCTATTCAAAAGCTTTTAATGTGCATTGCTTCATACTAGTGGCTATTGACAACTTCACAAAATGAGTAGAGGTGGCCTCATATACTAATATGACGCAATCGACCATTTCAATTTCCTAAAGAAAGAAATCATTTGTCGATATGGTTTGCCAGAAAGAATCATTACAGATAATTCACTAACTTGAACAACAAAATAATGAACGAAGTGTGCAAGGAGTTTAACATAAAACTCCATAACTTCACAACCTATCGACAAAAAATAAACGGAGTAGTAAAAGCCACGAACAATAATATCAAAAAGATAGTGGAGAAAATGGTCAAGACTTATAAAGACTGGCATGAGAAATTACCATTTGCCTTGTTTACGTGTCGATCCTATCTGTGAACATCGACTGGGGTAACACATTTTCCTTAGAATATAGAATTGAAGTCGTGCTACCTATTGAAGTATAAATCCTGTCACTTTAAGTATTGTCAAAATAACGTTGAATGATGCTAAGTAGGCTTGATCCCGACACGACAACTAAATTTAATCGAGAAAAACAGGCCGAAGGCTATTCATTATGGCCAAATGTATCAAAAGAGGATGATCCAGGCACATAACAAGAAAGTACGTTCGAGAGAATTTCATGAGGCCAATATAGTTTTAAAAAGATCCTACCTATCTAGATGGACTTTCGATGAAAATGGATGCCAAATTTGGAGGGATCTTATGTTATGAAGAGGGCCTTTTCTAGAGGTGCTTTAATCTTGACTGAGATGGATGGACCAAAATTACCCAATTCAATAAATTCATATGATGTCAAGAGATAATTTCCTAAAAAAACTTAGAATAAAAACCCGCAAAGGGTGCTCTAAAAACAAACCTAGAGTCAACACCCGCAAAGGGCACTCTAGAAAAAATGGAGGGTTCAAGATGAAAACTTGTAAAGGGCATCTTGGAACCAAAGGGGGTCTCAAGTTGAAAGGGTGACTTGGGAAAAGATTCAGGATTCGCACAAAGGAAGATCCTGAGTCAAAATGGAATTATTGATAAAAGAACTGAACTATTGTCGAATGCATATGAAATTCAATCGTGGCATGCAGCATCCGCATGAGACTTAATGACCCGAGAAGAAGTTCACATTCTTCAGACATCATCACAATTTTCAAGATCTTTTAGACACGAGCGACACTCGATCTTTCTTACAGCATGTCAGTTCATAGGAATCCATGTTATTGATATATAAGGAACCTATTTTGTTTTTCTATCATTCTCTCTTTTAAATGTTTGCCATAAAATCAAAAATATTTCTTTCCTATATATAAATAAAAATTAAATTTCCTTTCGAAAACCCACTTGTTGTTCGGTATCTTACATTGAAAATGAGTACGAGTAGTTTACTTGCCTTGAATAGAGATCATTGGGTATTATTGTGAAAATATTTCTTAAAAAATACAAGCATTTCATAAGCTAAAAGGGACTTTGATATGGAACTGTTAGAAATGATATAATATCACTTCGACAAACTGCTCATGTCCTAACTCTTGAAAAAGATAATGCCCAAGGTCATCTTACAAGATACCAAGGGGAAAATGGGAGAGAAATTAACGATTAACCAAGAAAGATTGAGACCACACTCCAAGAACAAAGTTACTAAAATGGCATTTTCATTTTAGGCATACCCTAAGACATTCATGACATATATTATGCATATACAATTTTGCAGGTTATTCAAGACTGTTTCAACTTCACAACGAAGGACACTGCACTCAAACCCAACTCAACAAAGGTCTCCAAGTCTAGAAGAAGGCCCAAATCAGTTGTGATAAGGAACTATCTCCAAGCCAAGATTTTGACATAGATTAAGATGAGAAGAGTTATTTGTCGACCAAAGCTTTCAAGTTCGATTTCACTCAACTCGAGAGTGCATGGACTGAACTATATTCCGGTCAAAGTTCAAACTGAGGTCTTCAAGTCTAGACGAGGACCTCAGCCTGGCTACGATTTAGCAATGAGGAACTATTTCCCAACCTAAATTTTGATTTAGCTCAAGATGAGAGGAGTTATTCGTCGACTAAAATTTTCAAGTTCAGCCTCGAAAGGGCACTAGCCGCTTGATAGCAGCGAGGAACTACCTTTCGATCAAAATGCAAGAAGAAGACCCAAATCGGCTACGATTTAGCAACTAGGAACTACTTCCAGCCCATTATTTTTTATATAGCTTAAGTAGAGAAAAATTATTCATCGACCGAAGCTGTCGAGTTCGATTCCACTTAACTCGAGAGCACATATACCACATGATGGCAATGAGGAACTACCTTCCAATAAAAATTCAAACCAAGGCATTTAAGTATAGAAGAAGGCATTTAACTCAGTAGAGAAATCGCTTACAACATGGATTAAGTTGAGAAGGGCTATCAGTCAATCAAAGTTTAGAGCATATCAATCGCATAATAGTAGCAAGGAACTATTGTCCGGCCAAAATTTTTGGAGATAATTTAAACTCCGGGATAGAAGATGCTGAGTTTGAGGGTTAAATCAACTGCAGTCTTGCAACGAGGAACTAGTCTCCAATCACCTACTCCCAACATCAGAGGATATCCAACGGTTTTGACTTAGATGTGAAGAAATTTGATTCGATTCTTGAAGAAAAGCAAATGTCTCAACGCCAGAGGAGCAAGCTTGTCTTCTGAATCCATTTTATTTCGAAAACCAGATAAAAATTTGTGTCCTTTTATATGTGCCCTATTATCGTTACACAAAAATAGACAAGGAATGATAGCTGTAGACACCCATTTTCGTCGAGAGGTCACCCCAATAATTGTTATTATATATTATTTATAATACGATATATACATGTATATATATGTAATTTGTGGTTTTGAAAATATATATATAATATATATTTTTAGAAAATATATAATATAGTTTTTCAAAATATATATATATTTTTAAATATATTATATATTTTTTAAATATATATAGTACATAATATATAATTATTATTTCTTTATTTTATTTTTTACTTTTGTCCTTTTTTTCTTTTCCTTTGTTTTTATTTATTTTCCATTTTGTTCGTAGGTCCAAAATAACCCCTTTAAATCCAATTATTTCTGGGATCAAATCTCGCAGAAGGAAAGAAGAACCCCTAGAGTGTCTATAAAAACATGCAAGAAAACCAAGAAAGGGGTTTTTTTAGAAAACCAAAAAAAATGAAAAAAGAAGAAAGGGAGGTTACTCATCTTGGCTGTGAGAGTAGAGAACCACCATTAGAGCTCGAACGTTATCGAAAATCTCAAAGGCCATTCAAAAAAGTAAAACTCGAGGGACATTTTTCGTAGATCTTGGTTGACAGGTTTGTTGCATTTCTATTTAGCGGTCGGATTTGGGCTTAGGGTTGTGATAGGAGTGATTTGAGGGTAGTTTTAGGTTTCCAACCATCGTGGATGGTGGCCGAAGAGGTGGTCGATGTTACGGTGGAACGGTGGTTCGACAGTCGGTTTTCTAAAGAGGAGAGGAGAGCTGATAGCGTTTTTGGGGGTTTGGTTTTGAGAGATGCTACAAATGAATCCAAATGGGAAGTTTTGGGGTTATAAATACGAGCGTCCTCCCTGCAATTTCTAAATAAATTATTCCCACAGACCCTGGAATTTGCTTGTGTAGTTTGATTTGGTCACCTAATGTAAATTGGCCGCCAAATTTTGATTTAATTCAATTTAGTTCCTTTTTTAACTTTTATTTTTATATAAATTGGTGTCCTAATTGACCTTTTTTTTCCATTTTTTTGTTTAATTAATATTGAAGCTCGTCAAAGGTAAATAATATCGAATCGAATTTAAATTTTTTAATTAAATTTCAATACTCACAATTAAGGCAACTAGGTAATCAGTTGGTACCGAAAGGGAGATTTAGGGGAGCTCATCCTTCCCTAATCGTAAACGACTCTAAAATCCGACACATCTTTGGTAAGATGCAGACTCAATAAAGGGTAAGTATGTGTCCGGTCTACCTAACTTGAAATGATCAATGGCGACTCCATCACGATTCCAAGTCGAAGTGCGAATCTGGGACCGTTGTGATAGAGATAAAAGAAGCAATTTGGTCGTGTGATGGTTCTAAAATCTCGGTTCCAGATGGTTTTAGCCTCCACTTTTTTAAAGATATTTTGTAAGTAGTGAAGCTAAAAATTGTTGCGTTTATTATCCTAATACCGAAGGTAAAAAATTCATCAATTGTTACCGATTACAAAACAATTAGTTTGGTCAGTTTGGTACATAAAATAGTATCAAAAAATTCAATTCTGAAGCAGTGTAGTTATCAGGGAATAGTGAAAACAAAGTACGCACCGCAACTGTAGCTTCAGAGAAGAGATGGCTTGTTTTCTTATTTACTCAACCTCGAGGCACGTTAGTTACCGGCCATAATATTCATAAAACTAGGATACATCTTTCTTTTTTCTTCTTTAGTCAATGTTATGACTTTATAGCAATTCATTTCAACCAATGTCCAACTCCACCACTCCACAGACATTGAAAAAAAGACAAAATAAAATTGAAATCTGAGAATGAATTGTGTTACTGTATAGATAATGTTGGTCCCCGGTACCCCCTCATAATTGTCTCGATAACTACAGATGATGACCGCAAAATTAGCAGTTGTTGGCAGCTAAACCTAAACCTCAAATGAAACTGACCTAACCTATACATGTGATGTGGGAGATATTTCATCTTTATCACAACTTTCGTCTTTGAGCTTTTGCTTGATCACATCGTTTATCAATATCAAGCCAACATATTGGTGAGGAAACGGGAAATTAGGTTGCAATTGACAAAAATGGAAAAAAGGGAAATTAAATTACCCAAAATTATTCTACTAATGCGTATTTTGTTACTCGACAATGGCTTTGAAGCTAGTTTACAAAAGTTGCATGAAACCAAAGGGAAGCAAAAGAGTGATCGTTTTATATGTCACATCAATCTTATTAAGTTTTAGGGTAAACCACATCATTCATCGCTAAACTTTACACTTTTTCCTATTTCACTTACTGTACTTTCAATTTTTTTTCAATTTACTAACTAAACTTTTGAACCGCTCCTGTTTTGGTCATTTTGAATTATTTTATTATTATTTTGATATGTCATTGGAACCTTTTATTATAATTTAATATAAAAACAATTTAAAATATAAAATTAAACCTAGATAATGGTTGACAATACTGAGAAGGGATAGTGATTATTTTAAATCATTTTTAAATGTAATAATAATAATAATAATAGTAATTTATTGTTTATTTTAAATTAGTTTTATATTTAGTTGTAATACCCCAATTTATGGGTCAATAGTTCGGGTCAACCTAAGACCCATGGGTTGAGCCTAATAGATCTCTTAGACCATTCTATGTTGGTTTTGAGCTTAAGTTTTGCCCAATATGTTAAGGTAAGTGATGGTTTTAAGTTTGGATAAAAATGAGAGGGACCAAATTAGCAATTTACTCATAGCTTGTTTTAAAGGATAAAACACCCATATTCTTCTAGAATTCACGTGAAAACCAAACCCATAAAAGTATCTTTTTTTCTCTCTTGCTTTTTGCTTCCAAGAGAAAGCTTAAAGGAGAAAACTTTTCAAATTCCAAGCATAATTAGAAGAAATCAAGGTAAGAACCTTAATCTCCATCCCATAAGCTTCATTTAGAGCCTTTAATCTTAAGTTTTGGTTAAGATTTTCAAAATGGGTTTTTATGAAAGTTAAGGGAATCAAAGGATTCATGCTAGTTTAAGTAAAATTATGTTGTTAGAGTGTTCTTAACCTTATTTTCAAGCTATAAACAAGTTAGTAATATCCTTATCTTGCTTTTGTTTAGTGAAAGAGGTAGAAGAGAGTTCTAAAGCAAGGGATATGGAAAAAGTGACCCCTAGTTGATTCGAAAGAAGTTTTAGTAGCCAAGAAGACCAAATAACACACTTACAGTTTCCTTATATCAATTTTAGATAATTAGAAATGAGTTTTAACTAGAAAATAAGTTTTAAGCATGTTGAGTATAATTCAATGGTTTATTTAATGCTCAATGTTTTTAGCATGTTTCTAAGCATTATTTATGACCCTTATAATTATAGAAGACTTAATAACTAGTTGGAAACCTTAAGGTAGGGATTTTAGGGAGTAAGGTGTAACACCCATAGCCCGTAAACATCTAAAAATATGAGCCATAGATGTTACATAAAACTGACCAATATTCACTATTCACAATTGCTTAATTTTTTAAAAAAAACATTCATATTTCAACTTTAAAATCATTTATATCTACTTGAATTTCCATAACATTTTAAAACATAATATATATATATATATTCTATAAACAGCCATAATTTACTATTACAAACCATTTAATAAAAAACTGATAAAGTAGACTAATAACATAATTATACATGCCACTACTAGTCAAAAGAAACATCAATGATGTCTTACTGATATTGATATTATAGATGATCTTCACAAGATGCTAGGGATGCTACTCATAGTACATTTGTATCTCTATCAGACCCTACGCATGAAAATCATCACACGCTAAGTACAACTTAGTGAGGCAATAATACTAAAGGTGAGAATAAATAAATAGTGTCGAAATATATAAAAGAATTTAAAAATAATTCAGACAAAACTTTCAGAATGTTCAAACTGGATATCTCATGTTGTATCTTTATCAGAAACCTTAAAAGAATCATCTTATGATTTTTTTTTTACAAAATCATAATAGGTTATATCATACAGAATAATTAGTCAGCATTCCTTTTCAGTTAAACATTTTTCAGAACTCTTATATTTCATTTTTACATCCCAAAGTATATTTAAGAGAATATAAGGTATGTGAGTCAGACGAGTGTACTCTATAAGTATCTCATCTCTATTATTAGAATCGGAACATATAAGCACACATAGTGCTATCACATCAGAAATCACAATATGTACACAAAGTGCAATCACAACAAAATATATATACTAGTGTACCCACCGGTACACCACAATATATTAAAATCAATATATAATACTCCACCTCATGGCATGCCAATTGTACCTTTGACTCTCAATACAACATACAATGGGCTTTCATTTAAATTCATAATCATCTGATAAAAATCATATCAAAATCATAATTATATTCAGATCATACTCGTAAAACATGACATGGGAAGTTCATACCCAAAATCATTTATAAAACTTATTAAAATATTATGGATATAATTCTATAATCAAAATATAATTCATATCTTTGAAATAAATAATGTGAGGTTGACTTATCGCAAATCGTTCTTGATCAAAATAATTAAATAAATAAATTGCACCCACCTTTGCCTCACTACCGAACCTTTATATACAAATTCTTTATTCCTGAACTTTTTCCTTTCCTTTCGGGTTGTTCGAATCGCTAGGTTTATCTTAATCTGACAACATAACATAATAATATAAATTGTTAGGAATTTCGATGAAGCTCAAAGATCAAACGAATGATTTACCAAGAGGGGTTGAATTGGTTTTTCAGATTAGGGAGTAAGGAGATTAAAAAGATACACAATTGACACAAGGATTTATAGTGGTTCAACTTCTTAACCAAGTCTACATCCACTACCTTTGGTATCGGTACTATTCATGCAGTATCGATACTGTAAGAACAGTATCGGTACTACGTACCCAGAAAAGCATTTTGTGCTCAAATTCTATTTTAATGGACTTTGAATTAATTTTGAATACTTATGAAAACTTTAAACAAATTCAATTCAAGTCCAAAAACATTTTTGTCATAATTTTTATATAAAATATTATAAAACATGGTTCAACAATCTCCACTTTATTATATAACAAAACATTTCAAAATTTGTTTTTGGCAAAACTCCCTCTTAATAAAATATTTAATGAGAAAGAGCAATATTTGGAAAAAGTTAAATTTCCCCATTTTTCATTCTTGAAATTGAATTTTATCATTTAATGAAAAAAATCAATATTTGGAAAAAGTTAAAGCTCCACATTTTTCATTCTTGAAAATGAATTTTTCAAACACATATTTCTCCCCCTTTTGTTGTATCAAAAATAATTCAAATTTAATGTTCAAAAATAACAATAGAGAGTAAGTGGTAAATTTTAACATAAACTCATTTGAAAAATCAAAGCTCCCTCTTAATAAAAGCATTCCAAACAAGAATTTGACTTTAAAGAGCATGACGCTTAAAAAAATTGAATTTCAACAAAAATGAACAAACATGTTAATAGCACAAGAAATTCAATATATCCAAGTCTAATTATAGTGTATGCAATATCAATTATTGTATTTAAGAGCATGTGCATAAAGCCATCCAAAAATGTTATGCATTTAAAAAAATAATATCGATTGTTAGAGAGATATCATTTGCAATAAACTATGTGCATAAACATTTAAATTTAGGTCAAAAATTAAAATTTGTAAAAAAACAAAACATTGAAACCAATTTTGACCAAAATTCATTATGATGAACAAACATTTATGAAAAATCATTAAAGCTTTAGAAAATATTCATCACAACACTTTTTTAACATACATGAGATAGAAAACATAAAATTATTTAAAATCAAAACTCATGCATGCTTAACCTAAATGAGCAACCAATAATGTAAGATAATCGAAATAAGCTTAGAGGTTACCCATTCCTTTTGCAAGTGTGGCTAGAATATTTGAGTATCTTCACGTTCATCACTATTGCTCTCACAAACCTACAAGAGACATTCATTTGGATTTTGGTATCCAAATTGCTTTGGATCCATGAACATTAGTTTCAATGCCTCTTGTTCCTTTTAGAACCCATAATTGTTTAATTTTAAAATGTTTTCCTTCCTTTAAAGGACAAGTATGTTCCAAATGACCATGAAAATGGCAGTGTGAGCATTTTGTCATTTTTAAACATAATGAGTTGTTTCTAGAAATTAATTCTTTTTCTTTTGTTAAGCTTTCAAGCTTAACTTTCAAATCAAAATATGATTTTTCTAAATCATTGATTTTGATTTTTAAAAGGTCTAAATCATTTTTCAAGGTTTCATTTTTTTTTTCAAAATAAACTTTCAAATATTTTTCAACTTTAAATTTTTAAATTAATTTCTTATATTTAGAATTCATGTTCTCAAATTCCAAATACAACTCATTATAGGAAACTTGTAACTCATTAAAAAAATAAGAATTTTATTCACTAGAGCTAGAAGTTACCATTGAATCTTCTTCAATGGTCATGAGGCATAGGTTGGATACTTCATCTTCATCATTGGAGTCATCTTCATAGCTCCAAGCCACCATAAATGTGTACTTCTTATTTGATCCCTTCTTCTTTATGAGGGGACGATCATACTTGACATACCCCGTTCTCTGACATTCGAAGCACACCGGATGACCCTTCTTTTTCCTTGATTTATGCTTCACTTCCTTAAAAGTCATGAATCTCTTGAATCTTTTGAAGAGCTTGGACATCTCTTCTTTGTCATCATCATCTTCATCCACCTCTTCATTTTAGTCTTGATTGCTCTCATTGGTGGATTTGAAGGCAATGCCTACCTCTTTCTTCTTCTTGTTTTTCTATTCTTCTTCCTTCACCATCAACTCATGGGTGATAAGAGGACCAATAAGCTCATCAAGTGTTAGAGACTTTAGGCTCTTAGCATCGATAATCGTCATATTCTTCGGTCGTCAACACTTTGGAAGAGAATAGATCATCTTCCTCTCTAGCTTCTCATTAGGGATTACTTCTCCAAATCCTTTAAGACTATTGACAATCACATAAAACTATTCATCATAGCTTTGATGTCTTCATCCAGTTTCATCTTTAAATTCTCATAGCTATGATTGAGGAAATTGATTTTGGTTTCCCTCACTTCATTGGTTTTTTCATGAGTAACTTAGAGCTTGACCCAAGTCTCCTTGGCATTAGAACAAGAGGAGAATATTCTTTATTCAACCAGGCCTAATGCACAAAAGAGAATATGCATAGCTTTTGCATTGAGTTGGAACTTATTCTCCTCTTTATCACTCCAATCATCCAACTCACCGGTTGAAATGAACTATCCTTTAATGATTGAGTTCCAATCTCCTAGATCATTGGTTTGAATGAAGAGATTCATCTTATTATTCACATAGTAATAATTTGCTCCATTAAAATATGGTAGCCTGTTGACCCGTTGAGAGTCTTTAATGTAGTAAGAGTCGGAGGTCGAAGCCATCTTCTCGGTTGTATCGAGAATTGATAGAGCTTCTTCTATGATCGTCTCAAGGTTGTTAAACCTTATAATGAGTCAAGCTCTGATACCAACTGTTAGGATTTTTGATGAACCTCAATGATTAACTTAATAATTTACAAAGAGAGGTTGAACTGCTTTTTGATTTTAGAGAGTAAATAGATTAAAAAGATAGACAATTGGCATAAGGATTTATAGTGGTTCGACTTCTCAACCAAGTCTACATCCACTACTTTAGCTTCTCACTAAGGATTTTCAAACAAATTCACTAATTTGTTCTTTCTTTTTACAGGATCAAGAGATAACCTTTACAACTCCATAGCTTTTCAATTGCTAAGTTGGAACCAATCCCCTTTTACAAAAGGAATAAGATGTGTAAACAAGAAAAACCTCTAAAAATGATGTGTTTACAAAGAATTAAGCTCACAAAAACAAGGCCTAAGGATATACAATTAAGCTCAAACACATTATGTACAAGAGAAATAAAAATAAGAATAAAAAACTCTTCTATTATGTTTGATTGCTTAGATAGGTGTTGGTAATCTTCTTCAAATGTCCTCAACTTGTTTTTATAGACTAGAATGTTCTAGTCGTTGGGGATGATTTGGAGTCGTTAGGGATAATTTTTCTACAAAATAAAAATTTCCCAGGATAGGGAGTATCGTTACTCCTTTAATGAGTATCGGTACAACCTTTGTAATATTTAAATAAACTAGCCGTTATAAACTGTTGGGCTTGACCATTATCGATACTATGCTCATGGTATTGATAATACAGTGTAAAGTAGTATCGGTGCCCCTTAGAATATCGGTACCTATTCTGCATTCTGGAATTTGAGCTATTTGGAAAATAATTGGTAGCATCGATATCACCTTGAGAGTATCGATACTTCTCTTACCTTTGGTATCGGTACCACAAGAACAATATTAGTATTGCTCTTGCAGTATCGATATTGTAAGAACAGTTTTGGTACTACGTACCCAGAAAAGCATTTTGTGCTCAAATTCTATTTTCATGGACTTTGAATTATTTTTGAAAACTTTGAACAAATTCAATTCAAGTCCAAAGATTTTTCCTTAGTTTGTTATATCAAAATATCATAAAATATGATTCAATAATCTCCCCATTTTTGATATAATAAAACATTTGAAAAATTATTTTTGGTAAAACTCCCCTTTAATAAAATATTTAGTGAAAAATAACAATATTTGGAAAAAGTTAAAGCTCCCTCTTTTTCATTCTTAAATTGATTTTTTTTTCAAATCCATATTTAATGAAAAAGAGCAATATTTGGAAAAATTTAAAGCTTCCCTTTTTCATTATTGAAATTGAATTTTTCAAAATCATATTTCTCCCCCTTTTTATTATATCAAAAATAATTCAAAATTAAAGTTCAAAAATAACAATAGAGAGTAAGTGGTAAATTTTAACATAAACTCATTTGAAAAATCAAAGCTCCCCTTTAATAAAAACATTCCAAACGAGAATTTAACTTTAAAGAGCGTGACACTTAAAAAATTGAATTTCAACAAAGATGAATAAACAAGTTAGTAGCACAAGAAATTCAATATATTCAAGTATAATTATACTTTATGCAATACCAATTGTTTTATTTAATATTATGTGCATAAAGCTATCCAAAATGTTATGCATTTAGAAAATTTGATATCAATTGTTAGAGAGATATCATTTGCAATAAACCACATGCATAAACATTTAAATTTAGGTCAAAAATTAAAATTTGTAAAAAAAACAAAACATTGAAACCAATTTTAACCAAAATTCATTATGATGAACAAACATTTATGAAAAATCATTAAAGCTTTAGAAAATGTTCATCACAACATTTTTTTAACATACATGATATAGAAAACATAAAATTATTTAAAATCAAAACTCATGCATGCTTAACCTAAATGAGCAACGAATAATGCAAGATAATCAAAATAAGCTTATAGGTTGCCCATTCATTTTCCAAGTGTGGCTAGAGCATTTGAGTATCTTTACGTTCATCATCATTGCTCCCACACACCTACAAGAGATATTCATTTGGATTTTGGTATCCAAATTGCTTTGGATGCATGAACATTAGTTTCAATGCCTCTTGTTCCTTTTGGAACCCATACTTGTTTAATTTTAAAATGTTTTCCTTCCTTTAAAGGACAAGTATGTTCCAAATGACCATGAAAATGGCAGTGTGAGCATTTTGTCATTTTTAAACATAATGAGTTGTTTCTAGAAATTAATTATTTTTCTTTTGTTAAGCTTTAAAGCTTAACTTTCAAATCAAAATATGATTTTTCTAAATCATTGATTTTTATTTTTGAAAGCTCTAAATCTTTTTTCAAGGTTTCATTTTGTTTTTCAAAATAAACTTTTGCTTTCAAAATCAAATCTTTTTCAACATTCAAATTTGAAATTAATTTCTTATATTTGGAATTCATGGTCTCAAATTCCAAATACAACTTATTATAGGTAACTTGTAACTCATTAAAAATAAGAATTTGATTCACTAGAGCTAGAAGTTACCATTGAATCTTCTTCGATGGCCATTAAGCATAGGTTGACTACTTCATCTTCATCACTCCAAGCCACCGCAAATGTCTAAATCTTATTTGATCCCTTCTTGTTTATGAGGGGACAATCATACTTGACATGCCCCGTTCTCTGACATTC
This sequence comes from Hibiscus syriacus, assembly GCF_006381635.1. Taxonomy (NCBI): domain Eukaryota; kingdom Viridiplantae; phylum Streptophyta; class Magnoliopsida; order Malvales; family Malvaceae; genus Hibiscus; species Hibiscus syriacus. Next base: position 3,142,078 of record NW_024063507.1, on the reverse strand, counting down.
GAAGAACACCGAGGGGACCAATATTTTCCTTGATTTATGTTTCAGTTCCTTAGAAGTCATTAATTGTTGAACTATATTTTGTAAATGGGTTTTGGTTCTATCTTAGCAAAGTAAAAAGATAGGGAATTTGTAAATGTTATCTCTTTGTCCTTGAAAAAGAAAGAACAAATTAGTGAATTTGTTAGAAATCCTAAGTGAGGAGCTTAGGTAGTGGAGATAGACTTAGTTGAGAAGTCGAACCACTATAAATCCTTGTGCCAAATTTTCTCTATCTTTTGCTCTCATTCTCCCTAAACATTTTATTTCCAATTCACCCCTTTAGGCAATTTTTGGTTGTTCAATTGAGCCTATAAAATCCTATCATTTAGTGTCAGAGCTTGACTCATTAGAAGGTTTAACCACCTTTAGTCAATCCTAGAAGAAGCTCTACCGATTCCCAACGCAAACGACAAAGAGATGGTTTCAACCTCCGGTGCCTATTACATTGAAGATTCACAACCGACCAACAAGCCACCCTACTTCAATGGAGAAAATTATATCTATTGGAAGAATATGATGATGATTTTCATTCAAGCAAACGATCTAGGAGCATGGAACTCAATCATGAATGGTTGCTCTACTCACCCGGTAAGATGACCGATTGGAGTGATGGATAGAAGAAAACGTTCCAGCTCAATGCTAAGGCTATGCACATTCTCTTTAGTCCAAGTCACTCATGAAGGAACCGATGAAGTGAGGGAAACTAAGATAAGCCTTCTCAACCATAGCTACGAGAATTTCAAGATGAAACCCAATAAAGACATCAAAGCTATGCTAGATAAATTTTCTGTGATTGTCAATGGTTTAAAGGGATTTGGAGAAGTAATCCCTAATGTGAAGCTTGTGAGGATACTCGCTTCCAAAGTCTTGGTAATCGAAGAAGATGACGATCATTGAGGCTAAGAATCTAAAGTCGATCACTCTCGATGAGTTGATTGGCTCTCTTCTCACTCATGAGTTGATGGTGAAGGAAGAGGAATATGGTGAAGAAAAGAAGGACAAGAAAAAGGAAGAAAAAAGAATGAGGTAGGCATTACCTTCAAATCCACTAATGAGAGCTATGAAGATTCAAATGAAGAGATTGATGAAGACAATAATGAACAAGAAGAGATGTCCAAGCTCTTAAAAAATTTCATGAGATTTATGTCTTCCAAGGAAGTGAAACATGAATCGAGCAAGAAGAAGAGTCCCCCGGTGTGTTTCAATTTTCAAAGAACAAGGCATGTCAAGTACGAATGTCCTCTCCTAAAGAAGAATGGATCATCCAAGAAAAAGGCATTTGTGGTAGCATGGAGTGATGAAGATGACTTCAATGATGAAGATGAAGTACCCAATCTATGATTCATGGCCATCGAAGAAACTTTAATGGTATCTTCTAACTCAAATGATTTAAATTCACATTTTTTTATTAGTTACAATATGCTTATAATGGGTTGTATTTGGAATTTGAGACCATGAATTCAAAATATAAGAAATTAATTTCAAAACTTAAATTTGAAAATGATTTGATTTTAAAAGCAAAAGTTGATTTTGAAAATCAAAATGAAATTTTGAAAAATGATTTAGAACTTTCAAAAGTCAAAATCAATGATTTAGAAAAAGAAAATTTTTATTTAAAAATTAAGCTTGAAAGCTTAACAAAAGAAAAAGAATTAATTTATAAAAACAACTCATCATGTCTAAAAAATGGAAAAATGCTCACATTTTCATTTTATGGTCATATGGAACATACATGTCCCATAAAGAAAAGAAAATCTTTTAAAATTAGAAAAGTATGGGCTTCTAAGGGAACAAGGGGTATTGAAACTAACGTTCAAGGATCCAAAGCAATTTAGATACCAAAATCTACTTAAATATCTCTTGTAGGTGTGTGTGAGCAATGGTGATGAAAATGAAGAAATCAAGATGCTCTAGCCACACTCTAAAAGGAATGGGTAACCTCTAAGCTTAATGTTTTTTATTTTGATTATTTGGTTGCTCATTTGGAATTAAACATGCATGAGTTTTGATTTTAAATGATTTGATGTTTTTCTATCTTATGTATGTTAAGAGGAAATTGTGATGAACATCTTAAAGTTTCAAATGATTTTTTGAAAATTTTAGTTTATCAAAATAGATTTTTGTCAAAATTGGGTTTAAATGAAAATGATATATCTCTAACAATTGATATCAAAATTTTCAATTGCATAACATTTTTGGAAGACTTTATGCATATGCACTTAATTTCAACATATGGTATTGCATAAAGTATTTTAGACTTTAATATATTGAATTCAAGGGCATAAGCAACCACTAAAGGAGGTGAAGAAAGATAGTTGGCTCTTGTTAAGGCATGCACATGACCCTCGAAGTTCTAATTCCCGTAAAGTACAGCAGACGCTATTATATCTGTGTATAGGAAATATTTTACATTAGCCAGTCAAAAATTGGACAGTAAATTTTGGTTCCAGAAAGTACACATGTTACTAACATGTTTGTTACTCTTTTTTGAAATTCAATTTTGTTTAAGTGTCAAGCTTTTAAAGTCAAATTTTGTTTGGAATTCACTTTTTGAGGGGGAGTTTTTTTATTTTTCAAATGATTTTAAGATAAAATTTAACAATTACTCTCCAAATTATTTTAGAACTTTAAAGTTGAATTATTTTTATATAACGAAAAGGGGAAGAAGTATAGGTTTGAAAAATTCATTTCTTAATGAAAAAGGGGAGCTGAACATTTTCACATATCTTCTAGCAATTAGTATATTTTTCATTAAATATTTTTTATTAAGGGGGAGTTTTTTCAAAAACAATTTTTCAATGTTTTGTTATATCAAAAAGAATGAGATTATTGAACTATATTTTGATATAACAATTTAAGGCAAAATGTTTTTGGACTTGAATTGAATTTATTCAAAGTTTTCAAAAATAATTCAAAGTCCTTAAAAGTGGAATTGATCACAAAATGTTTTTTTAGACAAAAAGTATTGATATTGTTCTTACAGTATCGATACCACTTGAACAAAACTGATATTGTTCATATGGTACTGCTACCAAATGTAAAGGAAGTATCAATACTCACTGGTAGTATCGATACTAACAGCATTGCTCAATTTCCATAATGTAAAATGGTATCGATACCCAAAGGGGTACCGATACTACTTTACATAGCAATATGATATCATAGGTATAGTATCGATACCATCTGGCCCCAACGGCTAGTTGATTTAAATATAAACAAAGGTAGTACTGATACTCCATTTAGGAGTACAAATACCCTTAGTTCTGGGAAGTTTTATTTTGCACAAAAATTGATCCCTAATGGCGCCAAAACACTCCCAACTTCTAGAAACAGCCACAATAACATTCCAACATATAAATACAAGTTGAGGACACTTGAAGAAAGGTTAGAACACCTGATAACTCCATAAAAAGACTTAAATTATAGTCTTTTCACTTAAGTTATTGCATCTAAACAAAGTATGCACTGCATTTTTAGTTGCATTTAGTTACATATAGGTTGTGGTGATAAGTTTTGCCTAGGCAAGATTTATTTGGCTTAACTGATGCTACTGAGGAGAAGGGGTTGTTTGAGTTGTGCTTGTGCATGAATTCTACAGAGGAAGAACATTTCAGTCATGACAATGAAAAGTTGCAAAGGCCAATAGAGTAGATGAGATCGTGAGGAGCATATTTATCTCGCCGAGGTAAGATTTATTTGAAGAAGTCTGAAGCAAATGTGGCGAAACCGCCTATGTCACATGCCAGCTGGATGACCTGCTTCACATGCAAGCAAGCCTTGAATATCCTGACAACCGCCAGCCGCCTTTCCTTTTTAAGTTTGGGAAATTAATAACGGCTAATTAAGGAAACTCCAAAAGCATGCAAAGCCCTAGGAGATTCTCCTTATAATTACCAACCGTAGCGCCAAAAAGAAAGAGGTAATGAAGAAGAAAGAATAGCTTTACCTTAGGCGTGAGCAAGAACTGCAGTGCTTTCCCTCCGTCTACCCCCAGACTTCCTTGGTGTCCTCCATAGCCAAACGATAGCAGAGCGGTGATCAGGTCTCGAGAGAGGGTAATCACCAAGGAAGCCGTGGTGATGATTAGGATTATCGCGACAGAGCCTCTGGTTTTGGGAGTCGTTCTTTCTTTGTTCTTAAACTCTTATTTTATTTGGGGTTGTATTAAACGGTTTAATCTTGGATGATCTTTAATAACACCATGAATGTTTTACTTAGTGTTAAACTTTGTTTTGCCTAAACAATATTTTATGTTTATGAATGATGAATTATGTTTTCTTATGACTGTTTTGCTCATAGTTTAAATATTTTGCCTTAACACTATAAGAGCATAGAGAGATTGCCTGGGGTTTCGGTAAAACATGTATGGGCATTGTAAGAGCATCAAGAGATAACCTTTTGTTTAGAAAGTGATTCTTGAATTTGAGAGAATTAAGAGAGATCAACGTGAGCAAAAGAATGAATCTGGGATGGTGAAGTTCTAACTTGTCTACCTTAGATATAAGGAGTGAGTTTCAAATGACTAAAAGGGATAAAGGCTAGAGTAGGTTAAGACAACATCTATAGTTAACGTCGAGAGGTATTGCCATAGTAACCGTCTAAGAATACCTAGTAATCTTGTCGGGCAGTTTAGTGAGTCATAATAATTCATTCTGGGCTTAAAATAATTGTTGCCGAGACAATGGTTTAGCATCAGTGCTCTGTGACACGTCTGAATATGTGAGGTTGTTTGCATTATATTTAATCCAATACTTGTTTTGTTTTGTTTTGTCTGTCTGCATATTTTCTTTGTCTCGACCACACTTTTCTGAAATCATTGAATCATTATTCTTATCTCCTTAATATTAGTTCTTAGCTTTAATACTTAGTAGGATTAATTTGTGGCATTAGTTCTAGTTGTGGTGAAAATATATTTCTAATCCAATCCATGTGGAGACGATACTCACTCACTACTATATTACTTGCATCGATTGTGTATACTTGCATAGATTAGCTTGCCTTAGCATATATATTCACAAGCGATCAAGTTTTTGGCGCCATTGCCGGGGATTGGCAACTGACAAAATTTCCAGCCATAATAAGTTATTTTTGTTACTTTTTAATTATTTAGTCTAACATAGTTTATTATTTTCTTTTATAGGTTTTTATTATTGCATGACCGTGAGATCTACTGGTAAGCCTTTGGAACCATTCGACCCCGAAATTGAGCAATCGTTCAGACAAAGGTTGCGTGCCCAAAGAACCAGAGAACAATTTAATAAAATGCAAAACGACATGGGAGATTTAGGAGATCAAGTTGCAAGACCAAGAGTGATACGAGATCATTTCAACCTAATTCTCGATGACCTCAATCCTGGCATAGTGGCACCTGAGATACAAGCCACTCATTTTGAACTCAAACCGGTGATGTTTAATATGCTTAACTCTATCGGCCAATTTGGTGGTATACCCAATGAAGACGCTAGACAACATGTGTGTGTTTTCCTTGAAGTATGCGATTCATTTAGACAACAAGGAGTATATGAAGATGTGCTCAAACTGAAGCTTTTTCCTTACTTCTTACGTGATAGAGCAAGAGCTTGGCTCAGCGAAGTTCCTTCCGGATCAATAGAGTCATGGGCAGATTTATGCAAGATTTTCCTACTCCGATATAATCCGCCCAATATTAATACACAGCTTCAGAACGACATTGCGAGTTTTCACCAAGGCAATGATGAATCAATGTATGAATGTTGAGATAGGTATAAAAGTTTACTTCGCAAATATGTTAATCATAGATTTCATGATTGGATGCAAGTGGTGATGTTTTACAATGGAGTCAACGCACCAACTTGAATGATGTTAGATGCCTCAGCAAATGGCGCCCTACTAGACAAATCACCCGAGGAAGCTTTTGACATCCTTGATAGGATAGCAAATAATGACTATCAATTTCCAAGAGCAAGATTGGGAACCGACAGAAAAACCTCTAGAGCATATGAATTAGAAAGCAAAGATTCGGTAGTGTTGAGTTAATCGATCGATGGAATCGGCCAAGAGGGGGTGAATTGGCGATAAAAATTTTGGTGGAAGCTTTTGCAGAAAATTGAAAGTAATTGCACAACGATTTACAGTGGTTCGACTTTATCAACCAAAGTCTACGTCCACTACCTTAGCTATCCACACTAAGGATTTTTCAACAAATTCACTAATTTGTTCTTTCTTTTGAGGCCAAAGAGATAACCTTACAACTCCCTCAAGAATATACCCCAATTCTTGAGAACACTCTTTTCTCAAAGAAAAGATTACAAATTTGCAAACTTACAAGAAAAACATCACACGGAAAATACGTTTGCACAATTCTATAACAAAGAAAGAACAGTCAAGAATAAACACAATTGAGCACAATAAGTGTTCTTGAAAGCAAAATGAATATTGAATGAAAAATAGGCTTGAAATACTCAAACTTAAGGTTTGATGCTTTCTCTTTGATTCTCTCTTGATTCTAGTTGCTTAATATTTCTTCTTGTTGATGAATGGCTTCTAAGCTTGTTTAAATACACCTTGAATCACTTTTGAACGTTGGGGATCATTAATGAAGTTATTGGAGCCGTTTAAGTGTGAAAACAATTAATATTTCTGCTTGGAGCGTGGGGGGAATCGGTACCCCTAATGGGGAATCAATTCCCTAAGTGTAAAATTCAAATATTCGACCGTTGAACAGTGGGGGGAATCGATACCCCCTAGGGGGAATCGGTTCCCTCCGAGCATACTGGAATTTCTCGAAGCAAAACCATTCAGGGGGAATAGGAACCCCCTTGGGGGGAAATCGGTTCCCTCTGGACATTCTAGAATATTTAGCTTTGAAACGGTTCGAAATACTTTGTAAAATTGTTTTGAAATTATTTTAAGATTAAAACTTAATTTTACACTTTAGTAAGGATTTAAAATTAACTTTGAAATACTTTGAGTAATATTTTTATATTCGATTTAATATATCGAATATGCTTAGAAAAATCATTTTCAAAATTAAAATTCTTTTAATTTAATTTGTTATATCGAAACATCAAAATGTTTTTCAACAATCTCCCCCTTTTTGATATAACAAAACATTTTAAGATTTTATAATTTCAAAATGAATTTGATTTTGAAAAAGACTACTCCCCCTTACTTTAACACTTTCTCCCCTTTAAAACATTTAACCTTTCTCCCCCTTTTTGTTAAATCAAAAAGACATTTTAAAAGTATTTAAACAAGGTTTTGAAAATTAATTAGTCAATTTATTATAAATATAGCTTAAGCTGCTAAGAACACAATCAAGAGAAACGTTAGCCATTAGTTTCATAATCAATATTCATAAACATGTAATGGATAATTTGTCATATATGTCTAAAGATGCAAAATAAACACGAAATCCAAATCAAATGTATTAAACATAAGTTCGAACAACCAAAAAATAAACAATCCAAAAGCATTCAAAATGTTTTAACAATAATGCAAATATCCAAGTTTAATCCAAACATGCAAAGCAAAGATCAAAGTTCAAGCATCCGTAGGAGGATCGGAAGGATGGAAATGAGCTCGCATAGCTTCCATTTCATGAGTGAGTGCATTAATACGAGCGTTGGTTGCTTCATTGTTTGCACGCATCTCCCGGAGAATTTCCAATTGTTGAGCTCCCATTGTGGATAAATGGAACTCTATAGAAGTAAAGCGCGAATCTATGGTAACATATCGAAAATCGAATGTCTCCATAAAAGATTGAAAATATGGAGGCATTTGACCCATTTGTTGTGCTTTCTCCTCGGGCTGCTCAGGCTCATCTTCGGCTTCATCGATATCTCGCATTAATTGTTCAAGATCAGGATCATCGTCAGCTGCATGTGGAGCTTATGAAGAACTAACTCCCAGAGTATGCTCAGTGCTTCGAACCCATTCACCAGTTTGATTATCCTTAATCCATCCCGATCTCGTTAAGGAAAGGAGATTGATTGGTTTCTTTAAGGGAAAAGAGGCATCAAGACCAACTCTAAGCCTGGCTATAGAAAAGAGATTACTAAGAATACAACCGTAAACTAGAGAAGACAAAGTTTCTTATTTGGAACTTGGTTTACGGTTTCAACAATTTCAACAAAAATAATCTCAGGAAGATTTATTTTAATATTGTTTTGGAATAATGTAACCACCAAAGATCTAAAGCACGAAGAGTAGAGTAACGACCTCTGGATGGTCGAAACCACCAAGTGATCATTAGATGAAGAAAATGGTCATGAAGATCTAAGACACTCGCACTATCCCTTCTTTTATAACGAGAACCTAAAATTTGTTTTTCATTAGATAAACCATCATTATCTAATCCTAATGCATTAGCAATGGAAGCCGAATCAAGATGAAAATATTGTCCTAGAAGATAAGAATGAACTGCTATTGTTTTGGTTTCAGCTTGATTTTTAATACACACGGCATTAGAATAAAAGATACGAACAAGTTGATGAAAAACTTGAGATTCAAGGTTACAAAGTTTATCAAATTTTCACTCTCGTAGGAGAGGGAGATATCTAAAATTGATATCAATCATAGCCTGAAGAGATGGGATACGTTCTTCCCTAATTTTGTAAGAGTCAAAATATTGATAATACCAAAAATGATGATTTATAGGACCATGATGATTGAAGCACGAGTTTTGGATAGTCAAATTTGGATCAATGGGATTAGGATTAGGATTTGGAGGTGGGTTGGATTGACAGTTTGAGTGACTAGATGATGACCTAGCACGTTTAGGATTGGACATGGTTTAGGAAATCGGAATACAATGGATAACCTGCAATTTAGAAAACACATGTATGCAATTCAATCAATCCCAAAACTCAATTGAGTTATCAATATTTCACGGTTTAAAATAAAATTCTAATGGGCAAAGTTTTGAAAAACTATTGAAAATAATGTTTGGAAAACCATAGTATGTATAATTTACATGTAAATAACATAACTAAATCAAAAATCATCAATTTTAAAATTAATTAAAGAATTTTGTTTTTTTTTAATTTCGAAAATTCAAAAATTAATAGAAAATGTGTGAGATTTTGATGAAATTAGTTGTAAAAATTTAGTTTCTAAACACTAATAATCAATGCCCGATCACTATTTCTATCTAGAACTAATTGAAACTAGTCTTATGTTCAAAATCAATAAAATATAGACTTTAGAAAAATTTACCTTGAAAGATGAGATTGAGTGGATTTTGATGTTGTTTGCACGATTTTAATGATGCTAGCAGGTTTAGGAGATGATATTTGAAGAGAATTCCGATTAAAACGTTGTTTTGAGGCAAAATGGAGATTTGAGAGAGGGAGAGAGTGATATGCGGCAAAGGAAGAAAAAGAGAGGTTTTGAGAGTTTGGGGTGTTCTGCCCGTGTTAAAAACCAGAACCCCAGGGGGTATCGATTCCCCTACAGGGGGAATCGGTTCCCATTCAAAGGGGAAATCGGTTCCCTTATGGGGGTATCGATTCCCTCTACCAAAAATTAAAAAATCTGTATTTTAAACATCCAATAGTGCTAAATTAATTAATCCTAGTGGTATTGGCAACTCATATTTCAAAAATTAACTATGTTCAAACAATCAAATTTGTCATTAAACATCATTTGAACAAACAATTAATTTTCACTAATAATCATAAACTCCCCCTAACTAATAACAAGAATGCAATCAAAAATATTATTTTAAGCATTTTTCATTTATTCTTAAAAGTGCTAAAAATTATTTTTAAACACTAAGTGAAGATAGGTCAGTTAAACCTAATTCTCTCCTAAGTGTCCAAAATCTTTCCTTATCTAAGGGTTTTGTAAAAATATCCGCTAATTGATGCAAAGTATCAACGAATTCTAGAACTACATCTTCCTTAGTGACATGGTCTCTAATGAAATGATATCTTATTTCAATATGCTTAGTTCTAGAGTGTTGGATGGGATTTTTAGTGAGACAAATCGCACTAGTATTGTCACACTTGATAGGAATTGTACCTACTTCAATTCCATAATCAAAAAGTTGTTGTTTCATCTATAAAACTTGTGCACAACAACTACCAGCTGAAATGTATTCGGATTCAGTGGTAGATAATGCAACATAATTTTATTTCTTTGAAAACCAAGAAATCAACATATTTCCAAGGAATTGGCAAGTACCGGAGGTTCTTTTCCTATCTAATTTGCATCCTCCATAATTCGCATCAGAAAAGGCATGCAAGCGAAAGCTAGAGTCTCTAGGATACCAAAGTCCTAAACTAGGAGTGTCCTTAAATTATCTAAAGATTCTCTTAACAGCTAGAAAATGTGATTCCTTAGGGAATGATTAAAATCTAGCACATAAGCAAATACTAAACATAATGTCTGGTCTGCTTGCAGTTAGATAAAGTAAAGATCCAATCATTGACCTATATAATTTAACATCTACACAGTTCCCTCCTTCATCTAAGTCAGGCTTTGTTGAAGAGCTCATTGGAGTGTCATGAGGCTTGCCATTTTCCAGACCAAATTTCTTGAGCATATCTTTGACGTACTTAGCTTGATTGATGAAGATGTCATCTTTTCTTTGCTTGATTTGGAGTCCCAAGAAAAATGAGAGCTCCCCTATCATGCTCATTTTGAATTCGCTTTGCATTAGCTTAGAAAATTCTTGGCAAAGAATATCATTAGTAGAACCAAATATTATACCATCAACATAAATTTGAACTACTAATAAATCTTTACCTTTATGCTTTAAAAACAATGTAATGTCAACCTTCCCTTTTGAAAAACCTTTTTCAATTAAAAAGTTTGACAATATTTCATACCAAGCTCTAGGAGCTTGTTTTAAACCATAAAGTGCTTTTGTCAATTTAAGAACATGATCTGGAAATTTTGAATCTTCAAAACCTGGAGATTGTTCCACATACACTTCTTCTTTTATAAAACCATTTAAAAATGCACTTTTAACATTCATTTGATATAATTTAAATTCATGAAAACATGAAAATGCTAATAACATTCTAATTGCTTCCATCCTAGCTACGGGAGCGTATGTTTCATCATAGTCTATGCCCTCTTCTTGAGTATACCCTTGAGCAACAAGTCTAGCCTTGTTTCTCACTATATTACCACTCTCATCAAGCTTATTCCTAATACCCATCTAGTACCTACATTAGATTTATTACTAGGCCTTTCAACTAATGTCCATACTTTACTTCTCTCAAATTGATTTAACTCTTCTTGCATAGTCATAATCCAATGTTCATCATTTAATGCTTCTTTAATATTCTTAGGCTCTATGAATGAAATAAATGCAACATAATTACAAATATTTCTAAGAGAAGATCGAGTTGTTACCCCTTTCGATGGATCACCTATAATCTTACCATCCTTGACATAGTTGTACTCTCTTGGATAAGATACTTCCCTTCCTTCAATGGTTGGATTCTCGAGAGGATCATGAGTTTCCTCATCTTTCGTTTCTTCCTTTGATGATGATTCTCCAACATCATGTCTAACGTTATTTGTATTTATAATACCTACATCATCATTAACACAAGAATCCTTCCTCGGAAAGAGATTATCATCGAAAACAACATGTATAGATTCTTTTACAACTAATGTTCTTTTATTAAATACTCGATAAGATTTAGAATTTAAGGAATAACCCAGAAAAATTCCTTCATCACTTTTAGCATCAAATTTGCCAAGATTTTCTTTACCGTTGTTTAAAACAAAATATTTACATCCAAAAGGATGAAAATAACTAATGTTAGTTTTATTTTTGAAAATTTCATATGGAGTTTTCTTTAAAATTGGCCTAATCATTACTCGATTTACAACATAACAAGCGGTATTTGTGGTTTCGCCCAAAAATATTTTGGCAAATTATTTTCACAAAGCATGTTTCTAGCCATTTCTTCTAAAGTTCGATTTTTCCTCTCAACAACTCCATTTTGTTGAAGGGTTATAGGTGCTGAAAAATTATGACTAATACCATTAGAGTTACAAAACTCATTAAATCCAAGATTTTCAAATTCAATGCCATGATCACTTCTAATACTAGTAATAGAGTAACCTTTTTCGTTTTGGATTACTTTTGAAAATGTGATGAAATTTTCTAATGCTTATCTTTATTACTTAAGAATAGAACCCAAGTATATCTAGAATAATCATCTATCAAGACAAATGCATATTGTTTTCCACCCAAGCTAGTAGTCCTAGTTAGCCCAAAAAGATCTATATGGATCAATTGTAATACTCTACTAGTTGACACATCATTAATGGATTTAAAATAAATTCGCTTTTGTTTTCCTTTAGCACAAGCATCACAGATTTTATCATTATCAAATTTAAGCTTAGGCAACCCTCTTACTAACTCTCCTTGAATTAGCCGTTGCAAAACACTCATATTAGCATGTTCTAGTCTCCTATGTATAACCAACTATCATATTCATCCTTAGCAACTAGGCACAAAATAGTCATATCAATAGAGTCTAAATGCACCATGTATATGTTTCCTATTCTATGACCAACAAGCATAATCCGATTAGATGCAATGTCAATGACTTTACAACCATTAATTTTAAACATGACATTGAATTCATTATCGCATAATTGACTACTACTCAATAGATTATGCTTTAATCTATTCACATATAACACATTTTTAATTTGTATGGAAGAGGTATTACCTATAGTACCAATACCTTCAATGTGACCTTTTGAATTATCACCAAAAGTCATTTCTCCTCCATTTTTGGCATTAAGCTCTATGAACTGGCTTTTGTCTCCGGTCATGTGTCTCGAGTATCCACTATCAAGGTACCATGAATTTGGATTTGTTTCTTGTGCCTTGTAGTAATGCTCCCTTTCCTACAAACATAGATTAATTTCTAATTTTTGGTACCCAAATTCTTTTGGGTCCATATGCATTAGTTTCTAAAATCCTTGTCCCCTTAGGTATCCATTTATGAAGGACATTTTTATATTTAGTAGTAATGAGTTCTTTAGGAACCCATATACTTCTAATGATTTTACCATTTGAAGTTCTTTGAGGACTTCTATGATTGTAGTTTCTAAAACTTTTCTTAACAAAGTTAGATTTTGAATTCTCACCTTTTTCAAAACTTTTTGTACCAACCTTATTAAAAGAAGTTTTAAGATAATCAATCTTCTTTTGATGATCATCATGAACTTTTGAAAGTAAGTTATGCAAATCAATATTTTTCTTTTCAAAATCAATAATTTTGATTTGCAATTCTTTTATCTTACTTTCAAGCTCATTGTTGGTCTTGGATAAAAGACTATTTTCATTTTTCAATTTTGAAATATCATATTTGTATTTTGAAAATAGAGTCTTATAATCTGAAGCCAAATCATTATAATCCTCTAATAACTCATTATAAGATAATTCGTCTAAATCGAATGAGTTAGAGGTTACCTTAGAATCTTCCCCATTAGCCATTAAGCACAAGTTTGCAACTTCTTGTTCCTCTTCATCGGAACCTTCTTCATCACTCGATGTAGCTACATGAGCCTTGTGCTTCTTTTTGGATTGACCATTTTTCTTCAATTGTGGGCAATCATATTTGACATGCCCCGACTTTTTGCATTCATAGCAAATGATCGAGTCTTTCTCCTTCGATTCAGTTTTGAAGCCTTCATTGCGTTTGAATTTTCTACCTCGGTTGGGCATCATCAACTTTCTGATCGTTTGGCAAATAATGTCATTTCCTCGTCATCATCATCTTCATTCGAATCACTCTAATCTTTTATGGATTTGAGAGCAACTCAATGTTTTTCTTCTTCTCCTTCTCCTTTGGTGTCTCATCAATCTTATCAAGGTCCACTTCATCTTCAAGCATCATTTCATGAGTGAGAAGGGAACCGATTAGTTCTTCAAGAGTTAAGGACGTTAGGTCCTTAGACTCGATGATTGTCGTCTTCTTTGATTGCCACATTTTGGAAGGGAGTAGACTAACTTCCTCACAAGCTTTTCATTTGAAATAATCTCTCCATATGATTTGAGACCATTGACAATCGTTGAAAATCTATCTGTCATAGCTTTGATATCTTCATTTGGTTTCATCTTGAAATTTTCATAGCTATGCGTTAGAATACTAATTTTAGATTTCTTTACCTCATCGGTACCTTCATGAGTGACTTAAAGTTTGTCCCATATTCATTTGGCGGCTGTACAAGATGAAACTCTTCCGTATTCATCTGGTCCAAGAGCAAAAAATATGATATGGATGGCTTTGGAGTTGAGCTGAAACATTCTTGTCTCTCCTTCACTCCATAATCTTGGATGAGTGAGAGGCTTGATGTATCCTTCTTCTACTGCATTCCATGCTCCCATGTCACTTGCTTGAATGAAGTACATCATCCTATTTTTACAATAGGCATAGTTAGCCCCATTGAAGAAAGGAGGCTTGTTGACGGGCATCGAATCGAGACCGGAGTCAAAGTTTGAAGTAGAGGCCATTGATGACTTTGATTATCGATGTAACTCTTCCCGAATCGACTCAAGAGGCGATTAAACCTTCAAATGAGTTAGGCTCTTATGCCAATTGTTGAGTTAATCGATCGATGGAATCGGCCAAGAGGGGGTGAATTGGTGATAAAAATTTTGGTGGAAGCTTTTGCAGAAAATTAAAAGTAATTGCACAACGATTTATAGTGGTTCGACTTTATCAACCAAAGTCTACGTCCACTACCTTAGCTATCCACACTAAGGATTTTCCAACAAATTCACTAATTTGTTCTTTATTTTGAGGCCAAAGAGATAACCTTACAACTCCGTCAAGAATATACCCCAATTCTTGAGAACACTCTTTTCTCAAAGAGAAGATTACAAATTTGCAAACTTACAAGAAAAACCTCACAAGGCAAATATGTTTGCACAATTATAGAACAAAGAAAGAACACTCAAGAATAAATACAATTGAGCACAATAAGTGTTCTTGAAAGCAAAATGAATATTGAATGAAAAATAGGCTTGAAATGCTCAAACTTAAGGTTTGATGCTTTCTCTCTTGATTGTAGTTGCTTAATATTTCTTCTTGTTGATGAATGGCTTCTAATCTTGTTTAAATACACCATGAATCACTTTTGAATGTTGGGGATCATTAATGAAGTTATTGGAGCCATTTAAGTGTGAAAACAATTAATATTTCTGCTTGGAGTGTGGGGGGAATCGGTTCCCTAAGTGTAAAATTCAAATATTTGACTGTTGAACAGTGGGGGGAATCGATACCCCCTGTGGGGAATCGGTTCCCTCCGAGCATACTGGAATTTCTCGGAGCAAAACCATTCAGGGGGAATCGGTTCCCTCTGGACATTCTGGAATTTTTGGCTTTGAAACGGTTCGAAATACTTTGTAAAATTGTTTTGAAATTATTTTAAGATTAAAACTTAATTTTACACTTTAGTAAGGATTTAAAATGAACTTTGAAATACTTTGAGTAATATTTTGATATTAGATTTAATATATCGAATATGCTTAGAAAAACCATTTTCAAAATTAAAATTCTTTTAATTTAATTTGTTATATCAAAACATCAAAATGTTTTTCAACAGGTAGCAACCCAACTTTCTGCCATAACCAATATGTTGAAAAATTTGCAACGTTCTAATAAGGTAAGAGAAGTCAAGGTGACCAATAATGTGTGCCTATTTTGTTAATGCAACCATCATGAGAGTGAATGTCCTGAAAACCATGAGTCAACTAATTTTCTGGGCAACTATAATCGCAAAAACAATAATCTCTATTTGAACACGTACAACCCTGATTGGAGATAGAACCCAAAATTTTCATCAAGCCACAAATTACAGGCCACAGCAAAATAATTCTGACCATCAGCATATTCAGAATCAGCATCAGTAGACCTGACAGAACAACAAAGGTATAGCTTCTTTCTCTAACACTCATTCCAATACTAACTCCTTCGAATTATCCTTGCAGGAATTCATGGCCTCGACAAAAGATTTCATGGCATCTACAAAAACCTTGATGCACGAACATTCTGCAACAATCAAAAATCAAGGAAATTTATTACAAAGCCATGCAACACTTTTGCAAAGCCATAGTTCATCTCTTAGAGCATTGGAGAATCAAGTGGGACAGATTGCCACATCATTACATTCTCGCCCACATGGAAATCTCCTAGTGATACTGAAGTCACTAAGCATCATGGGAAGGAGTAAGGCAATGTACTTACGCTAAGGAGTGGAAAATAAGTTGATCAAGATGACAAGTTTGGGGGAGAACAACTGAACAATTCTCGCCAAGGCGTAACACAACCGGATGAGGAATCTAAGAATGCTAAACAAGAGAAAGTGCATAAAGAGAAGGAAAGAAGTGAAGACTCATAAAAGTATCAACCGGATAACAAGAAATTCATGGTCAAGGCCAGCGATTTCCCTGCACCATCAATAGTCGATGTGAGACATCCACCACTGTTCCCTCAACGGTTGAAGAAACATGATGATGACATCCAGTTCAAGAAATTTGTTCATGTTCTGAACCAGTTGTGTATCAATGTACCCCTACTCGAAGCCATCGAGCAAATGCCTTCCTATGTCATGTATCTGAAGGAGATTGTTACAAAGAAAATGAAGGTAGAACGTGTCGCCACGACAACAGAAATCTGCTCGGCAGTGAGCAAACTCCCACCAAAGCAAAAAGACCTTGGCAGCTTTGTAATACCATGTTCCATTGGTAATAATTTCATCGGATGAGCTCTCATTGACTTGGGATCAAGTGTAAACTTGATACCAAAATCCATATTCATGAAACTAGACGGGTATCACGCCCATCCCACCTCGGTCATTCTACAGTTGGCTATCGGTCTTATGTGCGACCAGAGGGCAGAATTGAAAACGTCATAGTAAAGGTAGATAAATTTGTATTTCCAGTGGATTTTCTTATTTCTGATGTGAAGCTGATGAAAATACACCAATCATTCTGGGACGCCCATTCTTAACCACATGCAGAATCCTAATAGACTGTGAAAAGGGAGAATTCACCATGAGAGTTGGCGAGCAAAGTGTTACGATCAATGTATTCAACTTTATGAAATACGCAGACAATCTAGAGGAATGCCAATGCATTAATAAGATTGAAGAAAAGTCAATCATGGGACGAGGTGAATCCCTAAGGCTCGATGAGTACAGCAATTTGTACCATGAACCTACAACCGAAATACATGAAGCAGAAAACTTTGGCCCTGAAGAAATATTTTCAGAAGACGGTTCTGACAATCATGGCCAATACAATGAAAATCTGCACACTGAACACCCTGAAAGCGATACCAAGGCAAGATGCAAAGGAAAGACAAATGACCAATTAAGAATTCTTAATAGGTCAAGTATGAAATTCAAACCTTTAGATTATGATGAAGTTAAATCTCAAGAGTCATATTCACAACATGCACCGAAATTGGAGCTTAAGACTTTACCATCATATTTGAAATATGCTTATCTAGGATTTGATGAAACTTTACCAGTGATAATCTCTGCCAACCTAACCTCCGAATAGGAGAAGAGTTTGTTGAATATTTTGTCACAACACATAAAAGCTATAGCATGGACGATGGCATACTTGAAAGGAATCGGTCCAACCATATGCATGCACAAAATCAATCTAGAAGATAGCCGCAGCACCTCGATGCAACCCCAAAGACGGCTCAACCCGATCATGAAGAAGGTAGTCATGAAGGAAATAATAAAATGGCTGGATGCGAGAGTGATTTATCCTATATCCGATAGTTCATAAGTTAGCTCAGTCCAATGCATGCCAAAGAAAGGTGGTGTAACCGTGGTTAAAACCAAGCATGATGAGTTACTCACCACGAGAACAGTCACGGGTTGGTGCATATGCATATTATAGGAAGCTCAACAAAGCCACAAAGAATGATCATTTTCCCCTCCCTTTCATCTATCAAATGTTGGATAGATTAGCGGGAAAGGCATTTTATTGCTTCCTCGATGGATACTCGGGGTATAGCCAAATTTCCATAGCACCTGAAGACCAAGAGAAAACAACGTTCACATGCCGTATGGTACCTATGCATTTAGGCGAATGTCGTTTGGACTGTGTAACGCTCCAGCTACATTCCAATAATGCATGATGGCAATCTTTTCAGATATGGTGAAATAGTGCATAGAAATATTTATGGAAACTTCTCAGTGTTGGGTGATGACTTTGACCGATGCCTCGGCAATTTATCCAAGGTGTTGAAACGTTGTGAAGAAGTTAACCTAGTACTGAATTGGGAAAAATGCCATTTTATGGTAACTGAATGAATAATGTTGGGACACAAAATTTCATGCCATGGCATCGAAGTCGACAAAGCCAAGGTGGATGCAATTGCAAATCTTCCCCCACCTACTATTGTGCGAGGTGTACGCAGTTTCCTTGGACATGTAGGATTCTATAGGCGGTTCATAAAAGACTTTTCTCAAATCTCTAAACCCTTATGTCTTTTGCTTCAACAAAATCATCCATTTGAGTTTACTAATGATTGTTTGAATGCCTTCACAGATTTGAAGAAAAGGCTTTCAGTAGCGCCAATAGTTATCCATTTAAGCTTATGTGCGACGCTAGTGACTATGCAGTCAGAGCAGTGCTAGGGCAACGAAAAAGTAAATTTTTTCATGTTATCTACTATGCAAGCCAAACACTTAATGATGCTCAAGTGAACTATACCACCACTGAAAAGGAACTCTTAGCAGTAGTATTTGCATTCGATAAGTTTAGGCCATATCTAATAGGCACTAAGGTAATTGTGCACACAGCTCACTCAGCTATTAAATATCTGATTAATAAAAAAGATGCAAAGCCTAGACTAATTTGGTGGATATTATTACTGTAAGAATCTGATTTAGAGATCAATGATAGAAAAGGTATACAAAGTCAAGTGGCAAACCATTTGTCTAGGCTAGATAACAAACCTGATTGTCCTAACATCACAGATATTAAAGAGGATTTCCCTGATGACAAAATATTATTTGTCACGGCTGCACCGTGCTATGCTGGCATCATTAATTTTCTTGTTAGTTGTATTGTTCCTCTTGATTTATATCTAGTCAGGGCAAATGTAAATTTCAATATGATGTGCGACATTACTACTGGGACAAACCATTTCTATTCAAGAAGTGCGGAGACCAAATAATCAAAAGGTGCATTCCAGAAGAAGGGCAGCAAGATATCCTACTCCAATGTCACTCGTCACCATATGGAGGGCATTTTGGTGGGATGAGAACAGCAACAAAAGTGCTTCAGTCGGGATTTTATTGGCCAACTCTATTTAAAGACGCGTATGAATTCTACAAGTCATGTGATAGATGTCAATGTATAGGAAACATCTCGAAACGGCATGAGATGCCATGGCAAAAAATTCTGGAGATTGAACTTTTCGACATATGGAGCATAGATTTCATGGGACCTTTTTCAACATCATTCGGATATATGTACATTCTCTTGGTAATGGATTATGTATCAAAATGGGTTGAAGCCATTGCAACACCTAAGAACGATTCCAAGATGGTTTTGAAGTTTTTGCACAAAAATATATTCACCCGCTTTGAAACACCACGAGCTCTCATTAGCGATGAAAGGACACGTTTTGATAATAAATTGATTGCCAAGGCACTGAAAAGATATGGAGTATGACATAGAGTGTATCACCCTCAGATGAATGGACAAGCCAAAGTATCTAACCGAGAAATCAAACAGATCCTCGAAAAAGTGGTCAACCCAAGTCGAAAAGATTGGTTGCCGAAGCTAGAGGAAGCACTATGGGCTTATC
The DNA here is from genome assembly GCF_006381635.1 of Hibiscus syriacus. Classification (NCBI taxonomy): domain Eukaryota; kingdom Viridiplantae; phylum Streptophyta; class Magnoliopsida; order Malvales; family Malvaceae; genus Hibiscus; species Hibiscus syriacus. The sequence continues at coordinate 3,122,240 of NW_024063507.1, read as the reverse complement.
ACACAACATTCAAGACACTCTTGGGAATGTACCAATTCAAGCTAGTCTATGGAAAGGAATTTCATCTACCGATTGAACTCGGACACAAAGCTTATTGGGCCATCAAAAAGATAAACATGGATGCTCAGCTTGCTGGAGAAAGAAGACTATTGGAACTGAACGAGATGGAATAATTTAGAGCATACATACGAGAATGCCCGCCTTTACAAGAAGAAAACAAAAAGATGGCATGATAGAAAAATATTACCGAGGTAATTTTATTCTAGACAACAAGTACTGATCTACAACTCACGCCTTAAGTTATTCTCAGGCAAGCTAAAATCACGATGGTCAGGACCATTCATCGTACACCAAGACCATGACAATGAAGCAATTGAAATTCACAACCAAAATGATGGTTCCATCTTCAAAGTGATCGGGAAGAGACTCAAGGAGTACAAATGAGCCCCAGTCATGCGCGACAAACCGGCATGAGTTTGCTTTTCTTAATTGAGCAAATATTAGTTGTCTAGGCAACGAAAATCTGAATTTTGTACATAAATAAGTTAAGTTATTTTATGCTTTAATATGTTTTATTTTATTATTTCCTTCTTTTATATTGTAGGCGAGCAAGGAACACATGGCAGCATGGGGAGTTGAAGCATGCATGAAGAAAAAAAACCCTAGGGTACGTGATTTGGCGACAGAATAAAGAGGGAAAGAAATCCCTTCTTCCCCATTATGTCTTATCAAATATTTCTCATTTAATGAGAAATCTTTTCCCCACCGTGTAAAGACCAAAATGCCCCCGAAACCACCCATCATTTTCCAAGAAAAACTACCCACTCTTCTTCTTCATCATCGTGTTTCCTTCTTTCTTTACAAACCAAAAATTTTCTTTCTCTCAAAATACAGGACCATTCATCGTACACCAAGACCATGACAATGAAGCAATGAATTCACAACCCAAAATGATGGTTCCATCTTCAAAGTGATCAGGCAGAGACTCAAGGAGTACAAATGAGCCCCAGTCATGCGCGACAAACTGGCATGAGTTTGCTTTTCTTAATTGAGCAAATATTAGTTGTCTAGGCAACGAAAATCTGAATTTTGTACATAAATAAGTTAAGTTATTTTATGCTTTAATATGTTTTATTTTATTATTTCCTTCTTTTATATTGTAGGCGAGCAAGGAACACATGGCAGCATGGGGAGTTGAAGCATGCATGAAGAAAAAAAACCCTAGGGTACGTGATTTGGCGTCAGAATAAAGAGGGAAAGAAATCCCTTCTTCCCCATTATGTCTTATCAAATATTTCTCATTTAATGAGAAATCTTTTCCCCACCGTGTAAAGACCAAAATGCCCCCGAAACCACCCATCATTTTCCAAGAAAAACTACCCACTCTTCTTCATCATCGTGTTTCCTTCTTTCTTTACAAACCAAAAATTTTCTTTTCTTTCTCTCAAAATACCTCCCCATCGCCACCACTAAAATCAGTTAGGAAAAATGGTGAGATCAAGACTGGCCCCAGCCCCCAAACAGAGTTTTGAACATTTCCAAATAGCCGAAGAAGAGGCACACTTCAAAACCATTCAGCAACGCCAAGTCTATTTGGAAGATGGATTCGTTTTTCCAACCGAGGGAGAAGAGCAGTTTGGCCCTGAGGTGATGGACGTCGTAAAGAAGTATAACTGGGAGAAGTTTGCTCGTAAATCCTAACACCGTAGTACCAGCAATGGTGAGGGAGTTCTATTCCCACCTCGCGGACACCTCCAACCACATGGTATATGTTCGAGGAAAACTCATTCGTTTTTCCCCTTCTGTACTTAAAAAATACTTTAAGTTGGAAAAGTGGATGACCAGCACAAGATATTTGTGGCCGAGGTAGATCAAGAAACATACAGTGGAGTTCTACAGGATTTATGTTTTGGGTGGGCCAAGTTCGAAGGGAATTCCCCCACAAGAAAGTGAGTAGATCGATGAGCCCTCAAACCATACGTGAAACTGTGGAACCATTTTATTAAAGGCAAGTTGATGCCAACGTCCCACAACACCACTGTCCTCGTCAAGTGGCTGATGTTATTACACTCGATCATATACGGTAAGACGATCGATGTGGGTGAAATCATCTTTGAGCATATCCATGATTGTGCCAAGAAGAACCGTGGTAACCTACTGTTCCCAAACCTTATAATCATGTTGTGCAGGAAGAAAAAGGTTCCTAAGAAACCATTCGAAGACTTCATCAAACCTAAGAAGGGTATTACAAAGAAAAAGGTCCCCGAGTTGATGAGCTTCAATGATGACGACCCAAAGGAGGGTCTGGAATGATGAGAAAAATCAGTTTCCGCGGCTAGAATGGCCGTTGTGGTCATGCACACGTGTGAGATGCGTGAAAAGATCGGGCGCCTGAAGGACCATATGAAAATTTACTTTGAATACACCAAGGCAAGGGACATGCAACTCAAGGCCTTCATCAAGGATTTGCTCCCAACCACAATGATTATACTACCAACCTTCCCTAGTGTCATCCTCAACTACAATGCGAGAGGTAGCACATTCCATGCCTCGACTTCTTATGTCCCTGATGAGTGTTCAGAATCGTTAATATCTGTTCGTTATTTCTTCAATTTTGTGAAGTTATTGCTACTGATTTGGTTGTGTTATGTCTATTTTCGTGCAGGTCCTTACTTTCCGGAATTGGTGATAAAACGGGCGAATTCTGCATTTTTTTATTATTTGGTCACGGCTGGAGACATGGGCACGACTTTGGGCACGACGCGGTCTGACATAGCAGTTTCTAAAAGGTCCAGTCAGCGGCGGTTTCTAGGAGACTTCGTCTGCACACCTTCTGGAAGATTGACGAGAAGAGTTGCATTAGAAGACTAGTTTAAGTTTGAATTTAAATTTAAAAATAATTATCTTTTGCATTATTTTATTATTTTCTTTGTTTATCCTTTAGGCTTTGAGAGGCTATAAATACCCACTTGGGGTAAGCCTAAACTCATCATTCAGAATACATTCTTCTTTTCTCTCTAGTTTTTATAAAAGTTTTCTCTTTTCCTTTTCAAGTTCTTTTTATTTTTCTTTATTTTCAAGTTTTATTTTTATGTTAAGTATGACTTTTGTCATGCTTAGCTAAACTTTTCATAAGCCGAGAGTTGTCGCGATGATACAATTCCAACGGGAGAATTGAAACGGTCCCTTAATATCTTCGGAATCTCTCTCTCAATCTCTGCGCTTATTTTTCAAAATCAAAACAGTTTTCAAAATCGAAGATTGACTTTGGTCAAGAAGTTGTTGCGATTAAACGTTTGGGAGGAAGATTCGGCTTATAGAAAGCAATTCGACTTCCTGGGTCGCCAAGAGGGAATTGAGATCGGAATTGATGGTTATAGAAACAATAATCCGAGTCGGTCGCCACGAACTTAAACAGTATTTGATCTACGACAATAGATGTTGTTAGAATCAACTACCGAAGCCGAAATCAAAGATTGCCTTGGGTATTCGGTATACAAGATAGAGTCACAAGGATAGCCCTTGTAGACAAAGTAACCAACGTGAATCCCGAATAGAAAATCTTATTCGATGATCTAAAGGAAATTGAATCGAAGCAAAGCTTGAGGCTACTTTTACCGTATTTATTCAGAATCTTCATCTTCTTATTTTTACTTTAATTACTTTTATTTAATCACTTTATTATCTTTTACTAAAATCCCCTCATTTTTACTATTTCACGCCTGGCATAAATAATTCATACAGAAATTTATAATTTTCTAAGTCCCTATGGATTCGACCCTACTTCTCTACGCTACGAATTTTCCTTTAATTATTATCCGAGAAGAAGGAATTTATTTTGACATCAAAACGACAGTTGTCAAATTGGCGCCGTTGCCGGGACTTCGCCAAAGTTACTAATTTTTGTTTGTTTTTTATTTATGACCAGGACTAATCTAGGCACATTAGTGGAGTACAACCCGAAGATCGAAGCTGAAGCTAGGAGACTCCACGCACAGACACTTCGGGAAAGAAAGAGACAACAATTAGATCCAGAAGAAAGATCAAATTCAGGTAATACAAATCCGATGGTCGAACCTACTATTTGGGAGTTAGCCGCGGCACCCAATGAACAAGGATCTATGTGCATTAAATTTCCCCAAGGCGAAACTCCATACCAGTTGAAAACTGGCCTTATTCATCTCCTCCCTACATTCTGCGGATTGACAAACGAGGATCCACACAAACATCTCAAAGAATTTCACATGGTCTGCTCTAACATGACCACAGGAGTAACCGAGGACCAAATAAACTTAGAGCTTTCCCTTTTTCCTTAGCCGACTCAGCTAAGGAGTGGTTATTTTATCTTCCTCCTAATTCTGTTACTACATGGGCTAATATGACTCGTATTTTTCTTGACAGGTTTTTCCCTGCGGTAAAAGTAAGTGAACTACGAAGGAGAATACTTGGAATTAAGCAACTTGATGGAGAGTCGCTCTACGACTACTGGGAGCGGTTTAAGAAGTTGTGTTCTAGTTTCCCACAACATGGGCTAACCGAACAAACACTCATTCAATACTTCTATGAAGGATTATCTCCCCTAGAAATGAAGATGATCGATGCTGCTAGCGGTGAAGCCTTGGTGAATATGACTCCTACCGAGGCTAGAGACTTAATATCGACGATGGCTGCAAATTCCCAACAGTTCCGCGCAAATAATGAACCTTCTCGAAGGGTTCATGAGATAAGTTCATCTTCATTGGAAAGTAAAATAGATAAGTTAACTGAAGTCGTAAACTCTCTTGTTGCAGGAAAGACAGGACAAAACCGAGTATGTGGAATATGTGCATTGCCTGATCATCCAACAGACGGTTGTCCACTGATTCAAGACGATGCAACAGCTCAAGTCAACGTAGTCAGAAACTTCTCGGGACCTCCCCAAAAAGCTTATAATCCTTACGGTAATACATACAACCCAGCATGGAGGGATTACCCGAACTTCAGTTATACGCAGAACCCGAGACCGAATCAAAGCTATCAAGCGAGACCTCCACCACAACAACAGCCGCAGAAGACATCACTAGAATCGATTGTCGAAAGGTTAGCACTATCCCAGGAGAAATTCCAGACCCGAACTGAAGCCCACTTCCAAGATATGGACAAGCAATTGAGCCAACTGGCTCAAACCGTTGGGAGATTAGAGTCACAAGGTAAACTTCCGTCTCAAACTGAAGTGAATCCGAGGGAAAACGTTAGCGCCATCACCCTTCGGAGTGGTACAGTAGTAGCGCCACCTATCCCATCGGACCAAGCAGTCCAAAAAGAAAAAAAGACCAATGACGCAGGATCCCAGAATAAGAATGAAGAAGAACAATTGGACGATCCGAAGCCATCTCCCTACGACGTGCCACCACCTTTTCCATCAAGGTTAGTTAAAAAGGATAAAAAAGCTGAGGAAAAGGAAATATTAGACGTACTTCGGAAAGTGAAGGTTAATATACCTCTCCTTGAGGTTATCCGAAAAGTTCCAAGGTATGCCCGGTTTTTTAAGGATCTCTGTACGACAAAGAGGAAGCTTACCGAAGTCGAGAAAGTAAGCTTATGAGCGAACGTCTCAGCCGTTTTCCAACGAAAGTTACCACCCAAACTAAAGGACCAAGGTATGTTTGCAATCCCTTGTATAATTGGTAAGGTTGAGATTAAACGAGCTATGTGTGACCTTGGTGCATTAATTAATGTAATGTCTCTATCTGTCTATAAAATGGTCACTAACGATCCTTTGAAGGATACAAAGATTTCGATACAGCTTGCCGACAGATCAGTAATCTATCCTGAAGGACTCTTGGAGAATGTATTGGTGGAAGTAAACGACTTGATATTTCCCACCGATTTTTATATAATCGACATGGAGAATGAACGCACGAACACATCGTCTAATATTCTTTTGGAGCGTCCTTTCCTGAGCACTGCACACACAAAAATTGACGTGAGAAACATAATTTTAACTATGGAGTTTGACGGTGAGATCGTTAAATTTGACGTATATAAGGCAATAAGATATCCTGATAAAGTGGAAAGTTTAAATTCTGTCGACTCAATTGATCCTTTGGCTGACGAATTTTTAAAGACTAATTTCTCTTTTGATATATGCAGGGAGCTGGAGGGTCATGATGAGAACGTGAATTATGATCATACAGAATTGAATTTGATTTCTTCTAAAATCTTACCTTCCGTTCTGCAGGCACCCGAAGTTGAACTTAAACAGTTGCCTGACCACTTGAAATACGCCTTCCTCGGACCAAACAACACTCTGCCAGTAATCATATCAAAAGGGTTATCCGAGGAGGAGGAAAAAGACTTGATCACGGTTTTGCGCCAAAACAAGGGGGCTATAGGATGGACCATCGCTGACATAAAAGGTTTGAGTCCATCTACTTGTATGCACAAAATTAAAACTGAAGAAGGCGCAAAACCAACACGTGAGGGTCAACGCCGGCTGAATCCACCAATGATGGAAGTGGTAAAAAAGGAGATACAAAAACTCCTAGATGCAGATATTATATCCCAATTTTCGGATAGCAAGTGGTAAGTCCGATACATGTAGTTCCTAAAAAAACTAGAGTTACTGTGGTTGAAAATTCTGAAGGAGAACTTGTACCAACACGAGTTCAAAATGGGTGGAGAGTCTGCATCGATTACAGGAAGTTGAATTCGTTAACTCGGAAAGACCATTTTCCTCTTCCATTTATAGATCAAATGATAGAACGATTAGCCGGTAAATCTCATTATTGTTGTCTTGATGGATTTTCAGGTTTCTTTCAAATTCTAGTAGCACCTGAAGATCAAGAAGAAACGACATTCACGTGCCCCTTCGGTACCTTCGCCTACCGACGTATGCCTTTCGGACTTTGCAATACACCTGCCACATTCCAAAGGTGTATGATTATTTTTTGATTTTGTTGAGAAAGGTATTGAGGTCTTCATGGACGACTTCACTGTTTACGGTAATTCATTCAAGGAATGTCTATTAAATTTGAAAAATGTGTTGCGTCGGTGCCTAGAATTTGACATTGTTTTGAATTATGAAAATTGTCACTTTATGGTTGATAAAGGTTTGATTCTAGGACATATTGTTTCGTCCAAAGGAATTGCGGTAGATAAGGCGAAAATGGATATCATACGTTCACTTCCTTACCCCACTTCGGTGAGGGAAATTCGTCCTTTCCTTGGTCATGCAGGTTTTTACCGTAGATTCATTAAGGACTTCTCTAAAGTGGCGCAACCATTGTGCGAGCTATTACAGAAGGATAAAATCTTCAATTTCGACCAAAAATGCCAACAATCGTTCGACGTATTGAAGGAAAAGTTAGTGTCGGCACCCATAGTCCAACCGCCAAATTGGGACTTTCCCTTCGAGGTTATGTGTGATGCTTAGGATGGAAGCGTTGGGGTTGTGCTCGGACAAAAGATCGGGAAAGAACCTCACGTTATCGCTTATGCATCCCGCACCTTGGATTCCGCACAACGGAATTATTCAACAACCGAAAAAGAATTACTTGCCATTATTTTTGCATTAGATAAATTTCGATCATATCTTCTTGGCACTAAAGTTATTGTTTTCTCCGATCATGCAGCCTTGAAGTACTTGCTAAGCAAAAAGGAGGCAAAACCACGACTAATCCGTTGGATCTTGCTCCTCCAAGAGTTTGATTTGGAAATCAAGGACAAGAAAGGATGTGAGAACTTAGTAGCCGATCACTTAAGCCGGCTTCCACTCACTGCGGTTGATTCTCCCATTCGTGAAGAATTCCCGGAGGAAATCTTGATGATGGCGCAAACATCAATACCTTGGTTCGCAGATATAGTTAATTACTTAGCTACAGGGAAGGTACCATCTGATTTAACGAGAGCCGAAGTAAACCGCGTTAAGAGAGAATCTCGTTTCTTCATTTGGGATGATCCATATCTTTGGAAGCATTGTTCAGACCAGGTAATTCGTCGATGTGTTCCTGAAAGCGAGGTAAGCTCAATCTTAAATTTTTTTCATTCTTATTCATGTGGTGGACACTTTGGACCGAAACGAACTGCTCATAAAGTCTTGGAATGCGGATTCTTTTGGCCTCTTATTTTCCGTGATGCCTACTTGTTCTGCAAAACTTGTGATAATTGTCAACGTGCAGGTAATTTGAGTCGAAGAAACGAAATGCCCCTTAATCCTATACATATATGCAAAATATTCGATGTTTGGGGACTTGACTATATGGGTCCATTTGTTTCTTCTTTTGGCAATTGTTATATAATTCTTGCGGTTGATTATGTTTCGAAGTGGGTGAAGGCTAAGGCCACTCGAACAACGATGCTAAAACTTCTGTTCAATTTCTAAAGAATTGTATTTTTTCTAGGTTTGGTACACCGAGAGCGATAATAAGCGATCTTGGCACACACTTCATCAATCGAGTAATTGATGTGCTTATGAGGAAGCATGGAGTGAATCATAGAATTGCCACGGCTTATCATCCGCAAACGAACGGACAAGCGGAAGTTTCAAACTGAGAAATCAAGATGATTCTTGAGAAAATAGTTAAGCCAAATCGCAAGGATTGGAGCTTGAAATTGATTGACGCTCTGTGGGCTTATCGGACTGCATACAAATGACCTATTGGCATGTCACCATACCGCCTTGTGTTCGGTAAGCCGTGCCATTTACCTGTCGAGTTAGAACACAAGGCATATTGGGCCGTAAAACAGTGCAATATGGAGCTAGAAGCGGTTGGCGAAACACGGAAGTTACATATACAAGAGCTTGAGTAAATTCAGAGAGATGCCTACGACAACGCAAAAATATATAAGGACAAAACAAAAGAATTTCATGATCGAAAAATTATTTCTAAATCTTTTTCTATCGGGCAAAAAGTTCTTCTTTTTAACTCAAAATTAAAACTTTTTGCAGGTAAACTTCGGTCAAAATGGAACGGACCTTATACAGTAACTGGAATATTTCCTCATGGCGTAGTCGAAATTGAAGATAATTCAGGAACTCGGTTTAAAGTCAATGGACACAGGGTTAAACCATATTATGCGAATAGCGAAGTTTGCTTAATTGAAGAAAGAACCAATTTTAAACAAATTCAACAAATTCCAACCATCTTCATCTTCTCAAACCCGTCGCTCATTCCCCAAAAAGCACGAGACCATCATCCTTTCTTCCTCTCTCACCGTCGCCCTTGCTAACGTGTTTTCAACCTCTCCACTCATAATGGTATGCACAATCGGGGGATGTAGATGCTGGTTTTCCACCGACAACATGATGTTTCCAGTACCTCCCACATGGTCGCGGTCGATATTAAATCCGAGGAGTTCTCTGTTCTTTCTCTTGCACTTTAATTTTTTGTTCGTTTTTGAGGCAAAACGTTTTAAGTTAGGGGGAGTAGAGTGTCGGTTGTATTCCCTTTGTTTTTTTATGCTTTGAATCTAGTATTGTTAGTTGAATTGGTCGGAAATTTCATTGATTGTCTTTGTCTTGGTGAAAATTTTGGAATGCTATGCTTGTTTGGAACACATGATTATTTAGGTTATGATATTCTTGATAATGGATAGCATGGATGATAAGTTGGTATTTTTGTGATATTCCATGATTTTTTTTGTTGAAATGTATTAGCTCAATGCATGAAAACAATTGGTGGATTTGAGCCATTACGAGCATATCATTTTCGCTCTCATTTGTTTGATTGAGTGTGTCGAATTTGACATTGGCATTCTAGAACCTGCATGTTAAATACTGTCGAGATTTCACATGAACATGATGCTTAAAAATGATTTGGTCACCTTAGGATTAACCATTCCGTTTCCCCACTAAATAGCCTACCCATGCATATTTTCCCTTAGTAACCACTTTGAGCCTATTTCCATTTCTTTGTTTCCACCATATTCATAAACCCGAGCCTTTTTATTTTATCCCTCTTTTCTACCTTTTTCAGGGCAAGTGAATATTTTACTGTTGTATTCTCCATCACAAATAAATGTTGAAAAAACAATAGCAGCTCGAAAAAAAAACTGTTCGAAAAAAAAGAGACATGAAAGAAAAAATGGAAACAACACAACAAAGTGAAAAAGAAAAATGCATTTCGACGAGAAAATTGTTGTTTGATATGTCGTTTTTTATCGTTTTGTGCTTAATATTTTGATGGAGTTGAGATTATTATTTGTTAGTTCCTTGCCTTGAATTTTAGCCATATTTAGCCTTTTCCCCACCTTTACCTAAGCCACGTTACAAACCAATAAAAGACCCTTTGATTTATGCATCTTGTTCTTATTAGTAGTGGAGATTTGATTTACTTGCAGGCTTATGGTAATATCGTTCGATTCTGACATTGAGCGTTTCTTTACCCCAACACATTGAGTGATTTGAGTGAATCCCGATAAGGTATTGAGTTATGAGCATTGAGATTTAGAATGAATGGATATTACAATTGCACTTGACTTGTTTCAATTAGTGATGTTCAGTTGATTGATTTCTTGACTTCAATAGTTTTTGTGTCTCTACCTTGCTTCCTTGAATATGAAACTTGACAAAGAACGTTTAATGAAGTTTTTGACTGATTTGGTTAATCATACTTGAGGACAAGCATGAGATAGTGAGGGGAATTTGATGAGTGTTCAGAATCGTTAATATATGTTCGTTTTCTTCGATTTGTGAAGTTATTGCTGCTGATTTGGTTGTGTATGTCTATTTCGTGCAGGTCCTTACTTTCCAGAATTGGTGATAAACGGGCGAATTCTGCATTTTTTATTATTTGGTCATGGCTGGAGACATGGGCACGACTCTGGCACGACGCGGTCTGACATGGCAGTTTCTAGAAGGTCCAGTCAGCGGCGGTTTCTAGGAGACTTCGTCTGCACGCCTTCTGGAAGATTGACGAGCATAGTGCATTAGGAGAGTTTAAGTTTGAATTTAAATTTAAAAATAATTATCTTTTGTATTATTTTTATTTTCTTTGTTTATCCTTTAGGCTTTGAGAGGCTATAAATACCCACTTGGGGTAAGCCAACTCATCATTCAGAATACATTCTTCTTTTCTCTCTAGTTTTTATAAAAGTTTTCTCTTTTCCTTTTCAAGTTCTTTTTATTTTTCTTTATTTTCAAGTTTTATTTTTATGCTAAGTATGACTTTTGTCATGCTTAGCTAAACTTTTCATAAGCCGAGAGATGTCGCGATGATTCAATTCCAACGGGAGAATTGAAACAGTCCCTTAATATCTTCATAATCTCTCTCTCAATCTCTGCGCTTATTTTTCAAAATCAAAACAGTTTTCAAAATCGAAGATTGACTTTGGTCAAGAAGTTGTTGTGATTAAACGTGTGGGAGGAAGATTCGGCTTATTATAGAAAGCAATTCGACTTCCTGGGAACACACTTGGCAAGATAGCTTCGCCAAGAGGGAATTGAGATCGGAATTGACGGTTATAGAAACAATAATCCGAGTCGGTCGCCACGAACTTAAACGGTATTTGATCTACGACAATAGATGTTGTTAGAATCAACTACCGAAGCCGGAATCAAAGATTGTCTTGGGTATTCGGTATACAAGATAGAGTCAAAAGGATAGCCCTTGTACACAAAGTAACCGACGTGAATCCCGAAGAGAAAATCTTATTCGATGATCTAAAGGAAATTGAATCAAAGCGAAGTTTGAGGCTACTTTTACCGTATTTATTCACAATCTTCATCTTCTTATTTTTACTTTAATTACTTTTATTTAATCACTTTATTATCTTTTACTAAAATCCCCCCATTTTTACTGTTTCACGCCTGGCATAAATAATTCAGACAAAAATTTATAATTTTCTAAGTCCCTGTGGATTCGACCCTACTTCTCTACGCTACGAATTTTCCTTTAATTATTATCCGAGAAGAAGGAATTTATTTTGACATCAAAACGACAGTTGTCAGTCCCTCCAGACATTCTACCAGAGGTGCCCACCGATGTGCCACTATTGGAAACCCATGTCCCACCCATACCAGAAGAAAGCCACGGTGACACCGAGGAGTTCTTCATCCTTCTCTACCACCTATAGAAGCAGTGATACTCCACCCCACTTCTTCACTGATGAAGATTTCACGCTAGCACCGAAACTGCTTGAGTAGGATTCTATTCCATCTCCAGTTCGATCAACACCACCAGCCCCAACAGAAGCTCCTAGTCCACCACCAGTTCCAGCACAACCGACTCCCGCGACCGAGCATTCCACTCCATCTCGAGCTTCGACCAGCAAGAAGTGATACAAGAGAATGGAGGGGCGTATACTTCAACCTCTCCTTCTCATCCAAAAGTAGTAGACTCGAGATCCGAGAGCCCTTCCTCTCCTAAACGACGCCTCACGAGGGCGTCCAGTTAAGCCACGCCAGTTTTTGTAGTTTTTGTTTTCTTCGCATTTTCATATAACAACATTTACTGTAGTTTTCATGCATTGAGGACAATGCATCCCTCAAGCTTGGGGGAGGTGTTGTCCATTCTGCCATACTTTGTTAAATAGTAATTGATGTTAATTGGTTGAAAATTTTACTTGTCATGACATAAGCAAGTTAGGATTATTGTTAGGAATGAATTAAGGATGCCCAATGATGAATGCAAAATTTTATTGCCTATGCCAAAATTATTGTAAAGATTATCTGAAGAAGAGAACCAACCCTAGGCTTGATCTTTTGAAACTTATAAACACGATTGTAGGTTGTCTTTGCTCTAGGTAATCCATAAAATTTTTAGGAAAGAACTTTCTAATTTCTGAGACTTCAAAAATATTCTAATGGTAAGGTAAAAACTCTCTAGTGTTTAAAAACTTGAAAACTAGAAAAATACAAAGAACCACTCCTCTGTGCAAATGCATGAATAATAAAAACTCCAAAAGAAATTAATAGTAGCCAAGGCATATGAGTGAATGAAAGTAGTCACATGATGACTCTGCCCGACTAGCTTGGGGGTGGAAGGTATGCTCCCTTTCACCTAGAGTGTGGAACGATAGTTATGATGAGTTGATTCCCCTATATAAAAAAAGTGTGAATAAAGAGAATAAAAGTTGATAAATAACTAGGAGTATAAGCTAAGCCTGATGAATAATTTGTTGCCTTGACAGCCTAGAAGTGCTTACTTTAAGTTTTCTAATTACCTCTATGCATAGACTGGTCACATTCAAGCACACACAATAGAAAAGGATCTTGACTAGCGAATGGACTTAACTAATATGACTGTCGAACATGTTGAGGCCATATTTTTGCTGAGTGCTGAAATCTCAAACCTGATGATGTTCTTGATACTGCTTTGCCATGACAATTTTGATTTTCTTCTAGCTATTATCCATTACTTGAGGATAAGCAATAGCTTAAGTTTGGGGGTGTGATAACTCTGTAAAAAGACTTAAATTCTAGTCTTTTCACTTAAGTTATTGCTAGTCTAAACAAAGTATGCACTGTATTTTTAGTTTCATTTAGTTACATATAGGTTTTGGTGGATAAGTTTTACCTAGGCAAGATTTATTTGGCTTAACTGATGCTACTGAGGAGAAGGGGTTGTTTGAGTTGTGTTTGTGCAGGAATTCTATAGAGGAAGAACATTTCAGTCGTGACAATGAAAAGTTGCAAAGGCCAATGGAGCAGATGAGAACGTGAGGAGCATATTTATCTCCCCGAGGTAAGATTTATCTAAAGAAGTATGAAGCAAATGTGGCAAAACCACCTATGTCACATGCCAGTTGGATGACCCGCTTCACGTGCAAGCAAGCCTTGAATATCCTGACAACCGCCAGCCGCCTTTCCTTTTTAAGTTTGGGAAATTAATAACGACTAATTAAGGAAACTCCAAAAGCCTGCAAAGCCCTAGGAGATTATTTTTATAATTACTAACTGTAGCCGCAAAAATAAAGAGGCAAGAAAGAAGAAAGAAGAGCTTTACCTTAGGCGTGTGCAAGCAACTGCAGTGCTTTCTCTCCGTCTACCCCCCAGTCTTTATTGGTGTCCTCCATAGCCAGACGATAGCAGAGCGGTGATCAGGACTCAAGAGAGAGTGATCACCAAGGCAGGCGTGGTGCTGATCAGGATTGTCACGACAGAGCCCCCGGTTTTAGGAGTCATTCTTCTTTTGTTCTAAAACTCTTATTTTATTTGGGGTTATATTAAGCGATTTAATCATGGATGATCTTTGATAACACCATGAATGCTTTACTTGGTGTTAAACTTTGTTTTGCTTGAATAATATTTTATGTTTATGAATGATGAATTATGTTTGCTTATGATTATTTTGCTCATAGTTTAAATATTTTACCTTAACACTGTAAGAGCATCGAGAGATCGCCTGGGGTTTCGGTAAAACATGTCTGGGCATTGTAAGAGCATCGAGAGATAGCCTTTTGTCTAGAAAGTGATTCTTGAATTCGAGAGAATTAAGAGAGATCAACGTGAGCAAAGGAATGAATCAGAGATGGTGAAGTTCTAACTTGTCTACCTTAGAGATAAGGAGTGAGTTTCAAACGACTAAAAGGGATAAAGGCTAGAGTAGGTTAAGACAACGTCTATAGTTAACGCCGAGAGGTATTGCCATAGCAACTATCTAAGAATACCTAGTAATCCTCTCGGGCAGTTTAGTGAGTCATAATAATTCATTTTGGGCTTAAAATAATTGTTGTCGAGATAATAGTTTAGCATCAGTGCTCTGTGAGACGTCTGAATATGTGAGGTTGTATGCATTATATTTAATTCAATACTTGTTTTGTTTTGTTTTATATGTCTGCATATTTTATTTGTCTCGACCACACTTGTCTGAAATCATTGAATCATTATTCTTAGCTCCTTAATAATAGTTCTTAGCTTTAATAATTAGTAGGATTAATATGTGGCATTAGTTCTAGTTGTGGTGAAAAGATATTTCTAATTCAATCCCTGTGGAGACGATACTCACTCACTACTATATTACTTGCATCGATTGTGTATACTTGCATAGATTAGCTTGCCTTAGCATATACATTTACAAGCGATCAACACCTATCCAGGCATTCAAACACAAGCGAAGAGTTTTCCAGTCTTATTTTATCTCTATTGTAAATATTTTGTTCTTGTAAGCTAAATTCTTGTAAACACCCTACCTTTGAGAGGTTTATTTTTTTACTTCTTTTTATCCTTTTGTAAAGGGATTTTGGTTCTATCTTAGCCAAGTAAAAAGATAGG
Organism: Hibiscus syriacus; assembly: GCF_006381635.1. Taxonomy (NCBI): domain Eukaryota; kingdom Viridiplantae; phylum Streptophyta; class Magnoliopsida; order Malvales; family Malvaceae; genus Hibiscus; species Hibiscus syriacus. The sequence goes on along the minus strand of NW_024063507.1, from coordinate 3,107,047 downwards.
GAGTTTGTAAAGGTTATCTCTTTGTCTGTGAAAAAGAAATAACAAATCAGTGAATTTGTTAAAAAATCCTAAGTGAGGAGCTTAGGTAGTGGAGGTAGACTTAGTTGAGAAGTTGAACCACTATAAATCCTTGTGCCAAATTTTCTCTATCTTTTTCTCTTCTTCTCCCTAAACATTTTATTGTCAATTTACCCCCTTGTGCAATTTTCGGTTGTTCAATTGAGCCTCTCAAATCCTAATAATTGGTATCAGAGCTTGACTTGTTAGAAGGTAACCACCTTGAGACGATCCTAGAAGAAGCTCTATCGATTCCCAACGTAACCGATAAAGAGATGGCTTCAACCTCCGGTGCCTATTACATTGAAGATTCACAACCGATAAACTAGTCACCCTACTTCAATGGAGCAAATTATGCCTATTGGAGGAATAGAATGATGCTCTTCATTCAATCCAATGATCTAGGAGCATGGAACTCAATCGTGAAGGGTTACTCCACTCCACCCGGTGAGATGGACGATTGGAGTGATGGAGAGAAGAAAAGGTTTCATCTCAATTCTAAGGCTATGCACATTCTCTTTTGTGCATTAAGCCCAGATGAATATAGAAGAGTCTACTCTTGTTCCAATGCCAATGAGATATGGGATAAGCTCCAAGTCACTCATGAAGGAACCGATAAAGTGAAGGAAACCAATATAATTCTTCTCAACCATAGCTACGAGAATTTCAAGATGAAACCCGATGAAGACATCAATGCTATGATAGATAGATTTTTTCGTGATTGTCAACGGTCTAAAGGGATTTGGAGAAGTAATCCCTAACGAGAAGCTTGTGAGGAAAATAATCTACTCTCTTCCAAAGCCTTGGCAATCGAAGAATACAACGATCATTGAGGCTAAGAATCTAAAGTCTCTCACTCTCGATGAGTTGATTGGTCTGCTTCAAACTCATGAGTTGATGGTGAAGGAAGAGGAAGATGATGAAGAAAAGAATGACAAGAATAAGAAAGAAAAGAAGAATGAGGTAAGTATTACCTTTAAATCAACTAATGAGAGCTATGAAGATTCAAATGAAGAGATGTATGAAGACGATGATGAAGAAGAATAGATGGTCAAGCTCTTGAAAATATTCAATAGATTTATGTCTTCCAAGGTAGTGAAGCATGAATCGAGCAAGAAGAAGAGTCCCCTGGTGTACTTCAATTGTCAAAGAATGGTGCATGTCAAGTATGAATGTCCCCTCCTAAATAAGAATGGATTATCCAAGAAAAAGGCATTTGTGGCAGTATGGAGTGATGAAGGTGACTCCAATGATGAAGATGGAGTAGTCAATTTATGTCTCATGGCCATCGAAGAAGATTCAATGGTATATTCTAACTCAAATAATTTAAATTCACATTCTTTTGATGAGTTGCAAGATGCTTATAATGAGTTGTATTTGGTATTTGAAACCATGAATTCCAAATATAAGAAATTAATTTCAAAACTTAAAGTTAAAAATGATTTGGTTTTGAAAGAAAAAGTTGATTTTGAAATTTAAAATGAAATTTTGAAAATGATTTAGAGCTTTCAAAAGTCAAAATCAATGATTTAGAAAAAGAAAATTTTGATTTGAAAATTAAGCTTGAAAACTTAACAAAAGAAAAATAATTAATTTCTAAAAACACCTGATTATGTCTAAAAATGACAAAATGCTTACATTGTCATTTTTATGGTCATATGAGACATACTTGTCCCATAAAGAAAAGAAAATCTTTTAAAATTAGACAAGTATGGGTTCCTAAGGAAACAAGGGGCATTGAAACTAAATTTCAAGGATCCAAATCAATTTGGATACCAAAATCTACTTAAATGTCTCTTATAGGTGTATGGGAGTAATGGTGATGAAAATGAAGAAATCAACATGCTTTAGCCATACTCTAAAAGGAATGGGTAACCTCTAAGCTTAATGCTTTTGATTTTGATTATTTGGTTGCTCGTTTGGATTTAAGCATGTATGAGTTTTGATTTTAAATGATTTGATGTTTTTTCTATATCATGTATGTTAAGAGGAAATTGTGATGAACATTTTAAAGTTTTAAATTATTTTTTTTAATTTTAGTTCATCATTATAAATTTTGGTCAAAATTGGGTTTAAATGAAAACGATATCTCTCTAACAAATGATATCAAAATTTTCAATTGTATAACATTTTTGGAAGACTTTATGCATATGCACTTAATTTCAACATTTGGTATTGCATAAAGTATTTTAGACTTTGTTATATTGAATTTCATGTGTTACTAACATGTTTGTTACTCTTTGTTGAAATTCAATTTTGTTTAAGTGTCAAGCTTTTAAAGTCAAATTTTGTTCGGAATGCACTTTTTTAGGGGGAGTTTATTTATTTCTCAAATGATTTTAAGATAAAATTTAACACTTACTCTATAAAGTTATTTTAGAAGTTTAAAGTTTAATTATTTTTTATATAACAAAAAGTGGGGAAATATAGGGTTTGAAAAATTCAATTTCTTAATGAAAAAGGTGGAGCTGAACATTTTCACATATTTTCCAACAATTGGTATTTTTTCCATCAAATATTATTTATTAAGGGGGCGTTTTTCCAAAAACAGTTTTTCAATGTTTTGTTATATCAAAAAAGGGGAGATTGTTGAACTATATTTTGATATAACAATTTAAGGCAAAATATTTTTGGACTTGAATTGAATTTATTCAAATTTTTCAAAAATAATTCAAAGTCCTTAAAAGTGGAATTGAGCACAAAATGTTTTTCTGCACAAAAAGTATCGAAACTGTTCTTACAGTATCGATACCACTTGAACAGTGTTCATATGGTACCAATACCAAAGATAAGGGAAGTATCGATACTCTTTGGGTAGTATCGATACTACCAGCATTGCTCAATTTCCATAATGCAAAAATGGTATTGGTACCCAAAGGGGTATCGATACTACTTTACATAGTAGTATCGATACCATAGGTATAGTATCGATACCATCATGCCTCAACAGCTAGTAACGGCTAGTTGATTTAAATATAAACAAAGGTAGTACTGATACTCCCTTTAGGAGTACTGATACCCTCTGTTCTGGGTTGTTTTACTTTGCACGAAAATTGATCCTTAATGGCTCCAAAACACTCCCAACGGCTAGAAACGACCACAACAACATTCCAACATATAAATACAAGTTGAGGACACTTGAAGAAGGGTTAGAACACCTATCCAAGCATTCAAACACAAGAAAAGCGTTTTCCAGTCTTATTTTATCTCTCTTGTAAATATTTTGTTCTTGTGAGCTAAATTCTTGTAAACACCCTACCTTTGAGAAATTTATTTGTTGACTTCATTTTATCCTTTTGTAAAGGGGTTTTGGTTCTATCTTAGCCAAGTAAAGAGATAATAAGTTTTTAAAGGTTATTTCTTTGTCCTTGAAAAGGAAAGAACAAATTAGTGAATTTGTTAAAAATCCTAAGTGATGAGCTTAGGTAGTGGAGGTAGACTTAGTTGAGAAGTCGAACCACTATAAATCATTATGCCAAATTTTCTATATCTTTTTCTCTCCTTCTCCCTAAACATTTTATTGGAAATTCATCCCCTTGTGCAATTTTTTATTGTTCAATTGAGCCTCTTAAATCCTAACATAAATCTCTTGAATCTTTTGAAGAACTTGGCCATCTCTTCTTCTTCATCAGCATCTTCATCCACCTCTTCACTTAAGTATTTATTTCTCTCATTGGTGGATTTGAAGGCAATGGCTACCTCTTTATTTTTCTTGTTTTTCTGTTATTCATCTTTTCTTCTTTTTTTCATCATCAACTCATGAGTGAGAAGAGAACCAATAAGCTCATCAAGAGTTAGAGACTTTAGGTTTTTAGCATCGATAATCGTTGTCTTCTTCGATTACCAAGACTTTGGAAGAGAATATATCATCTTCCTCACAAGCTTCTCCTTAGGGATTACTTCTCCAAATCCCTTGAGATCGTTGAAAATCACGGAAAATCTATATATCATAGCTTTGATGTCTTCATCGGGTTTCATCATGAAATTCTCATAGCTATGATTAAGAAGACTGATTTTGGTTTTCCTCACTTTATTGGTTCCTTCATGAGTGACTTAGAGCTTATCCCAAATCTCCTTGGCATTAGAACAAGAGGAGACTCTTCCATATTCATCCATGCCTAATGCACAAAATAGAATGTGCATAGCTTTGGCATTGATTTGGAACTTCTTATTCTCTCCATCACTCCAATCATCCATCTCATTGGTTAGAATTGAGTATCCTTTAATGATTGAGTTCCAAGCTCCTAGATCGTTGCTTGAATGAAGAGATCCATTCTATTCTTCCAATAGGCATAATTTGCTCCATTGAAATAAGGTGACTTGTTGACCGGTTTAGAGTCTTCAATGTAGTAAGAATTGGATGTCGAAGCCATCTTCCCGATTACGTTAGGAATTGATAGAGCTTCTTCTAGGATCGTCTCTAGTTTTTTAGACCTTCTAATAAGTTAAGCTCTGATACCAATTCTTAGGATTTTCGATGAACCTCAATGATTAACCAAATGATTTGCCAAGAGAGGTTGAATTGGTTTTTGAGTTTAGAGAGTAAGGAGATTAAAAATATAGACAATTGGCATAAGGATTTATAGTGGTTCGATTTCTCAACTATGTCTACATCTACTACCTTAGCTCCTCAATAAGGATTTTCTGAAAAATTCACTAATTTGTTCTTTCTTTTTACATGATCAAAAGATAACCTTTATAACTCCCTAGCTTTTCAATGGCTAATCTAGAACCAATCCCATTTTACAAAAGGAATAAAATGTGTAAACAAGAAAATCTCAAAAAAGATGTGCTTACAAAGAATTAAACTCACAAAAACAAGACTTAAGGATATACAATTAAGCTCATACACATTATATACAAGAGAAAGAAAAATAGGAATGAAAGACTCTTCTCTTGTGTTTGATTGCTTGGATAGGTGTTGGTAACCATCTTCAAGTGTCCTCAACTTGTTTTTATAGGTTGGAATGTGTTTGTGTCCATTTCTAGCCGTTGGGGATAATTTTCCTATAAAATAAAACTGCCCAGGACAGGGATTATCGGTACTCTTTTAATGAGTATCGGTACTACCTTTGTAATATTTAAATAAACTAGTCGTTACTAGCTGTTGGGCTTGACCAATATCGATACTATGCTCATGGTATCAATATTATAGTGTAAAGTAGTATCAGTATCCCTTGGAGTATCGGTACCTATTTTGCATTCTGAAATTTGAGCTATCTGGAAAACTTATAGTATCGATACTACCTTGAGAGTATTGATACTTCTCTTACCTTTAGTATTGATACCACAGGAACAGTATCGGTATTGTTCATGTAGTATCGATACTGTAAGAACAATATCAGTACTACGTACCAAGAAAAGTATTTTGTTCTCAGATTATATTTTAATGGGCTTTGAATTATTTTTGAAAACTTTGAACAAATTCAATTCAAGTCCAAAAACATTTTGCCTTAATTTGTTATATCAAAATATTATAAAGCATGTTTCAACATAAATATTCAACTACATGTTAGTATTGTACTAACATAATTTAAACTTAAAATATAAAAGTCTATAAAAGCAAAAATTGATACTAAATCGATACAAACTTAAGTCATGCTTTCATCCAAAATTCAAACTTCTCAAAATACCCTTTAGCTTCCATAAATATTTATTTCCAACTTAAATCCCTCAACTTTTTCCAATTACACATTTAAACCAAAATTTTAAATTCTTTCTAAAATTCACCTCAATTTTTCCATTAAATTCATAATAGTCCTTCACTATTTATGATCATATCACATTATTCACATGAAATTTCAGAACTTTCATAAAATATTCAAATCATCACTTCAACATTCAAAAGCTTGCAAATTCATCCTAAATTGTCTTAGACTTCTCAACTTTAACCATCCAATTTAATAAACTTGCAATTCAACCCCAATTCAATATTAAATTCCAACAATCAGCAAACTAATACAAATTTCTAGCATTACCATAATTTACCCAAATGATACTCTTACATTTAATGACTTGCAAACAAAATCCCTTTTTATTGGACTTTTCAAATTCCACCCCAAATTTTACCAAATTTTGAAATTTGGTTCCAAACAACTTTCCAATCTTAATTTTTCAGTATCTAAATATTAAAAATTAACATTGAACACCCCAAAACTCACATTTAGACAATAATGTCCCACCATTCTTAAAACTTGTAAACTAACCCTTTTACACTTTCAAGATTCCAAATTGATCCAAATCAATCTCCAACTCACATAGAGTACTTCTAATATCATTTCTAATCCATAGGAAAATTTTCAACATTTTCCCCCAATTTCTTCCTATGGTCGAATACTTCATGTCACCTAAGGGGAACTTTTAGTTCAATTTCAAGCATGAATTTAATCTCCTATGATTTAAATTCATGCATTTCCAATCATCACAACATTAAATTGGATCAAAATCCCATCATTCTCACAAACCCTAGAATGTACAAACCTTATATATGCTTGTACAAATAATTTTGATCATTATAATTCTTTAAGAATAATCACCAACATAAAAAACATAAAAATCCTTCATCAATTCTTCAAAATCATCAAACCCTCCTTAAACCCTAATCATCAAATCTCAACACACAAGCATCTCCACCAAACAATATTAGTACCAAATGATAGAGAATTTCATGTAGGTTACTTCTCTATCGAATAGCTTAATCAAAAAATCAATCAAATAAGCTTGAAAATCAAATTTAAAATTCATACCTTGGAGAACTTGATGTTTCAGCTTTAAGGAGGAAATTGGCTGAAAATTTGATGATTTCTTATGATTATTCTAGTATTTAATAAATAATAAACATGGCATTTATCTAATTTAATTGAATTTAAAATTCAATTAATCAAAAATTACAAAAATTCCATTAATAAATCTTAAAATTATCAAATGTCATTGTATTATCTTTCATTAAAATATTCTTTGGTCAAATATGAATCAACTTAGCTTTGTTTTCTAATTTGGCAATACAATTTTTGAAAATTGCATTTTAATCATTAGAATTTCATTGTTTGGCCCAAACTGAAAATTACAACGTTCTGTGCTAAATTTCTCTGACCTAAAATATGGAAATAATATTTCCAACTATTTTCTAACATCCTTCAAATTTTCGTAATACGAATAACCGATTTCAATACCGAAATTTATCACTTTATAGTTTTTAACACAAATTCCGTATCGAAAATCTGATTCTCACGAAAATCCTTGTTTTAGGCCAAACTGTTCATTTAAAGGCTAAAATATAAAACTTTTCAAAATTTCATTTTTGGTCCCTAAACTTTTCAAAATTTACACTTAAGTTACCAAACTTTCAAAACTTATATTTTAGTGACTAGACAAAATTGGTGTATTACAAAAGGGGCAAGTTTCAGGCCCAAATAGGGAATTTTAAAGAGTTGATGTCGATACTGCACCATGCAGTATCAATATTGTTCTTGAGAAAAGCTTAAAATCAAGAATTTTAAAGAGTATTGAAATTCCTTAATGTCATTTTGGTATCGATACTCGAGGGAGTATCAATACTCCCTTAAGAGTATCGATACTTCCCCCTTTAGTTTTGAAGCTCTTCAGTACTAGGGTATCGATACCTTGGGTAGGGTATCAATACTGAAGAGAGAGTACCGATATTGCAATGCTAGTATCGATATAAAGGGTTTAGTTTGGGCATAAATTCAAGAGGATTTATAGAAGCAACTAAGGTTTCCCAAAAGCTTATAATTTCTTCCAAATAAGACTACAAGTGAGAACAATAATAATGTTTAACTCAAACATAGAACCGAGATACATTTAGGAGAAATAAGACTCGCCTTGTTTGAATGCTCGGGAAACGACCAGGACACCCGAGTTCCTTTAAAAAGGATAGTAGATTTGAAAGTATAGTTTCAGTTCGGATATATCCTTAGGAAGTGTGCAAGGCACTTTAAGCCGACTAACTAAGGCCGAGGCCTGACACTCAAAAGGGGTGAGTTAGTCAAGGGTATGGAGTCCGATGCAGAGATTTTGGGGGCCATATCCTCGGTAGACTAGAAGGGTGTGTGAGCTCCGAGATGCATTCCCTCAGTCGCACCATGATGTCTACCATAGAGTAGAGAGTGAGTATACAAGTACACTTACTAAAGTACAGCAGAACAATAGACTTGATAGCTTAAGCCTTTCAGTGGTATATAGTTAGTATGATTTAGTTGTTAGTGTGGCACTGTGCTAGTTAGCTTAGCGTTTGGAATTTGTGTCCTTACGCAGATTAGGTGGAGCAATTAAGGAGTAGTAGATGGACCAAGGTGCAAACCAGAGCAAATCAAAGTACGTCTCAACATTTTAAAAGGGAACGTATATTTGTAAACATTATTGTCCAATTGAGTCGTAGATTTATTTTAAAGTTGATTTGTATTATTTTAAAGTATAAATATTTATTTTGGGAGCTCCCCAATATACATTTTTAATTCTATTTTATAGTTGAATTTTATAAATAAAATAGTCGTTTTAAGCAAGAAAAATGAGTAAAAAGGTTGGTCAGCTACTCTGGTGGTTTTGTGTAGCATTTGATTGGTCCATTGTGTGTCATACTGGTCTAGGGTGTTACATTAATATTATATAAAAATGTCATTCCATAGAATAATAATAATAAAATAATTTATAATGACTAAAATAGGAGCAATTTGAAAGTTCATTGAGTAAATTGGAAAAATTGAAATTACAATGAGTTGAATAGGAGAGAGAGTAAAGTTCAATAAAGAATGGTGTAATTTACCCTTAGGTTTTGTGTGCAAAGAAGGATGTTTGTTTGTATTTGTGCAAGCATGAGCTCAGTTTGTGTGTATCTAATATTACATAAAGTTCTCGTTTATCATGTCTTAACTTTTCATTATTCAAGTAGGATACGATAAATGGTATTATTGATTTTTTTTTAAGAATATAAACGAAGTAAGTTTCATTTAAGTTACAACAAGGAAAAAGTAGTTGAGTGGCGTCAAAAAATTGTGGCCCATACCAAATCACGCCCGTGTGAAGAAAAGAACGTCTTACATTAACCAATATAGTTGACGACCATTAATATAAACTTAGTTTTCTGAATTCTAATTTAATTGATATCGTTATTAACAAAATATAAAAATATTTAAATATATTTAAATTCGTATTATAATTTAATTATAAATGATCTGATTTTTATATTAAAAAAATCCAACACCTCCAGCTGTGGAATCAATCCTAATATGTGAGGCCTACTCCTTGACGAATCCATCATGTAATATAATTGGACATCGCGGCTTCATCCATTTTCAAAATAAACTTCACCGTTTTTTTTTTTTTGGGACAAATTCCAGTTGTAAGAAGGCAACAGTTTAAATCACGCTAGGCCCAAATTCTTTTGGATAAAGTTAGGGTTTTATCAATATCGAGGGTACAAGAATTATTTGGCCCAATAGAACACCATATTTTATTTTACAATTTACAACAAATGTTATAGTACATGTGGAACTCGTCACCTCGAGGTGATAAGTTAGATTGGATATATTATTTTAATGATCCCCATTAAGTGGACCTCATGTGAACTATTATTTTAATATATTTAATATCTCAACGTGAGGAGTCTGTTATGAAATTAATTTTTATTTTAAAATTAATTAAATAATTTAAAAAAATAGAACTCGTTACCTCGACATGACGAGTCCTCCTGAAATTTAAAAAAAAAACTAGTTATTTCGAGCTGTTGGGCAACGAGAAACTACGACAGTCACCATGGAACTCGTCTCCTCAAAGTGACGAATTCGATCGAATTTAATTTAAAAAATATATTAATTAAATAAATAATCTTAAAAATATTATAATTTTATTAAAAAATAATAAAAGAGTTATTACAAACTAATACATACATTATAAAATTTATTTATATTTTTGTAGTTCTTGACGATGCCAAGAGTCGTCGAATGCGATTGATGTGGGACCCAGTACGTCAGGGTCGTTCACCTTGATTGTCTTCGTCTTCGTCTTCGTCTTCATTCGTTTGCTTCTTGAAGAATGTCATAACCATTTTTTTCTAAAAAAATGAATTAAAAATAATTATGACTTTAGAACAAAAGTTTCGAATTTCTCCAACTCTGACGACCCTTCTTCTTCTGGTAAGTCTTTCCCTCTCTTTTTCTTTTTCTTTTTCTTTTTTTTCTTTTTTTCTTTTCTTTTTTTCGAAGGGGTTTTGGCTGCCGCTTTTTATCTTCTTTTTTATTTTTTCATTTTTTTCTCTTTTTTTTTCGATCTACTGCCCATCCTCCCTTTTCTTGATATATTGCTTGATGATATAAAATGTTAAGGGTGATGGTTTGGTGGAGCTATGGTGATAGGGGCAGAAGGGTATGACTCTTCAGATTTTTCGAGGAGTGGTTAGATTTGTTTTTATTTTTTATTAGATTTTATAAGATTTGAAATTGATTTTGGTTTGATTGATTGTGATGAAGGCTGAACAGGGAAGCTGACAGCGACAGGAATGGCTCGGTTGTGGGCTGTGACGGTGGCAGTAAGCTTTGGGAGTGAGTGGCGGCGAGTGACAGGTGATTAACCGTAAGTTAGGGTTAGCCAAAGTGTTAATCATAATAGGTTATTAGGGTTTTGTAATTTGGGTCTGCTGGGTTTGAGTATGTAATCGGGCTTAAGCGTATAAAATAAATAATAATAATAATAATACAAAAAAAACAGTTATAATCTGAATAAAAGTGGGTGTCTACAAAGTGGAGGAGCACCGAACACACTCTAAGATTCGTCTTCAAAATACGGTGAAGAGATACTTATAGTATTTAATGTCATCATTACTATCATTGACTTGACTATCTTGTTGACGATATATCATATGATCCCTTTCACCCTTACTTGCTTGTTATGTTGAAGTTGCTCAAGTGTATTGCTTTGCATTTCATGTACTTCAATCCAATTTGGTTGAGTCCTAATTGAAATATAATATGGAGGAAGAAAACCAAAACTAAAATGAGATGCAAAATAATCAGTATAAAAAGAAGATGAAGATGATGATAATTTGTTGGACTTTGTGAATCTTGCCTTCAACTGTTCCCATTCTTCCCTCTCTTCTTGTGTCATGAGTTATGGTTCACTTACTTCATAATTTCGGAGAAAGGGAGAAAAGTTGAAATCTAGGTCAATAGGTGTAATCTCATAATGCATAGGGATTGATAATTGATGTTGATTCCATTGCTCAATATAGAAAGCGTGATTCCTCGGCCAATTTTTGATATACTTTTCTCGCATATCAATTTTATGGAGCGTGTTCATATCAAATATTTGCATATAAATTGGTTAATGAGATGTAAATTGATGCAACACTCTATTTGCGGCGTGTATCTCAACAATCATAAAGTGTAATAAAGGCATAATGGCACATCACAACTCCGACCCATCAAGAAATTCTAGTAGCAGTAACCGATAGATCTCTTCGTCACAATTTGAAAGCCAAAAAAATTGTAAACGTTAATCATAAAAGTTACTGTATATAAATTCAAACAATTTCAAAAAATAAGAAAATAACTAATATAATGCAGTTGAATATTTATCACATGTCGACCGGTAATATCGATCTTCATTCGTATATCTCTTTTAGTTGCATCCGACAAGTTGGTCTTGGTTATTTTATGCCTTCATCTAAAAAATATAAAAATTAAAATTAAAAAAGATAAAAAAAATGCTAAATTTAGTTAAAAAATAATGTTAAAAAATTATCTTGCAGTCAGAGAAAATTCAACCGGGGTTGGTGTCATTGGCGTAAAAAACGGGAACTGATACCATACTCAAGATTGTAGCAATACTAAACAACAAGCTACATCGGCTTTTTCACCCCTTTCGACGATTGTAGCCTTGCAAAGTTCCCGGTATAAAAATACCAAAATCGTCGAGCCTCAACTAGTATTATAACACTCAGTAAAATTATTCAATATAGGAAGATAATGAGCGTGCGTCAGATTTATCCGGTAATAACATCTCTCCAATCAATTGTAGAAGATACATTTAGGCTACAAATATGACCTACTCCTCGGTATAGTCGTTCGTCACCTGAAATTCATACTCCAACCAAGTGATTAGTATTCGATACCCGTCTGAGACCTCGGGTGGTGACATCCTTCCCAAAACTTCGTGAACAATACAGAATCGGTTGTAATCGTTATGCCTCACGACGGCTGTACAATTAACAGGAACACCGAGTTGGTAAGGGACATCTTCTAACGTAATCGTCGCTTCACCACTTGAAAAATGGAAAGTATGCATCTCGGGCCTCCAACGTTCAATCAGAACCGAAATCAATGTAGGGTTCACCTTAAAATCACATAGAAATGTGGGTGAATACAGGCCGGATTGTTGTAGATATATAATAATCTGTTGATGCAGATCTCTTAGTATTATTCCTCGTTGACGAATGCCCTATTTTTCTTACGGACGGAGTTCGAACGAAGAAATATATACATCATCAAGGCATAACATTTCTTCTTGGGTAGAGTTTTATTGGGAATTTTTCAGAACCTATGATTATCTCAATTTTTTTGTAAAAATATATTTTAAAAACCCTAAACCCCAAACTCTTATTTAACAAGTAGACAATTAAATTTTCAAAAAAAATCCGATCGAAGGTGACGAGTTCCCTGTTGACCGTTGGAAAATGACCGTTGTAGTTGCCAGTTGGCTAACGGCTAGATTTTTTTTATTTTCAATGTGATGAGTTCCATCTTTTTTCCCTTTTTCGAAATTATTTTAATGAATTTTAAAATAAAAAATAATTTCATAACAGACTCATCACATGAAGGTGACGAGTCCTATTAAATATATTAAAATAATGGCCCACATAGGGCCTACTTAACTGAAACCATTAAAATAATATATCCAACTAAACTCGTCACCTCGAAGTGATGAGTTCTAGATGTACTATAGCATTTGTTGTATATTGCGAAATAAAATCTGGAGTGTTCTTTTGGGGCCAAATAATTTTAGTTTTCTTGGTATTGAATAAAAAAACCCAAAATTAGATGACTTTTTTTTAAAATTTATATATAAATTAAAATTAGATGACTTTTTTTATTTTTTTAAATTTATATATAAATTATTCATCTATTAGTCTAGATCAAATATAATAAAAATTATTATAGAATATATTTTTTAATATAGTTGTTTCATTCAAAATGCTATAATTCAAACGGTTACATAATTGTTTAAAAAACTTAACATGCTAAAACAAATAAGTTAAAGCTAGAGGATTATCTTTTAATTTTAATAGTGAAATGAAAACGTTGCATTAGTTTAAGCATTTTTTAAAAAGTATGGATAAAATTATTTCAGATATAATGCTATGTGAGAAAAACACAAAAAACTGCAACGATTCATCTATTTATTTTCTAAAGTTTTAATTACATTTCAAGAGATATCTATTATTATTCTAATTTACTTCATTCGAAACTTATGGAAAAAATAATACTAATAAAACTTTGCAATGATATTTATTTCTCCATCACATTTGTTAAAGTTAAGTTATTAGATTACCAACAACCAATTGATCTAGGGGATAATGTACTAGGTCCCTTAAGCAATATTAAGAGTTTGAATCCTGACGTTTGTGAATTGAGCAAAATGGGTTGGGAGGGTCGCTCTCGTTTCTGCATTACCTGATCTGGATTAGTCGGTCAATAAATCGGATATCAGTGATTAATTAAAAAAAGTTAAGTTTGAGATTGGAATACCATTTAGTTTTGCCTGAAATATCTGTGGTGTGATGTATTTTGTGAAGAAACTAATCGAAAAAAATATGAAATAGATGATGAGGATCTCAAATTATTGCGTTCGCATAATTATACATATGTAAAGAGGATTATAATATTTTTGTGTATTCTTGTATAATTTACTATAAACAATATTTATTTTATCTCCATTATGTTGATTTTTACATCTAAATATGTATATTATTTTCTTTCAATTTTTATTAAATTTTAATTTCATGATAAATAAATGAACATTAAATCATCCCTAGAGAACGTGCCGTGCACAAATCTCAAGCCATGTGATTAGACGACTTGAGTTATTTGAATTTTAATGGCCCAATTCTTTTTGTATTAAATATGTATGTTCATACGTCATTGTCATTGATTTATGTTTATGGATTAATTACTTTACATATACCAAAACAACAAGGGCTATATGGATAGTCACTTGTTTTTGTGTTTTGTTCACTTTTTAGTCATTAATTTCAAAAAACATAAGATATTATCACTTTTGTTTTTATTTAATAAAAATTTGGTTAGTTTAGTTTTTATTTAATTAATATGTGGTCACAGCTAGTTAACTCTTGTTAAAAATAGTTAAATATTTTGATATAATCACACATTTAGTATATATTATTTATATATTCACTCAATTTAGTCATATTTTTAATAAAGTAAAATAAATTTAATCTTCCAATCGAATGATGTCACATGTTATGTCATGTAAGGGTGATAAAAATACCCGATTCAATTGACCTGATTGTCGACCCGCCAACCTAATTAAAAAATATAGGGTATTTATAATAAAAAACTCGATTTTTCAGGTCGAGTACCCAACCCGCAATTTTTTTTGTTTCTGGGTCGGGACTGGGTCACAAAATGTTGCTAGGTACACGCTGACCCAGTAGCTGATTTATTATATATATTTTTATTTTATTTTATATTAAATTTTTTATTCATAATTCTCAAATTATTTGACTCTAACATTCTAAAATCCTAATTTCTTAAATTTTAAAGCCATAAAGTTCTAAATTCTTAATTTCTTAAATTATTTCACATTAATGTTCTAAATTATTTATTAAAACATTTGAAATTTAATTATATTTATTTATTTTAATTTTTAATAAATTTTATTTCAATTATGTAATTTAAAATTTTAAATGAATTAAATATATTATAGACTTTTAAATTTTAGAACTATTCTATATGATTTTTTTAAAATAATATAATTTAAAGAAAAATGAAAAAAATTATGAATCGGCCACCTGTGACCTAGATTATATATAATATAATTTTATATATATTAACTTAAAATATTTTTATATTAACTTATTAAATATATTTTATTATTAACTTAATTTAAAATGTTTTTTTATTTTCTTTTAAAAAAATAAATAATTTATTTTAATTTAGTAAAAATATTACTAAATTGAGAGAATATGTATATAACAAGGATCAAATGTGTGATTATATAAAAATATTTAACTGATGTTAATGGCAGTTAACTCGGGATGACCACATCTTAATTAAATAAAAACGAAAGTGACATTTTCTTAATTAAATAAAAATGAAAGTGATCATATCTTATGTTTTTTGAAAATTAATGACCAAAAGTGGACAAAACAAAAACATAAGTAGTCATCTGTGTAGTTAACCCAAAAAATAAAAATGTGAAACAGGTGACAATTATATAATTTCGTTTTTATATTAAAGAAATCATCCAACAACCACAAACCGAAATTCAAAATTATTAGTTAAATTGGTGTGTTGGAGTTAAAGTGCTCAACAGAAGTATTAATCATATATACAAAAGCTTAGAACCATCCAAGATCTTGATTTAGAGCTTACTAAGTCACATGTATCCGTACGTATGTGTATACACACATATATATAACAAGAAGAATCGATGTATAAATTTATACGTTTTGTTTTACCATCCCCAGAAGGGACAGCAGCACGTAGGCTGTTTATGATTGTATATAATAGGAGTTGGTACTTAAATTTTTTTAAAAGTTTCCCAAACGATTATAAGATCATTGTATTTGACAATAACAAGCCACTGAGCTGGTAAAGGAGAGCTTTCGGCTTAGGGTTTGGTGTGGAAGTTGAAGGCATTTTGGAAGGAAAAGAAAAACACCAAATGGTTGTAGATAAGAATGAAACGCCACAATTGACTAAAGCAAATTGGAGTTTATTATTCAAATAAAATGTTAAACCAATTGTGTCCTACATGGCCAAAAAGTAAACATTTGCGAATTGAATTCTTCTTTTCTTGTCTATAGCATATTGCAACGCATATGTATATTTTCTTCCGTCGCTATCCTAATGATCCAACTAGCCTATACCGTAACACTAATAAGGAAGCATTTCACGCACCAACTTGGAATCCAATCCCTCATGTACTACTACTAATAAAAGTATTATTTTTTTAAGTCGCCCCACCCCTTTTTCTATTCAAATTGACACCTGTGTCACCAAGGGACCCATCACTTTTGAAATTGTCAAGTGAAATATGTTTGAGGGCCACGTGTCAACCACTTGTAATATATGGAAGAAGGCAACGTACTACTTTTTTCTGTACGAGATATTGGACCTGCAGACGGTGTAATATTTTGATTCTTCATCATAGATGCCTGATGTGTTTCTAAGCAAATTTGTACATTTTTCGAGCATATATTAAAAAAATTAAAAGTACATATAACATTATTAATATCACAGCAATTTGTGGTGTAAATTTTGGTTATGACTAATAGAATTGTCCCCCAAACTAACTAATCTTACAGAGATATGATCATGTTTTCTAGTCTTAGCGTTGGATAGAGAGATTCTGGCTTTACCTACTACGCATTTTAGGTTGACAAACAATGTGAAATACCGGAATATGTTGATTCCTTTTGACTTTATCGACCAGAGATGCTCCCACACCGGACTTGTTTAGCACAAGGACAAGTGGACTAGGCCTTTTCCTTTTGCAAGTTGATCTGCTCCCCATCCTGAGAATTGATCTCTTGTGTTTCTTGTCCTTATTTAATTATTTCTCCCAATTTCTATAATTAATTAAAAGTGTTTTTTAATCTTAATTGCAGGAGGATTATAAGGACGTCCTTTCTTATCCCGTTTATTTTAAAATGAAGATTTAAATCATAAAATTTTTTAGAGGATGCAGTTCTAGTAGATCAATTCCACTACAATCCATTGTTTTAAAAATTGGATCGGATCGGCCGGTTCAATCGAGAACCGTTGTCTAGTCAGGTTCAATCTACACCGGTTAAACCGTTATTAGTGAACCGGTCGGAACCGTTGAACCATTCAAACCAGACTGGTTAAAAATCGGAAAAAATCGCCAATTTTGTTTTTTTTAAATTAAACCAAACAACATCGTTTGTTAAACGAGCCAAGTCGAACTCGAGTATTGCTGAGCTCGACTC
The DNA here is from genome assembly GCF_006381635.1 of Hibiscus syriacus. NCBI lineage: Eukaryota > Viridiplantae > Streptophyta > Magnoliopsida > Malvales > Malvaceae > Hibiscus > Hibiscus syriacus. Next base: position 3,089,787 of record NW_024063507.1, on the reverse strand, counting down.
AAACTTGAAAATTTTAAAAGTAAGCTCAACTCGACTCAAACTCACGAGCTAAAAATTATCAAGTTCAACTCAAACTCGAAACATAATATTGAAACTTGAACTTGAAAATGCTTGAACTCAAAAAAAATTTAAAAGCTCGATTGAAGACTAAAATTCGAGCTTGATTGAAGTGAAATAATAGTTCACTTAATGCTCACCAAAAGTCTTCATAATTTTGGATGCTAAATTACCTTTATTATTTATAGAAGTTAGTTTGGATGCTCTTCTATGTTTCTTAGCCATGTGAGATTGTTTTGTTCTCATATTTTTACTCTTTAGACTTTTGGATGCTCTTCTATGTTTCTTAGCAATGTGGAATTGTTTTAAAAAAAAGTTAAACCAAATAATATTGTTTTGTTATGATTTTTTAACCCCAAATTTATTTTTTAATTATAGTTATATAATTATATTTTATTATTTAATATGTTTTACCTTAATTATTATGTTGTAGTTAATTTGAATCATTTTGTTTCACTTGATTTTATTGTTTTTAATTTATATATGTTATGACTTGCTTTGAAAATGACTTGTGATATAAAAAATTATTTTTTATTAAATATTTTTTGTATTTTTATTTAATTTTTTAAATAATTATGACATCGTCCGGTTCTTCCGACCGGTTAGACCGGTTCAACCGATTGAACCAATGAACCGATAACATGACCGATTCGCTAACCGATCTGATTATGAAAACCAGGCTACAATCACTTCTTTGAAATTATATTTTTAGGGACCCGTCTGTCTCTAATATCAGTCCCTGATTTATGCCACAACCCCGCTCCTATCAAGTTTCAACTCCCCAGTCCCCAGTGTCGCCCATCTCAATCCCTATTTCCTCCACTTTTTGACCACTTGAGTTCCTTCCATAGCTGAAGATCCATCCTTTGTTTTTTTTCCCATTAGTTTTCCTGAGTTCACCGTATATATTTATATATAGGTTCTTCATCTCACTGTTCTACGGCTGCCTAAGATATTCAGTGGAGTTCTTGAGGCTGCTTGAAAGAGAGAAAAAGAAAAGGAGGCTACTTTATCTAGGAAGTCTGAGCCAGGGTTTCGAATGAAACACACGGGTGGAGACAAGTATAAAGATGTCCAACAAACCTACGTCTCTCTCTCGCCTTATTATGTCCATCGCCGACCCATGGCCCTTTTCCTAGTCCTCTTCTCCCTCTAAAAAACCCTTCTACTATTGTTCTTCTAAGCTTCAAGTTTATTCCCTCTTTTCTCTTGAAATATTATATCCGTGACAGTAGTAGGCACGCTTCATGGGAAATACAAGAGGATTCAAGATCGGTAAACGGATAGTCCGGATTTCGAGATGGTTCACGCGTAAATCTCGAAACCCATATGGGTACCATCGCCTGACGCAAGCGGGATCGTTTCGCAAGTCTGAGACTTTATCCAAGTTCTTCAGTTGGGGTCGCCGCTTGAAAAACGGAGCCAAATCCATTTCCTCCGCCCAAACCGGCTCCGGTTACATTCCCATCGGCGAAGACCCCATCAAGGAAAATTCGACTGCAGTTCCAAAAGGACACTTGGCTGTCTACGTCGGCCAAAACAATGGTGACTTTCATAGAGTGTTGGTGCCAGTCATTTACTTTAACCATCCTTTGTTCGGCGAACTCTTGAGAGAAGCCGAAAAGGAGTATGGCTTTAGTCACCCAGGTGGAATCACCCTTCCCTGTGGATTCTCGGAGTTTGAGAGGGTCCAGACCCGGATCGCTGCGGGAACTGGTGGAAGGAAAGCGGCTTGGAAGCGCCACCATTAACTGGTTGCTGCTAGAAAGTTGATGACGACGATGATAATTCATTCTGATCAATGATTGCCATAATGATTTTCTCTAATTTATGGTTACGTAGATTCTGTTTACCATGTAATGGTTTTTCAGTTGTACATTATAGAGAATACTTTTCCTTCAAACTTACTTAGGTTACATAAACAATTATTTACGTCTATGATAACACCGATACATGTGATTGATTGTGACTGTGATATTAGGCACTCCTATATGATTAGGATTTGCTGAACTTTTAACAAATAGTAGAGAGTGAATGATGAAGAACGTGGACATGGTCCAGGGAGCTTTGCGTGGCAACCGGTTCAGGTCATTTAACATCCAAGTTGTGGAGGAATTTGTCTATTTCTAACTCTTCTTGTGATTTCCATTTTCCTCTCTAAGATTCGCCACTGAGGCCTTCAATACTTGTGACTGAGACACCTATGGTGACAAGCACTATTTGTCGATCTTTTCCTTCTTTTCCCATTAGTATGTAAATGAAAATATTTTCATCGAAGCCAACCACAAAAACCATATAAACAGTCTTCTCTCTTTTTTGGTTCTGTAAAATTTTATTGGACGTTCGGGGTGCCTTGTCTTACTTTTTTTCATTTTGTTTATAAGCCCAGCTACTTATTTGAAAGAGAACGGGGCCGGTATTTTTGGCGACGGCTAAAATAATTGGCCTAATAAGTTAGCCTCAAATTTATTTTGTAATTTACTGCAGATGTTACAGTGAAGCACAAAGGTGACGAGTTTGATTAAAACATATTTTTAATAGCCCCAGGTGCGTGGACCTCATGTGAGCTAATATTATAATATATTTCAAAGACTTCTCACGTTAATGTGACAAGTTCAATGAGAAGTAATTTTTTTAAATTCGGTAAATAATTTAAAAAATAAAAAAAATAAAGAAACTTGTAACGTCGAGGTGACAATTACCCTTGAATTTAAAAATAAAATAGTCGTTGGACAACGTACAATGTTTAAATTTTTAAAAATTTAACCGTTGAAACTCTTCAAGTTGACGGGACGAGTTTCGTCAAATTTAATTTTTCAAAATTAATTTTAAAAATTGTTTAATAATAATTTTATTACAAAAATAATAATAAAAGTTCTTACAAACTAAGACAATGCATAATAAAGTTTATTTATATTTTCATAATTCTTGACAATGCGTAAGAGTGATCAAATGGTAATGACATTGTGTTCATTGAGTACGTCATGGTCATCCTCCTTGATCACATTTCTCTTCGTTTGTTTGTTGAACATGTGTACTGAACTCAATCCACTTTGAAATCCACCTTCGAAATACGGTGATGGAGTACTTAAGGTATTTGATAATATCATTACCGTCATTTATACGACTTGGCTACCGAAAACAATACCTTATTGACCATATATAATATGATCTAATTCACCCTCACTCACATGTATGTCGAAGATGCTTGAGTGCCTGACAAGTACCACACCCTTAACCATTGACACACCACAACTCTGATCCTTCAAAAAATCCATGTGGCATCTTTCCCAAAATTGCTTGAACAACAGTGAATTGGTTGAAATCGTTGTGCCTCACTAGTGTCACACAATTAACTGAAACATCGAGTTGGTAAGTGACATCCTCCAACGTAATCGTCGTTTTACCACACGAAAAAATGGAAGGTATGCATCTCGGGACTCCAACGTTCAATCAGAGTCGAAATAAATGTCGGGTTCACCTTAAAACCATATAGAAACATGATTGGATACGACCCATATTGTTTTAGATATATAATAATCCACTGATGCGAATCTCTTAGGGTAATTCCTCGTTAAAAAATGCCACGTTCTTCTCTTGGACCAAGTTAGACTGAAGAAATATGAACAACATCATGGCGTAACATTTCATCTCGCGTAGACATTTTTTGAGAATTATTCAAAAAATATGATTTTTTTCTTTATTTTCTTGTACAATTAAAATAATATTTTTCCACTAAACTCATCACATCGATGTGTTTAGTTTTGCTTCACTATAACATTTGCTTTAGATTGCAAAATACATTCTAGATTGACCTATTGGGTCAATTATTTTTGCCGCCTGAGGTAATAGCCCAAAATTTCCAATGGGGGGCATGTATGGAATTCTCAAGTCCGCCTAGATTGGTTTAATCAATGAGATGGTTAGGTTTAAGTAAGCAACTATTAATGTCCTGAATGGAAGTTTTAAGTAGGGGCCAGAAGAAGGCCCAACCACTACATTTACATAATTTGTTTGCCTCAATTCCCTAGGCACTTAAATTATTTGGCCCAATAGGCCATCTTAGATTTTATTTTGTAATCTACGACAAATGCTACAGTAAAACAGGAACTTGTCACCTCAAGGTGACGAGTTTGCTTAGAAATATTTTCTAATATTCCTAGTTAAGTGGGCTCTACATGAGCCAATATTTTAATATATAAACAGAAACTCATCACCTCAAGGTGACTAGTCATATAAGAAATTATTTTTCTTGAAAAAAATTAGTAAATAATTTATAAAATTAAAAAACGTTAACTCATCACGTCGATGTGACAAGTTCCTCTTGATTTTTTTTAAAACAAACTCTCCATTTAAAAATGTTGGGCAATGGGCAACTACAACAGTCATATTCCAATGGTCAACATGGAAATCATCACCTAGGTAACGTGTTTGCTCAAATTTTTGAAAAACATAGCCATTTATAGCTGTTGGGTTTGGGTTATAAATAGGGTTTGGGGTTTAGGTTTTTAATTATGTATTATTAAACAAAAAATTGAGGAAAATATTTTGGTTTTGAATAATTCCCGAAAGATTTATACCCGAGAAGATAGTTACACCTTGTTGATGTCCATATTTCTCTAGTCGAACTATGTCCATAAGAAGAACGAGCATTCGTCAATGAGGAATGACACTGAGAGATCTGTATCAATAGATTACTATATATCTACAACAATTTGGGTTATATCCAACCACATTTCTATTTGGTATAATGTGAACCCAACATTGATTTCAACTTTGATTGAACATTGGAGGCACGAGACGCGTACTTTCTATTTTTCTAGTAGTGAAGTGACTATTACATTGTAAGATATCACTTACCAACTCGGTGTTATGATTAATGGTGTAACACTAGTGAGGCCAAACAATTACAACCGATTCAGTATTGTTCATGAAGTTTTGGGAAGAATGCCACCACTAGAGATCTTAGACGGGTACCAAATGTATATAACTTGGTTAGAGTCTGAATTTCAAGTGATCCGTGACACTACCGGGGAGGAGGTCATATTTGCAGCACAATGATATCTTCTCCAATTGATTGAAGGGATATTATCACTGGATCAATTCGATAATTTTGCGTAAATTATCTTCCTATATTGAATAATTTTACTAAGTATCTTCCTATATTGAATAATTTTACTAAGTGTCGTAATACTAGTTGGGGCTCGACGATTTTGACATTTTTATGCTGGGAACCTTGCAAGGCTACAATCGTCGAAAGGGGTCAAAAAGCTGGTGTAGTGGGTTGTCTAATATTGCTACAGTCTTAGGCTGGTATCGGTTCTTATTTTTTACGCCAATTACAGCAACCCTAGTTGAGTTTTTCTGGTTGCAAGGTAATTTTTTTAAATTTATTTTTTAAATATAAAATATAAAATATATATTTTTCTTTTTATATTATTTAGTGTAATGCCCATAATCTGTATACGTCTCATAATACAAGTTAAAGATGTTACATTAACATTTCAAACATTCTTTGTACATAAACCTTTAAAATTTTGTTCCATTATGAAACCTCCATTTGATAGTTTAAAACTATTTAAATAATCACAAATAATTAAAAAATAATTATTTATTATCCAAAAAAATCAATTTTAGCCAACAATTAGGCAGTTCAATGTTATTTCATAAACTATATAAAATTGCCTAAGAACTGCTTAATTTAAAAACTTTTAAATGACTATTTAAAACATAATATCATATATATATATATTACTCATCTATATGTTAGAATATAGCTAATGCTAGCCAAAGTGGAATAATCCTAGTTTACTGTTATAGACCATTCTAAAATAAATTCATCAAAACAACCAAACATATATAATATACATGCCACTAAAAAGTTAAAAGAACATCAAAGATGTCTTACTGATACTGTCGGTAAGTACTATTTTCAAAAGATGCTCGGGGGCTCCTCACTTCACGTCCTTTTCTTTATATGAATCTAAGCATGAAAATCATTACACACTAAGTAAAACTTAGCGAGGCAATAATAATTCAAGGTGAGATAGAACATAAAATATCATAAATTCATAAAACAATAAAGTATGTTGAAAACATTTTGATGTTTCGATATAATAAATTAAGTGTTAATGAATTTTAAGATTTTATATTTTAATTATATATTCGATTAAATTATTCGAATATCAAAATATTACTCCAAGTTTTCAAATGTCAAATTCAATCTATACTTAAAGTGTAAAATTGTGTTTTAATCTTAAATATTTTCTGAAACAAATTTTACAAAGTATTTCGAGCCTTAATCGAACAAAAAAATATTTTCTTTATAAAAGGATTTCAAGAAAAACCAGATTGCCCAGAGGATACCGATACTCCCCTTATAGGGTACCGATACCCATATGCAAGTTTTGGCTCTGAGAAAACAGAATGCTCTAAGGGTATCGATACCCCTAGTCAATTAACAATCGAAATATTTGAATTTTACACTGCAGGTACCGATACCCTATGTAGGGGTACCGATACCCCCACGCTCCTAACTATTTTATTTAATTGTTTTCACACAATAACGGCTCTATTGACTCTACTAATGATCCCCAACATTCAGAAGTGATCCAAGGAGTATTTAAACAAGCTTAGGAGCCATTGATCAACAACAATTAAGAAGAATTGAGAGAGAATCAAAGAGAAAGTATCAAACCCCAAGTTTGAGCATTTTCAAGCCTATTATTTCATTCAATATTCATTTTTGCTTTCAAGAACACTTATTGTGCTCAATTATATTATTCTTGAGTGTTCTTTCTTTATTCTAGAATTGTGCAAACATCTTGCCTTGTGAGATTTTTCTGTAAGTTTGCGAAATTTGTATTGTTCTCTTTGGGAGAGAGTGTTCTCAAGAATTTGGGGTATAATTCTTGAGGGATTTGTAAGGTTACTCTTTGTCCTCAAAAGAAAGACAAATTTGTGAATTTATGGAAAATCCTTAGTGTGGATAGCTAAGGTAGTGGACGTAGACTGTGGTTGAGAAAGTCGAACCACTTTAAATCGATGTGCAAATATTTTCTATTTTCTACAAAAGTTTCCACCAAAATTTTTATTGCCAATTCACCCCCTCTTGGCCGATTCGTCAATCGATTAACTCAACAATTGGTATCAGAGCCTCACTCATTTAAATGTTTAATCGCCTCTTGAGTCGATTCGAGAAGAGTTATATTGATAATCAAGTCATCAAAGGCCTCCACTTCAAACTTCGGCTTTGGACTTGATTCAATGCCCGTCAACAAACCTCATTTCTTCAATGGAGCTAATTATGCTTATTGGAAGAATAGAATGAGGTACTTCATTCAAGCAATTGACATGAGAGCATGGAATATCATAGAAGATGGATAAATCATACCTTCCACTCCTTCAAGAACATAGAGTGAAGCAGAGACAAGATTGTTCCAGCTCAACTCAAAGGCTATCCATATTATTTTTTGTGCTCTTATACCAGATGAATACGAGAGAGTTTCATATTGTACAACCTCTAAGGAAATATAGGATAAACTACAAGTCACTCATGAAGGCACAAACGAGGTAAAAAAATCTAAAATTAGTCTCCTAACTCATAGCTATGAAAATTTCAAGATGAAACCAGATGAAGATATCAAAGCTATGACGGATAGATTTTCAACGATTGTCAATGGTCTCAAATCATATGGAGAGATCATTCCTAATGAGAAGCTTTTGAGGAAGTTAGTTTACTATCTTCCAAAAGCTTGGCAATCAAAGAAAACGACAATCATCGAGGCTAAGAACTTAAAGTCTTTAACTCTTGAAGAGTTAATTGGTTCACTTCTCACTGATGAAATGGTGCTTCAAGATGAGGTAGACCTTGAGAAAGTTAACAAGCCAAAGAAGGAGACGGAGAAAAAGAAGAACATGGGAGTTGCTCTCAAATCCATAAGAGATGAGAGTGATTCGGATGACGAGGAAATGACATTATTTGCTAAATGGTTCAGAAAATTGATGAAGCCCAATCGAGGAAGAAAATTTAAGCGAAACGAAGGCTTCAAAAACGAACAGAAGGAGAAAGAACCTATTATTTGCTACGAGTGTAAAAAGCCGGGTCATGTCAAATATGATTGCCCGTAATTAAAGAAAAAGGGTCAATCCAAGAAGAAACACAAGGCTCATGTGGCTACATGGAGCAATGATGAAGGTTCCGATGAAGAGGTACAAGAAGTGGCAAACTTGTGCTTGATGGCCATCGGGGAAAACTCTCAGGTAACCTCTAACTCATCTAATTTTGAGGATTATTCTTTTGATGAGTTAGTAGAGGAATATACTGAGTTGGCTTCGGATTATGAGAAATTATTTTTAAAATAAAAAAATGATATTTCAAAATTGAAAAACGAAATAGTCTTATATTCAAGACCAACAATGAGCTTGAAAGTAAGATCAAAGAATTGCAAATCAAAATTAATGATTTTGAAAAGAAAAATACTGATTTGCATAACTTACTTTCAAAAGTTCATGATGATCATCAAACGAAGATTGATGATCTTAAAACTTCTTTTAATAAGGTTGGAACAAAAAGGTTTTAAAAAGGTGAGAATTCAAAATCCAATTTTGTTAAGAAAAGTTTTAGAAGCTACAATCATAGAAGTCCTCCACGAACCTTGAATGGTAAAATTGTTAGGAGTATATGGGTTCCTAAAGAATTCATTAGTACTAAAGATAAGGGTGTCCTTCATAAATGGATACCAAAGGGGACAAGGATTTTAGAAACTAATGAATATGGACCCAAAAGAATTTGGGTACCAAAAATTAGAAATTAATATATGTTTATAGGAAAAGGAGCATTGCTACAAGGCACGGGAAACAAATCCAAATTCATGGTACCTTGATAGTGGATGCTCGAGACACATGACTAGAGACAAAAGCAAGTTCATAGAGCTTAACGCCAAAAATGGAGGAGAAGTGACTTTTGGTGATAATTCAAAAGGTCACATTGAAGGTATTGGTACTATAGGTAATACCTCATCCATACAAATTAAAAATGTGTTATATGTGAATGGATTAAAGCATAATCTATTGAGTATTAGTCAATTATGCGATAAGGGATTCAATTTCATGTTTGAAATTAATGGTTGTAAAGTCATTGGCATTGCATCTAATCAGATTATGCTTGTTGGTCATAGAATAGGAAACATTTACATGGTGCATTTAGAGTCTATAGATATGACTAATTTATGCCTAGTTGCTAAGGATGAGCATGATAGTTGGTTATGGCATAGGAGACTAGGACATACTAGCATGAGTGTTCTACAACGATTAATTCAAGGAGATTTAGTAAGAGGGTTGCCTAAGCTAAAATTTGATAAAGATAAAATCTGTGTTGCATATACTAAAGGAAAACATCAAAGAGCTTGCTTTAAGTCTATCAATGATGTATCAACTAGTATAGTATTACAATTGAACCATATAGATCTTTTTGGGCCAACTAGGACTACTAGCTTGGGTGGAAAACATAATGTTTTCGTAGATGACTATTCTAGATATACTTGGGTTCTATTCTTAAGTACTAAAGATGAAGCATTAGAAAAATTCATCATGCTTTCTAAAGTAATCCAAAATGAAAAGGTTACTCCATAACTAGTGTTAGGAGTGATCATGGATCTGAATTTGAAAATCTTGGATTTACTGAGTTTGTAATTCTAATGGTATTAGCCATAATTTTTCAGCACCTAGAACTCCTCAACGAAATGGAGTTGTTGAGAGGAAAAATCAAACTTTAGAAGAAATGGCTAGAACTATGCTTTGTGAAAACAATTTGCCAAAATATTTTTGGGCGGAAGCCACAAATACCGCTTGTTATGTTATTAATCGAGTAATGATTAGGCCTATTTTGAAGAAAAATCCATATGAACTTTTCAAAAATAAAAAGCCTAACATTAGTTATTTTCATCCTTTTGGATGTAAATATTTTGTTTTAAATAATGATAAAGAAAATCTTGGCAAGTTTGATGCTAAAAGTGATGAAAGAATTTTTTGGGGTTATTTCTTAAATTCTAAAGCTTATCGTGTATTTAATAAAAGAACTGGTAGAAGAGTCTATTCGATGATAATCCCCTTCCGAGGAAGGATTCTTATGTGAATGATGATGTAAGTATTATACACACAAATGACGTTAGACATGCCGTTGGAGAATCATCATCAAAGGAAGAAGTAAAAGATGAGGAAACTAATGATGTTCTCGAGAATCAAACCATTGAAGAAAGGGAAGTCTCTTACCCAAGAGAGTACAACTATGTCAAGGATGGCGAAATTATAGGTGATCCATCCAAAGGGGTAACAACTCGATCTTCTCTTAGAAATATTTGTAATTATGTTGCATTTATCTCATACATAGAGCCTAAGAATATTAAAGAAGCATTAAATAATGAACATTGGATTATGGCTATGCAAGAAGAGTTAAATCAATTTGAGAGAAGTAAAGTATATACATTAGTTGAAAGACCTAGTATAAATCTACTGTAGGTACTAGATGGGTATTTAGAAATAAGCTTGACGAAAGTGGTAATATAGTGAGGAACAAGGCTAGACTTGTTGCTCAAGGCATGGCATAGATTATGATGAAACATATGCTCCCGTAGCTAGGATGGAAGCAATTAGAATTTTATTAGCATTTGCATGTTTCAATGAATTTAAATTATATCAAATGGATGTTAAAAGTGCATTTTCAAATGGTTTTATAAAAGAAGAAGTGTATGTAGAACAACCTCCTGGTTTTGAAGATTCAAAATTTTCAGATCATGTTTTTAAATTGAAAAAAGCTTTATATGGTTTAAAACAAGCTCCTAGAGCTTGGTATGAAAGATTGTCAAATTTTTTAATTGAAAAATGTTTTTTAAAAGGGAAGATTGATACTATATTATTTTTAAAGCATAAAGGTAAAGATTTATTAGTAGTTCAAATTTATATTGATGATATAATATTTGGTTCTACTAATGATGTTCTTTGCCAAGAATTTTCTAAACTAATGTAGAGTGAATTTAAGATGAGCATGATGGGGGAGCTCTCATTTTTCTTGGGACTCCAAATCAAGCAAAGAAAAGATGACATCTTCATCAATCAAGCTAAGCATGTCAAGGATATGCTCAAGAAGTTTGGACTGGAAAATGGGAAACCTCATGCCACTCCAATGAGTTCTTCTACAAAGCTTGACAAAGATGAAGGAGGTAAATGTGTGGATGTTAAATTGTATAGGTCAATGATTGGCTCTTTGCTTTATCTAACTGCAAGTAGACTAGACATTATGTATAGTGTTTTCTTATGTGCTAGATTTCAATCATGCCCTAAGGAATCACATTTACTAGCTGTTAAGAGAATCTTTAGATACCTTAAGGACACTTCTAGTTTAGGACTTTGGTATCCTATAAACTCTAGCTTTAGCTTGCATGCTTTATCTGATGCGGATTATGGAGGATGCAAAATAGATAGGAAAAGTACCTCCGGTACTTGTCAATTCCTTGGAAATATGCTGATTTCATGGTTTTCAAAGAAACAAAATTGTATTGCATTATCTACCACTGAAGCGGAATACATTTCAACGGGTAGTTGTTGTGCACAAGTTTTATGGATAAAACAACAACTTTTAGATTATGGAATTGAAGTAGGCACCATACCTATCAAGCGTGACAATACTAGTGCTATTTGTCTCACTAAAAATCCCATCCAACACTCTAGAACTAAGCATATTGAAATTAGACATCATTTCATTAGAGATAATGTCGCTAAAGAAGATATGATTCTAGAATATGTTGATACTTTGCATCAATTAGCGGATATTTTTACAAAACCTTTAGATAAAGAAAGATTTTGGACACTTAGGAGAGAATTAGGTTTAACTGACCTATCTTCACTTAGTGTTTAAAAATAATTCTAGCACTTTTAATTATTTTTAGAAAATGCTTATAAAAATGACATTTTTGATTTCATTCTTTGCTATTAATTAGGGGGAGTTTATGATTCATAGTGAGAATTAATTATATGTTCAAATAATGTTTAAGGATAGATTTGGTTGATTGAACATAGTTAATTTTCGTAATATGAGTTGCCAATACCACTGGAGAAGATTAATTTAGCATTTTGAGTGTTTAAACACAGATTTTAACTTTTCTGTGCGCTAGGTATCGATACCCCCTTTGAATGGGTATCGATACCCTCTTTGAATGGGTATCGATACCCCCTGAGGGTACCGATACCCCCTTTGAGTTCTGGTTACAAACTCTAAAAAAACCCATTTATGCCAAAACCCTCTCTTTTTATCTCTCATGTCGTAAGCCTTTTCTCTCACCCCTAATCTCTACATTTTCTAAAAATGATCGTTTCAAGTCAGATTTCACTCAGTTTTCAACTTCTAAACCTTCTAGCATCATTAATTTCGTGCAAACAACATCAAAATCCACTCAATCTTCAAATTTCAAGGTAACTTTTCTAAAAACTCTATTTTATTGATTTTTGAACTTAGGACTAGTTTTGGTTAGTTCTAGGTTGAACTATATATCGGGCTTTGATTACATAATATTTCTAAACTATATTCTACAACTAATTTCATAAAAAACACAAGATTTGATCAAATTTAGTTAATTTTTGAAATAATTTTTTTTCAAATTGTTGTGTTTTGATTTAATTATGTTATCTTTGAAAACTATATATTGATTTTCAAACATTGTTTTTCAAAAGTTGCCCATTAGGATTATTTTAGAGAACCTTGGAATATTGAGGACTCTTTTGAGTTTTGGGAATTGATTGTATTGCATACATATGTTTTAAATTTGCAGGTACTCTTCCAATTTCTTAATCATGTCTCAAAAACGCCCTAGGACATCCTTTAGTCGTTCAAACCAACCACCTAACCCACCTCCAAATCCACCTCATATTCAAAAAATTCCTAATCCTGATATTACTATTCGTAATTCGTGCTTTAACGAACCTGATTGTAGAAAAAATCTCTTCTTTAGGTATTATCAGTATTTTTAGTCATACAAAATCTGGGAAGAACTTATTCCTTCTCTTTGAGCTATAGAAGAAATAAACTTTAGATATTTTCCTACTCTTCAAGATTGGAAATTTGATAAACTTTTTCATCTCGAACCAGTAGTTTACGAACAACTTGTTCGAATTTTCTATTCAAATGCCGTTTGTATTCAAAACTGAGCTAGAACCAAAACAATAGGAATTCGATCCTATCTTCTAGGTCGATTCATCCATATAGATTCATAGTACATTGCTAACGCATTTGGATTAGATAATGATGGCTTAGATAATGAAAAAGAAACAGTAGGTTCTCCTTACAAGGTCAAGTCTAGTGCGAGTGTGTTAGATCACCATGATCGTTTTCTTCATCTGATGATGTATTGGTGGTTTAGACCAACTGGAGGCAAATACTCCACATTTAGAGCCTTATACCTTTGGTGGATACATTGTATCCAGAATAATAGGAAAATAAACCTACCATAAATTATCTTTTCCAAACCAACTCGTTGAAACTGTAAACATTTTCCCTAATAAGAAAGTTTGTGAAACTCTAGTTTACGGTTGTCTTCAGAGTAATTTGTTTGTCAAAGCCAAGCTTAGAGTACGGCTTGATGTAGCCATCCCTCTCAAAAACAAAATCAACTTGACATCTTTAAAGAAATCGGGATGGACATTGGATAAGGAAACTAATCAATGAGTTTGAACAACTGAGAAAACACCGAGAGCTAGTTCTTCACGAGCTCCACCTCCTCTGGCACCGGCAGCAGACGATGATCCAGAGCTTCAACAACTAATGCAAGATATTGATGATGAAGCACCCGAGGACATTCATACACAACAAGAGGAACAAATGCCTATATACTTTCGATCATTTATGAAGACATTTGATCTAAGGTTTGCATCCATAGAGTCCTATTTAACCGCAATGGGGGCTCAACAATGGGAGATGAACGAACGTTTAGATGCTCTCACTCTCGAGATGCGACCACGTTATCCTCCTCCTCTTGATCCTCCTATGGATTAAACCTTGCCTTGCTTTAGTTTTTCTTGGTTTAATTTAGAACTTATTGTTAAACATTTTGATGTTTTTGGATTTGTTTGTTATGGATGTTTAAACTTAATATATATTTGGTTTGTTTGAATTTTTTAATTTGATTTTAAGTTTTGCATCCTTTACATCATATTAGAATATGACCAATTACCATTTCATATTATTAATGAATATTGATTTATGAAACTAGTGGCTAACCTTTCTCTTGATTGTGTTCTTAACAGCTTAAGCTTTAAATTTCTAATTATCAATTGGCTAAGTTTTTTTTCAAAACCCTTGTTTCAAAACGTTTATAGAGTTTTTTTTAACAAAAATGGGGAGACGTGTTATAGTAAGGGGGAGTAAGATAAAATTGATTTCAAAGAAAATCTTAAAATTTCTTAAATGTTTTGTTATATCAAAAAGGGGGAGATTGTTGAAAACATTTTGATGTTTCGATATAACAAATTAAGTATTAATGAATTTTAAGATTTTATATTCGATTAAATTATTCAAATATCAAAATATTAATCCAAGTTTTCAAATGTAAAATTTAATCCTTACTTAAAGTGTAAAATTGTGTTTTAATCTTAAAATATTTTTTGAAACAAATTTTACAAAGTATTTCGAGCCTTAATCGAGCCAAAAAATATTTTCTTTATAAAAGGATTTCAAGAAAAACCATATTGCCCAGAGGGTACTGATACCCCCTTATAGTGTACCAATACCCCTATGCAAGTTTTAGCTCCGAGAAAAACAAAATGCTCTAAGGGTACCGATACCCCCAGGAGGTACCAATACCCCTAGTCAATTAACAGTCGAAATATTTGAATTTTACACTGCAGGTACCAATACCCTATGTAGGGGTACCGATACCCCCACGCTCCCAACTGTTTTATTTAATTGTTTTCACATAATAACGGCTCTATTGACTCCACTAATGATCCCCAACATTCAGAAGTGATCCAAGGAGTATTTAAACAAGCTTAGGAGCCATTGATCAACAACAATTAAGAAGAATTGAGAGAGAATAAAAGAGAAAGCATCAAACCCCAAGTTTGAGCATTTTCAAGCCTATTTTTTCATTCAATATTCATTTTTGCTTTCAAGAAAACTTATTGTGCTCAATTGTATTATTCTTGAGTGTTCTTTCTTTGTTATAGAATTGTACAAACATCTTGCCTTGTGAGGTTTTTCTGTAAGTTTGCGAAATTTGTATTGTTTTCTTTAGGAGAGAGTGTTCTCAAGAATTTGGGGTATAATTCTTAAGGGATTTGTAAGGTTACTCTTTGTCCTCAAAAGAAAGACAAATTAGTGAATTTGTGGAAAATCCTTAGTGTGGATAGCTAAGGTAGTGGACGTAGCCTTTGGTTGAGAAAGTCCAACCAATCTAAATCGCTGTGCAAATATTTTCTATTTTCTGCAAAAGCTTCCACCAAAATTTTTATTGCCAATTCACCCCCTCTTAGCCGATTCATCAATCGATTAAATCAACAAAGTATAATTCAAATAAATTCATTGAACTTTCAAATCGATTTATTCAAGCCATTTTTCTCATAAAAAACCTGAAAAATCATCATTTCATGATTTTATCAAAATCATGATAAACATTATCAGACATAATAATCATTTTACATTCTTTTCCATTCAGTTACATTTCATAACTTTCATCTTTCATTTCATAGCCCAATGTATATTTAAGAGAATACAAGGTACATGAGTCAGACATATTTACGCACTAAGCACTCCAGGTGCTATAATCAGAATCAGAATATGTACTCCAAGTGCAATCATATCATTGACCAACAGTGCAACATGAATGTACCATATCATAATCAAAATTACTCAATTTCATGGCATGCCAAGTGTACCTACGACTCTCAATGCAACGTACAATGGGCTTTCAGATCATATCATATTCATTTAAAAATCATCATTTCCATATCATAATCATTTTAAATATATCATCATAAAAATCATAACTTGGTCAGTTCATACCCTAAAATCATTCATAAAACCTTCATATAAGCATTATGGAAATGATCCATAATTAAAATAAAATCATACTTTAAAAAATAATATGAGCAAGTTTTCCTCGATTAAAATAAGTAAATAAATAAACTGCACTCACCTTTACCTTACTACCAAATATTTCTATGATATCATTTTTGTAATACCCCAAGTATCGGGTCAATGACCATACTGAAAGCATTTAAAAGTTGGAGGATTTAATTTGAATAACTGGTAAAGTACAAGAAATGAATTAGGAAATTGGGTTTAAGACTAAATAGTAAAAATGGAAGAATGATAGGGCATTTTAGTCCTTTAGAGGGAAATAGATTTAAAATTCATTTTAATTAGGGTATTTAAAAAGGGAAAGTTGAAAAAATAACTAAGTTATCTTCTCTTTTTCTTCCCCCGTTGCTCGTGCTCTCCTTCATAGCCAAAGGTAAGACTTCATTTAGCTAGTTTTTCCTTTTTTTGGGTTGTTCTTGAAACCTTAAGTGTGGTGGAAGCTTAAGGAAGGTTTAAAAAGGTTTAAAACTAATAAATGTATGATTTATTGAAGATTGAAGAAACTGGGTGTTTGAGTGATTTATTGAAATATGAGTTTTTATTGATGTTTACAAGTATATTTGACTTGTCAAATAAGTAAATAAGAGATTTAAAGCCTTGGATGTGATTAAAAACATGTTAGAAAAAGTAGTATGATTCTTGGTTTGGAGTGTTCTTTAGAGAATTTGGGTGTTATAAGAAGCTAAATGGAGGAAAGTTAGTTGGGTTTAGTAATGGTGAGTTTAATGATATTGTTGGAGGTAAAAGTAAGAGATTTAAACAAAATCAAGGTAAAAATCGAGTTGAAAATGGAAAATCTAGGTAAGAGTATCGGTATTGGAAGAACAGTACCGATACTATAGGTTTAAATTTGAAAAAATGAGATGAACAATATAGATACTGATGCAATTAGTATCGATACTGATGTGGGTATTGATACTAAGAGAAAGGTATCGATACCATGGATTTCAGAATACATAAATGGTATCGATACTGAAAGGGAGTATTGGTACCATAGTATAGAAGTATCGATACCATAGGAGGGGTACCGATACCAGCCAGCCTGAAATGTTAAGATAGGATGAAATTTAATAGAATTTCGAAATAATAGTACTTTTGAGTATTATTAGAAGTATAAATGTTAGAAAATATATTAGCATTTGTATTGTATGTGTAATTATGGATACTTGTGTGGATCAAAATCAAGGTCCTGAGTCTAGCAAGAAAAAGGGCAAAGATAAAGTTGCTGATTAGTCGGACATTAGTAAGGCATCCTATTGAGGCATACAAGGGGAGTGCATTAATTATGTACTTATATTTTATGATAGTCATATATGCATTTTGCTTAATGTATGTATTGCATTTACCGAATGAGCACTATGTGTACAACCTAAGAAATTCATAATTAGTTTATGAATTTCCGTATTAGCACTATCTGTGCAACCTAAGAAATTAATAATTAGTTTATGAATTTCCGTATTGGCACTATGTGTGCAACCTAAGAAATTCATAATAAGTTTATGAATTTCCGTATTGGCACTATGTGTGCAACCTAAGAAATTCATAATTAGTTTATGAATTTCCGTATTGAAAATATGCGTGCAACCTATAATAAGTTTATGAATTTCCGTATTGGCACTATGTGTGCAACCTAAGAAATTCATAATTAGTTTATAAATTTCCGTATTGGCAATATGTGTGCAAATTAAGAAATTTATAATAAGTTTATGAATTTCCGTATTGACACTATGTGTGCAACCTAAGAAATTCATAATTAGTTTATTAATTTCTATATTGGCACTATGTGTGCACCCCACGTAATTCGTAGTGAGTTTGTGAATTACCGTATCTGCACTACGTGTGCGAAAATCACTGAATTTATAATGAGTCATTGTTATTACGCCTCACTAAGTAAATACTTAACGTGTGTTTATTTCACGCGTAGGTTTTAGCAAGCAGAGTAAGGAGTGTATCTAAGATTGCAAATAAAGAGTCACCTCATCAGTAATTGTACGACAGCTATGTCTATTTTTGATATTATTAGTCGGCATGTAATAGAATTATGATAACACTCTGAAAAATATTTGATTTATAATGATGTAAAAAGATAAAATGTTTGAACATTAGATTTTTTTTTACATACTAAACTTTAATGAGCATTTTATTATTATTAAATTAAAATGTTTTATGAAGAAAACAAAATTTTACTGTTTTTCAAAAGAGGAAATGCTTTAAAAGTGATGTGATATATGTGTCTCGTGTACGGAATCGTATACGGGAAATGTGTGTTACACTTTTACTTAGGTTCTTTGCCTTTCATTTTTGAATCACTAGGATCAAAAGATTTGTTGTAGTCTATACAACAATCACATACGTAACACCATATTCAAACTATATGTTAGTATAATACTAACATAGTCTAAACTCAATAGTATAAAATTATATATAATAAAATCGATATAAAATCAAATCACTATTCTATAATATCTTCAACCTTTGCAAAACAACCATTCAATTCGATTAATATTCATTTCCATCATCAATCCTTCAACTTTCATAAACTTTGCATTTAAGTCACTAATTATGAATTCTTTTTAGAATTGACAACAACTTTTCCATTTAACTCAAAATGATCCTTCATCATTTTCACTTATTTCAATTCAATTACTAAAATTTCCAGCATTGTAGTATCATACTTAACTAGTGCCTTTACAATTGCAAACTTACAATTAAGTCCTTAAATTCCATGACCATTCAAATTCCATTATGGAATTTCATCAAATTTGCACTTTGGTCCCAAATCAACATTCTAACTTAAAATTCATCTTTCAATAGTTAAATATTAACACTGAATACCCATAATTGCATAATTTCTCATCAATGTCTCATAATTTTCAAAACTTACAAAATGATCCTTTTATTATCTCAAGGTTCCAAATTGATCCAATTGAACCTCCAAAGCATGTAGAACACATCTAATATCAATTCTAGACCATAGGAAAATTTTCAACATTTCCCCTTATTTTATCTCTATGGCTGAATTTCCCAAAGAACTAGGGCAAACTTTTCATTCAATTTCAAGCATGAATTCAACTTCCTAACATCAAATTCATGCTATTATAATCTCCATAACATCAAATTCAACCAAGATCCAACAAATATCCATAAACCCTAGCATGGCAGAAAACCATATATGCCTTTATACTTGATTTTAATCAACACACATGCTTTATAATTAATCAACAACATCAAAAACATAAAAATTATCCATCAACTCTCCAAAATCAAACATGTTCTTCAACCACCCAATTCATGAATCTCATCATCCAAGCATGATTTCCATGCAATTCTTATACCAAATGATAGAGAATTTAAAGAGGATTAATTCTCTATCTAATACCTTAATCCAAAAATCAATCAAATAAGCTTAAAAATGAAATAAAAAATTCTTATCTTAATGGCTATGAAGTTTCAACCAAAGTAAGAAGAAATGGCTAAAAATTTCTTTGATTTTTCTTGTAATTATAACTTAAAACACTTTGCACCATTATTATATAATTGAACTTAAAATTCAATTAATGAGAAATTCCAACTTTTTCTTTAATTAATCCTAATAATTACAACTTGCCATTGGAATATCTTCCATTTCAATATTCCCAATTTCTTATACTTTGGCCATGCAATTCTTGAAAATTTCAATGTAGCAACTTAATTTCCCAATTTCTGCTAAATATGGAAAATAAACTTCAATACCACTGATCTATGCTAAATTTCACTATTCTAAAATATGTAAATAATATTTCCAACCTTTATATACCATCCTTCAAATTTTCGTATAATTCCAATTCGATCTTATTATCCAATTTCTTATCAAAATTTACTACTTAATAGTCATTAATAAAATTCACAAATCAAAATTTTGATTCCCACAAAAACATTTATTTAAATACAAACTATTCATTTATAACTTTTCAAAATTACATTTTGGTCCCTAAACTTTTACAAAATTTATACTTTAGCCATTAAACTTTCAAAACATACATTTTGATCCCTAGCCAAAATTTGGGGTATTACATTTAGATGGAGGCATAAATAATCGAGACCATATTTTTCGGGTGTAACTAAAAAAATATACAAATGAGGGTTGATATCATCGATTGATATGCGATAAATATTCAACTGCATTATATTAGTTATTTTCTTATATTTTTAATTTTTTTTAACTTTATACTAACTTTTATAATTAATTTTTATAGTTTTCTTGGGTTTCGTATTGTGACAAAGAGATATACCAGTTACTATCATCGATATTTTTTGATGGGTCAGAGTTGTGGTGTGCTGTTACGCCTTTACTACACTTTGGATTGTTGAGATACATGTCACATATAGAATGTTGCGACAATTTACATATCATCAACCAATTTCTACGCAAATGTTTGAGTTGGACACGCTCCATAGAATTGATATACGTGGAAATCATACAAAAAATAGCCGAGGAAGCATGCTGTCAACATTAAGCAATGAAATCAACGTCATTTATTGGTCTATATGTGTTACGAGATTACACATACTGACTGATGTGATCCTGTCTAGCACCAACTTTCTTCATGACATACTCACGTCATTGAAGATCCATCAAGCTCAATATAAGGGAGTTATACCTTACTTTACATTAAATTTATTCATTTATGCACTATACATTATTATGAGCATACATTTTCATATTAAACTATGCTTGAATAATCATATGTTATCATTCACTTGCATACTATATGATTTTCATGCATAATATATGTTTCCACATCTTTACTTAGCTTTATATTATGTTTTACATATGTTTTAGATTCATTTATTATGTTTTCATATCATTTACATATCATGGCAACATGCATTCATTCATTTATTAGCTTATGTCATGTTATTCTAGCTCATGTTATGTTTACATTAGCTCACTAGCTTTAAATCCATGTTTCTTTAGCTCATTTGCATGTATGCATCTCTTTTCTAGCTGATACATGTTTTCTTAAAGCTCATAAACGTCCAATACCTTTTATCTAGCTTATATACATGTTATCTTAGCTTCTAAACGATCATTCATAGCTCATATCCCTCAAACACTTCACGGTAACATGCATTTTACCTTAAATGAGCTCAAAAATTGCTTACTTTATTTGTTTGTTGATTCCTATAGGTGAAACACAAAGAAAGGCATATTATGGTAGCTTGGTTAGCCAAAAGGACAAGCATAACAACTCACACTAGCTCATGAACATTATGGCAGCTCATTTCATCACTTAAGGAGCTTCAATTTAGCTAGAGGAGCTAGCATGTAGCTAAACTTAGCTGGAGGAGAGCTTTGAACCAAATTACTAAAAAGTGGACTAAAGGTAGCTGGGAGAGTAGTTGAGGAGCTAAGAAGACCAAAGCTAACTATCTTGAGTTCATCAAGCTATAGCTCACTTAGTTAGCTACCAAGATATTCACCTAGCTTACCTTGAAGCTAGTTCATCTCTAGGCTGCCCATGGACTTCAAGACATCATCCTATGGTTGCAAGCTCACCAAAGCATTGCAAGAAGGCCTATGTGCATTCATGTAGGCTTCCATGTGCATCATTCAAGCATGTGCACTCCATGTGACATCAAATAGGCGCAAAAACACATATGGATGCTTTCTATTCGGCCAAAGACTCATTCCTCTTCATTTTGTCACCCAAATAACTTCCAAATGCATTCAAAACATCCTTAGGCCGAACCAACACCTTACAATTCGGCCAAGAGCATGTATCTTCATTAAAATCATGTATTTTCAAAGGGGTTTCATCCATAGCCGAACCATCATGTATCTATTCAGTCTAAACCCTTTGAAAACTATAAATAGGCTTTGGCATTTCATTTGTAACACAACCCTTTGATAATGCAAACTCTTGTGAGATTATTCTCTCTTCAAGTTCTTTTATAACTATATCGATTAAGCAAGCTTTTCGAAAGTTTGTGGCGTCAATCCCTTCCCTTGATACTTCGAGTTCCTAGTTTCCATAACTAGTGGGTTCAAGTCTTTTCATACCATCCCTTATTTTAGTTTATAAAGAATGGGGTTAAACTTCTTATAGTTTTGCTTCCTCTTTGGCTTACTTAAGATACTACTTAAACCATCACCATATTCCATCACCTTTACGCCAATATCATCACTATTTCATTACCATTCCTTCACCATTAAATCATCTTTCATCTATCATCAAAGTCAACATCCATTATCACCATTGAAGGCCGAGACATTGCATTTGAAGGAGATTTCTACAATACTTCCGCAACCTACCTTTGATAACATCTCTATCCATTTCATTTCTTTATTTCATTTCTTATTTCCATTTAATTTCTTTCTTTATATTGTACATATTTCTTATTAATTCAAGTGTAGCATTTGGTGTCTCTCCTAGATAGGAAACAACAAGGATGCCAACTTCTCCATCATTGAAGAAGCTTGGATAGTTTTACATCAAGCTGTATTTAGAGCTTAGTTGGATTGACAATCAAAGTGCTGCAATAAAAGAAAAAGAAAGAAGAAAAACAAAAAGAAAAAGAAAAGAACTCCTACATCAAATTTGGAGTACAACAAGAAAGAAAGGAAAATAAATTCAAAAGCAAAAGAAAAGTGAAGAAAAGTTGCAAATACATCCAATAGGAAGCACGTTACAATCCACCCAACATCAAACTTGAAGGAGGTATCCTTGTTGTTTTTTGTGAAGGAAGATAGTAAGTGTTACATCTTGGGTTGTAAGTTATCTTCAATTTTTTCCTTTTTACTTCATTTCCTTTGCTTTCAACATTTTCATCACCTTATCTCTTCTTAACCATTCTATCCTACCTTTACCATATCTATTTCTATACCTTAACCATTTCTTATAGCCGACGCAACAAAGAAAGAAACTTGTTCAATCTTGAGTTAGTTCTCTAAAGGACCCATAAGAGAGAATTGAGCGGAAAAAGGCAAACAAGAGGGTGAGATCATAAGGGGAATAAAAAAAAGCCAAGAACATATCCCCGCGTGAAAACATGAGTGTGAGTGGAGTGAAGTCTTAATTTTCTTTGGAGTGACCAAGTGATGCTTTTGTGAGCGCGCCGGTTTTAATTTTAATTTTTATACTAACAATGTCTTGTGATCTTCCATCTTTCCAAACATTAGAGGATGATAAGCAAAGAACAAACACATTTCACACTCGTTGTCATGTAAATGGTAAAGTTTGTCTTGTAGCTATTGACGGAGGAAGTTGTACAAACATTGCAAGCATATACATGGTGAACAAATTGGGGCTTTCAACAATTAAGCATTCCAGCCCATATGAATTGCAATGGTTGAACGACGATGAAGAGTTGAAGGTCACTGAACAAGTACTTATGCCATTTTCAATCGGAAGGTACAAAGATGAGATTCTTTGTGATGTGGTGCCTATGTGTATGAATCATTTACTTTGGGGGAGACCATGGAAATTCGACAAGCAGGCTGTCCATGATGGATTCATAAATTGGTACTCATTCATCCACAATCAAAGAAAATTCATCTTGACTCCATTATCTCCTAGCCGAGTGAGTGAAGATCAAACTCATTTGAAAATGAGAATTGAAGCAATGAAAAAGCAACTTAAAGACAATGCAACTGAAGGACAACATTTGGAGGAAAATTCAAATGCAGAAAAACTTGAACGTTTGGGGGAAAATTCAAATAAAGAAGAGTTTTTTGAAGTTGAACAAAAAGAGTGGATGCAGAAGACGTTGGACTTGAAAATGAGAGAGTTGAAAAGAATGAATTTGGAGATAAAAAGGAGAGTGAAGAACCAATTTTATCTAACATTACTCTTTCTCGTATTTTTCCTTTTGTTTTGCAGGACAATTCAAGAGACATATATTTTCAAGGAGATGATTCAAGAATCATGGCTTTTGGAGGACTAAATGATGTGACTTTTGGTGATCTACAAAACATGTCTCTTGATATTTCAAAAGAAGTGTCACTTGAGGTGCCAAGAGTAGCGGCCATTGGCATTCCAAATACATTGCACATATTAAAGGGAATTCAACAACCAATGGAGTTCTCCATCATTAAGCAACCAACTCCCATTAAACATCCACCTTGTTTTGATACTTCCATTTATTTTTCTTATAATTTTTCATATTATAACTTTGATTTAATTTGCAGGAATTCAATTCATATACATGGATAGTTGTTCTTTTGCTTCTTCAAGTGTCATTAGCTTGTATTTATAGCTTGGAATGTGTTTGAAGTCGTATATAGTCGTTGGGGATGTTTTGGAGCCGTTTGGGGATGAGAAACAATTAATAAAACAACTTGGAGCTTGGGGGAATCGGTACCCCCTCGTGGGGAATCGGTTCCCTAAGTGAAATTTGTTTTTGACCGTTAGACATGGGGAATCGGTACCCCCTGGGGGGGAATCGGTTCCCCCTGGGGGGAATCTGTACCCCTGGGGGGAATCTTTCCCCCTGGACAATATGATTTTTTCTTGGCTTTGAAACGGTTCGAAATACTTTGTAAAATTGTTTTAAAAATAGTTTAAGTATAAAACACAATTTTACACTTTAGTAAGGATTAAAATGAACTTTGAAAGACTTGGAATAATATTTTGATATTCGAATAATTATATCGAATATACTTAGAAAATCATTTGCAAAATCTTAAAATTCATTTGTTATATCGAAACATAAAAATGTTTTCAACAATCTCCCCCGTTTTGATATAACAAAACATTTGAGTAATTTTAAGATTTTTAATTCAAGTTTGAAATTACTCCCCCTTACTTTAACACTTCTCCCCTTTAAAACACCTTAACACTTCTCCCCCTTTTTGTTAAATCAAAAAGACTCTAATCTTTTAAAGTTCAAAATAACTTTGGAGAGTAACTAGTAAATTTGACATTTTAAAAATCATTTGAAAAAATCAAAGCTCCCCCCAATAAATGTGTTACAAATAAAATTTAGATTTAAGAACAAGACACTTAAACAAAATTGAATTTCAACAAAGAATAACAAACATGTTAGTAGCACATGAAATTCAATATATCCAAGACTAAAATACTTTATGCAATACCAATTGTTGAAATTTGATATCAATACCAATTGTTAAAATTAAGTGCATATGCATAAAGTTTTCCAAAAATGTTATGCATTTGAAAATTTTGATATCAATTGTTAGAGAGATATCATTTTCATTTAAACCACATGCATAAACATTCAAATTTAGGTCAAAAATTTTAAAATTTGTAAAATCAAAGTATTTGAAAACTTGATATCAATTGTTAGAGAGATATCAATTGCATTAAAACCAATTTTGACCAAACTTTTATTATGATGAACTAAAAATTCTTAAAAATTAATATAACTTTAAAATGTTCATCATAATCATCTTTTCAACATAAATGAGATTAAAACAATGATGCATAATCATTTAAAAACAAAACTCATGCATGCTTAAAATCAAATGAGCAACCAAATAACCAAAATTAAAAGCATTAAGTTTAGAGGTTAACCATTCCTTTTTCATGTGTGGCTAGAGCATCTTGAATATCATCACTCTCATCACCATTGCTCCCATACACCTAAAAGAGACATTTAAGTAGATTTTGGTATCCAAATTGCTTTGGATCCTTGGACGTTAGTTTCAATGCCCCTTGTTCATTTCGGAACCCATACTTGCCTAATTTTAAAATGTTTTCTTTTATTCAAAGGACAAGTATGTTCCAAATGACCATGACAATGACAATGTGAGCATATTGTCATTATTGAACTAAATGAATTATTTAAAATGATTTCTTTTTCTTTTGTTAAGCATTCAAGCTTAACTTTTAAATAAAAATTTTGTTTTTCAAAACTATCAATTTTTATTTTTGAAAGCTCTAAATCCTTTTTCAAAATTTCATTTTGGCTTTCAAAATCTAATTTTTTTTCAAAAGAAAATCATTTTCAATTTTAAATTTTGAAATTGTTTTCTTATATTTGGAGTTCATGGTCTCAAACTCCGAATATAACCTATTAAAAGCATCTTGTAACTCATCAAACGTATATGAATTAAATTCATTTGATTTAGAAGATACCTCGGGCTCTTCATAAGCCATTAGAGACACAACCTTTGTTGGTTCTTCTTTCTTGTTTCCATGGATTTCCTCGAGATAAAAACCTTCATAGATTTCAGGACCAAATGCACAAAACAACATGTGCATGGCCTTGGCATTAAGTTAAGCTTTCTTCCGTTCTTTGCCACTCCGCTTTTTCTCATTCTTCTTTGGAGAAGAGTAGCCATTCTCGATTATCTCCCATATATCAAGATCATTGGATTGGATGAATACCTTCATTAATTTCTTCCAATGATGATAGTTGACTCCATTGAAGTATGGAGGTTTGTCGGTTGGTAGGGAGTCTTCCATGTGGAACGAGCCGGAGGTGGAAGCCATCTTCTCGGTTGTGTCAGGAATTGGTAGAGCTTCTTCTAGGATTGTCTCAAGGTGGTTAAACCTTCTTAAAGAGTTAGGCTCTGATGCCAATTGTTAGGATTTTCGGAAGCTCAAATCGAAAGCCAGAACGGTTTGTAAAGAGGGGTCGGAACGGTTTAGTGTTTAGGGAGTAAGGAGATTGAAAGATAGAGAATTGCACAACGATTTATAGTGGTTCAACTTTCTCAAACAAAGTCTACGTCCACTACCTTAGCACCTCACCAAGGATTTTCCAACAAATTCACTAATTTGTTCTTTCTTTTGAGGATAAAGAGTAACCTTACAAACTCCCTAGTTTTCCCGGGCTAAACTAGAACCTTTCCCTAGCTTTTAGACGGGATTAGCTAGAACCTTTCCCCTTTAAAAAAGGATAAAATAAGTAAACAAGAAAACCTCTCTAAGGTAGGTGTTTACAAGATTGAGCTCACAAGAACAAAATATTTACAAGAGAAAGATGAAATAAGAATGAAAAACTCTTCTCTTGTGTTTGATTGCTTGGATATTTGTTCTCTTGCTTCTTCAAGTGTCCTTAGCTTGTATTTATAGCTTGGAATGTGTTTGAAGTCGTATATAGTCGTTGGGGATGTTTTGGAGCCGTTTGGGGATGAGAAATAATTAATAAAATAGCTTGGAGCGTGGGGGGAATCGGTACCCCCTCATGGGGAATCGGTTCCCTAAGTGAAATATGTTTTTGACCGTTAGATAGGCAGTAATCGATACCTCCTGGGGGGGAATCGGTACCCCCTGGGGGGGAATCTGTTCCCCCTGGGGGGGAATATGTACCCTTTAGGGGGAATCTATACCCCTGGACTGATTTTTTCTTGGCTTTGAAACGGTTCGAAATACTTTGTAAAATTATTTTAAAATTTTTTTAAGTATAAAACCCAATTTTACACTTTAGTAAGGATTAAAATGAACTTTGAAAGACTTGGAGTAATATTTTGATATTCGAATAATTATATCGAATATACTTAGAAAATCATTTGCAAAATCTTAAAATTCATTTGTTATATCGAAACATCAAAATGTTTTCAACAGTATCGACATCAATTTGTGATTTTGTACAGATTGTGATTGATTTTGTGATCGAAGCATATCGAATATAAAAGGATCTAGTGAGGCACATAGTGAGGAACATCTTTTGATATAAAAAGTGTCAAGGTGAGTGTAATACATGCATGACATTGTACATAGATGTTTTATACATCATGTACATAGATGTTTTATACATCATCATGAAGTCTTGTAAGAAGTTTACCTTATTTATATCAACATGATATTATGTAATTTTATAACTTCAACATGACATCGATATGTCACAATGTGCAATTATAATGCATTGATCACGGATAAATATAATATTTTACCATGGAGGGTATTTTGGGTATGAACTGCCCAAATAATAATTATATGATTATATGATGTCATGGATGAATAAATTATAATGTATGCCCAAGTAAATCGTTGAGGGACATGGTATAGTTAGCATGCTATATAGTATAGTAGCTGCAGGTTTATATTAGTACTATAGTGTGTAAGGGTACTAAGTGCATGTGGTGGGCACAACCTTATGTGTCATATCCGGATTAGCACTTGAGTGTAAGCTCAGTGCAAGTTTAATCCTCAAGATTTAAAGTTGGTCTATGGTTATGGTTGTTTGTATAAATAATATTAATGATATTATTATCATGTGATTATGATAAAATGTTAGCCATGCAATCCAAGTGATTTATTTGCATTGGAGAATGACATTAAATTTCATGCATTAGTTGTATTGTATTGTTTATTTTTTTAATTGCCTTACTAAGTATATACTTAGGATGTGATCATTTTCATGCGTAGGTAAAAACCAGGATTAGAAGTAAAGAGTACATAGAAACTCCAAGCATCAAGGAATATACTACATTATCATTAAGACATCCTATGATGAAATTTTGATGTAGTTTAGTGGCATGTACTTACGAATATCCTATTAGCTTTGTTTAACTATTTTGGAAACTGGTTTGTAATGGATACATTGAATCACCTTATGCTATTTTAAATATGGATAATACGAACCAATATTATTATTTTGAGTAAATGTATTTAATATACATATATATGTTTTAAATAACATGTTATAGTTTTACTTGAGATAATATTTTTATATTATCAAATACCATTTTATGAAAATAAATTTGAAAATCACTTCTGGAATTGAGAAATATTTTGGGAAATTCAGGTGACATCTATAATCTGTATTGGTATAATTATACGGGGTTTAGGTGTTACATATCATATAAAAGAAATAAATAAAATAAAGAAGATGAAGAAAAAAAATAATCTTTATGAAATCTTAGGGCTAATTAAAACCTAGAAAACAATACATCTCTCAAGCTTCACCCTAATGGGTATTTATAGTTTGAGAAAACCTAAAGAAAATAAAAAGCTAACTCTTTAAAAACTTAAAACACTTAATTCCTAATTAATAGTAAACTAAAAGTCTTAATAAATAAATAATTAAAATCCTAACTAATATCATAAGAAAACTAGAATCATAGTTACTTAAATAATAAAATAAAAAATATTTGAATTTAATTACAACTTCTAATTCCTAAGAGTTGTGGTTCGCCTGGCTTTCCTCCATTTATCTTACTGAATGGATTATTTAATCAAGTTGGCGTCGAATTAGTCTTTTAATTGATGTTGGCATCAACTACTTTAGAAAATAGGAAAATCTGTTTTACTTTCCCTTTAATTTTGTTTCTTAAAAAATAGAGTCCTATATAGATTCGAACATAAATAACCCAAATTAGCACTACAAAAGAGGTAACATAGATTAATTAATAACAAAATATTAACAAAATAGTTCAAAGAATACCAAATGAGTCAATGATTACATAAATTATCGAAAGCAAGGTGATAATTAAACAAATGACTTAATACAAAAATAAGTGCCTAAAGAATTCCTCGAAAACCGTTTTAGTGCCTAAAGAATATTTTGTTAAAAATAGATGCCTAAAGTTTTCTCCATTACATTTTTAGTGTCTACCGTTAAAATATTATTGATTTTTTTTAAATTTGGACGTGACACGTGTTACTTAACAGGTTTTTTAACGGTAGGTACCTAAAAGTGTAACGGAGAAAATTTTAGGCATCTATATTTAGCGAAAAATTCTTTAGGCACACAAAGTTAATTTTAAGTATAGTTTAGGCATTTATTTTTATATTAAGCCTAAGCAAACTGGCACAACTAGTAACAAGTTTGAAAGAAAGAAAGAAAGAAAGAATATAAAGAAGATGAAGAATAAAAATAATCTTTATGAAATCTCAAGGCTAATTAAAACCTAGAAAACAATACATCTCTCAAGCTTCACCATGATGGGTATTTATAGCTTGAGAAAACTTAAAGAAAACAAAAAGCTAACTCTTAAAAACATTAAAACACTTAATTCCTAATTAATAGTAAACTAAAAGTCCTAATAAATAAATAATTAAAATCCTAAGAAAACTAGAATCATAATTAATTAAATAATAAAATAGAAAATATTTGAATTCAATTACAACTTTTAATTCCTAAACAGTTGTGGTTCGCCTGCTTTCCTCTTTTGATCTTACTAAGTGGATTATTTAGTCAAGTTGGCGTTGAATTGGTATTTTAATTGAAGTTGGCATCAAGTACTTTAAAAAATAGGAAATTCTGTTTTACTTTTCCTTTAATTGTTGTTTCTTAGAAAATAGAGTCATGCACAAATTCGAACATAAATAACCCAAATTAGTACTACAAAAGACGTAAAATATATTAATTAATAACAAAATATTAACAAAATAGATCAAAGAATACCAAATGAGTCAATAATTACATCAATTATCGAAAGCAAGGTGAAAATTAAACAAATGACTTAATACAAAAACAAGTGCCTAAAGAATGCCTCCAAAATTGTTTTAGTGCCTAAAGAATATTTCGTTAAAAATATGTGCCTAAAGTTTTCTCTATTACATTTTTAGTGCCTACCGTTAAAATATTATTGGTTTTTTTTTAATTTGGACGTGACACATGTCACTTAACAAGTTTTTTAATGGTAGGCACTTAAAACTGTAACAGAGAAATTTTTAGGCACCTATTTTTAGCGAAAAATTATTTAGGCACCAAAAGTTAATTTTAAGTATAGTTTAGGCACTTATTTTTATATTAAGCCTATGAAAATTGGCACAACTAGTAACAAGTTTAACCAAAAGGCCATATATCTCAATTATCCATCAATTTCAATGTAACAAGACTCAATACCTCACTAGGATTCACTCAATATCGCTCAAAGTGTTTCTGGTAAAAGAAATCGCTCAAAGCCAAGATTAATAAAGACATTACCATAGGCTTGTAAGAAAATCAAGTCTCCACCACTAGAACATGATGCATTTAATCAAAGGGTCTTTAATCAAGTTGTAACGGGGCGTAGGTTGGGGTAAGGATAAGGCTAAAAAACTGGGTCTAAACGTCAAGACAAGAGATGCAAAATATGTTAGTTCAAGTCACAAATTTAATAAAGTAAACCAACTGGAAAAAGCGTCACCAAACAATTTTTTTAATTTTTTTAGTGTTTTCTCTTTTTTGTTATGTTAAAACACTTTATTCGATCCAATTATTTTTCGAATTCTTCTCATTCCTTTCTTGATTTTTCATTCATGGAACACGTTTATCTCTATCTTGACATGGGTGACAAAAGAGAAACAAAATAAAAGTAAAAAGATTTCGGTTTTACAATGTGGTGAAAACAAATAAAAGGATAAAGACAGAAAATTGGTTCACTAATGGATAAAAATAAATTAGTAGGCAATTTTGGGTAGAGAAATGGGTTAATCCTAAGTGTCCTAATCATCTTAAAGCATCAAGTTTAACATGTGATCTCGATGTGCATTTAATCACAAGTTATAGAATGTCAAAATTAATTTGACACACTCAATCAAATAAATGAGCAAGAATAATAAGATATGCTCATTTGGACTCAAATCTCACAATAAGGTGTATTGTGTATCGAGTGAAGAAACATATCATCTGATGAACTCATAGAATATCAAGCCAAAAATTTTTAAAAAAAAATATTAGTCATGCTATTTTTACTATCATGCACCCTAAATCCGATGAAAT
This sequence comes from Hibiscus syriacus, assembly GCF_006381635.1. NCBI lineage: Eukaryota > Viridiplantae > Streptophyta > Magnoliopsida > Malvales > Malvaceae > Hibiscus > Hibiscus syriacus. The sequence goes on along the minus strand of NW_024063507.1, from coordinate 3,058,004 downwards.
CTTGATCACAAACTCATATGGTAATCAATGAAACAAAGAAATATTCAATATTAATAACAAGAGATTTCAACAAATCAACCAAGGCAACTCAATTTCATGCATGTAAATAAGCGAGCAATAATTCAATACAAGTGCTCTTTATGTTCTCTACCCCTTCACTTAAGGCATATTGTACAAATAAGTAAAATTAAAGTATAGGAGAAGGAATACAGATACTCCATGTGTTTAGTGACGGTTGTGGCCGTGACCTCGGTGAGAGGTACCCAGGCGAAGGTAGGATAAAATCTCGGTAAGATTGGACTAGAGAGAATTGAGACAATCGTGCACCTCATTAATATGATGTTGTATTTCGGTAGCGGATCATCCTTCAGCACTGGTCGTGGTGCATGCGTTTGAAGAAAGAGACACTCGTTACGAGGTGTCGTGGTGTCGAGAGGTACAATGAAAGACACATCGGGTGTGCCAACAAGTAATCCCATCGTGTCCAAGCATCATAAATCTAAACTTTCCATAGAAAAAGCATGTGTAAATTGTTCAGTATCAAAAGATAATGGAAAAAATCTAGAGGCGAGATGAGTGATAAAAGGGCCGGGAATCAATGGATGATTAGAGCATACAACGCGCTCAAATGCTTGGCAAACCAAAATCATAGATTAACTTTGATGCCGATAAGCATGCACCAAAGGAAGAATAGTTCAATTTGCTTAAACTAGATGTATTTTTGTTATTTCCCGTGTAGTTATATGGAAGAAATCGGTGAACATAACGGAGTGCATGGTCAGAAATATGTCATCCATTGTCATTTGTGCATCAAAGATTCGTCCTCGCGAACCAGTCAATATGGAGTTGGTGTAGTCCACGTTAAAACCCTATGAAATCTCAAGCAAAGATATCATCTAGCTTTAGTCCGTGACATCTATCACGAACCCATGAAAAAAATTAAATTCATAAATTGACATCCTAAAGTATTGTACTAATAAGTGAAAAGAAATAACAACTAGGGAATTCACGCTAACAACTCGATGCTGTAAAAAGTTAAATGTGGCACAAAATACAAAAACCAATTAATAAAACATTCCACATTTAATTTTAGAGTAAAAAGTCCAGCCAATAGCAATGAAATAATGTATAACGGATTCTTTCAGATGCAAAGTATCTAAAGTATGATTGGGGATGAACTTACAAACTTGAGAATTTTGATGCCGGATTTCATTGCATCTAATTTGTTCATCATCGTTGAATTGTAAGTAATCTCGAAATTCTTCTTCGGGTGGCATGTTATGATAATGTGACGATGAGTATGAAGCCAACGAGGGCTGATGCGTGGGAATGTAATTGAAATTACTCGGGTCATGATTATTCGGTAGATCAGAAGTTCCTTTTCTTTGACTTCTTGTTGTCACATGTTTGAAATTTTTGCAAAAAAGAATTAAGACGAAGAAAAGATGATGATGAAGTACTAATCGGTGGTACGAATGGAGGAGGTATGTACGACGATCAAAAGGCAACGGTAAGTGCGTGGCGGCGTATGATCAACAACGATGATAGCACTGGTGGTGCAATTGACGACGGAGGGTTAGCATGGAGCAGAAAAGAAAACAAGAAAAAGTTTTTGAATGTTGAAAGAAAATAAAAGAATGGTTTACGATTAAACGAAAAAGATATAAAGTCTTTAAATAGAAAAAGAAAAGGAGTTTGAGTTGACATAGATGTTTACTTGGTTTAAGGAGAACTAAAATAAAAAAGAAAGGGTTTTGGTTAATTAAGGGGTTCGAAAAGAAAAGAAAAGTATTAAAATAGAATAAAAAAATTAAAGAAGTTTAAAAGGATTAGATTGTTTTACTTAAAAGAGTGGTAAAAAGATGTCATAATTTGTGGTAAATTTGGATGGGGTGGGCGGAAAAGAAAGTTGAAAAGAAGTTTTGCTAATCTGTGTCGATTTTGTGCTAATGTGCGTTAATCGATTGGAATGATTCTTTACACGAGATATGATAAAAAATTGTCAGTTTTGCTTTAAATTTAGCTTGATCAAAGTGTTTGGGGTACCTAAAAAATTCAAATGAAAAAAAATTGGGTATGGAATAAATTGAATAAAATTGAAAATAAAATTAAATCAAATAATCGAAAATAAAATTAAATAAAATTAAATATAATGTGTTACTTCCCATTAAGAGCTTTATTTAACATTCCATTAAGAGCTTTATTTAACATTGTTTAGCTCGATGACATGGTTCAGACTATAGGTTCTTCTAAAATAATCTCCTCGATCACACATATTTGATTATTCTCATAGTACAACTTTAGTCATTGACCATTTACTTTGAAACAAGCTGCCGAATCATCTTGAATTTCAACTACACCATGGGGAAATACTTGAGTCATGGTAAAAGGTCCAAACCACTTCGTTCGCAATTTTCCTGCAAATATTTTCAAGTTATAATTAAATATCATGCCTTTATGACCAATATTAATTGAAATTCGATGATCATGAAAATCTTTAGTTTTATTCTTGCAAATCTGAGCAGCGTCGCAAGCATTTTGACGAATTTCTTCAAGTTCTTGAATGTGTAATTTCTTTCTTCTTCGGTTGCACCCATATCCATATTACATTCTTTAACTGCCCAATATACTTTATGTTCTAATTCAACATGTAAGTGACATGGTTTACCACAGACTAGGAAATATGGAGACATGGAGATGGGACCTTTGTAAGCAGTTCGATATGCCCATAAGACATCATTAAGTGTCAAACTCGAATATTTTCTATTTAGCTTCACAATCTTCTTTAGAATTGATTTAATTTCTTGATTTGAAACTTCTTTTTATCTATTACTTTGAGGATGATAAGCCATGGCGATTCGTTGAGTGACTCCATATTTTTTCATTAATATCTTGATGATCTAATTGATAAAATATGTTCATCGATCACTAATTATCGCCCTTGGAGTTACGAACCTCGAGAAAATAAAATTCTTTAGAAATTGAGCAGTAGTTCTAGCATCATTATTGTGAGTAGCTTTAGCTTCTACCCATTTTGAAATGTAATCAACAACTATAATTATGTAACAATTCCCAATAGATGAAACAAACGAATCCATGTAATCAATGCCCCATACATCAAATATTTTACAAACATGTATCGGATTAAGAGGCATCTCGTTATGACAACTTAAGTTACCTACGAGCTGGCATTTTTTTACAAGATTTACAGAATACATATGCATTATCAACTTATGTGCAATTCTTTCTGGTCCAGAGTGTCCTCCACAAGAATAAGAATGAAAAAAAATTATGATAGAATTTACCTTGCTTTTGGGAACATAACGATGAATTATCTTATATGCACAATGTTTCCAAAGTTATGGATCATACCATATATAAAACCAAGACTCTCATTTGATACGACTTACCTTGGATCATGATAGATCGGATGAAATTAATCTTATGGCTAATTAATTAACCATATCGGCATACCAAGGGGTAGCTGTTTCTTACGCCAAAAATATATGTTCCTTAGGAAATTTTTCTTGAACTAGCGCATCAAGCTGAGAGATCAGAAGGCGGCTTAAATGGTATACGACTAAATTTTCACATCCTTTATTGTCCTTAATATGATGATTAAACTCTTGTAAGAGTAAGTGATGTGTGTTCAATTTTGTTATTATTTTATTATTAATTACTCCTTGATTCGTCAATTTATGTTCCTAAGTTGGGTGTTTTCTCTTATTTTTTATGCAGGACAATGAATTCTGAAAACTAAGTTAAAAAGATTAAATTAAACAGATGTTCTATTTTTTTTCTTGAATCATGGATGAATTATGATTTGGGGAATGACTGCTGACGTGGCAATTAATCATCATATTATGGACGGGCCAGCTGGAAAATCTTTGTGGACACTTGAATTTTGAAATTTAATTTATTTTGGGGATTTAATTTGAATAATTATGGAATTTATCTTTTGTTGCATTTTAGGATTCAACCTTAAGAACTATAAACACGCCTTTGGGGTATGCTTAAACATATCTCTCATATTCAAGATTGTCTTGTTCTTTCTTTTCTCTAGTTTTTATAAAAGTTTTTCTTTGTTTAAATTATCTTTCTTTTACTTTTCAAGTTTTAGTTTTTTATAAAAATGCTAAGTATAATTCATATCATGCTTAGCTAAGTTTTTCATAGCCAAAGGCTGAAGCAATAACTCAATTCCTAACATGAAAATTGAAAAGCACCTCATCCTCTCTTAGGTTAAATTTCTCATTTTTCAGAAACAAGATTGACGGATAGTATTTTTTTTAATCAATATGCTTTCATGTCAAAAATAGATTTTGGCTTGGATGTTGTTATTGTTTATCGTTGGTATTAAATAATTAATTAATTCAATTTCCCTCGAACATACTTAACAATTGTTCGCTAAAAGAAGATTGGGAGAAAGTTTGACTTTCATAGAGAAAGCATAATTCGAGTCGGCTTCTCAAGCGCATTTAAATTGTTTTGAATTGACAATGATAGTCGTTGTTAATCTGAACAAGGATTAGGATTTCTAAAATAGATTTGGGAAAATCAATCACGAAAGAGAAGAGTGAGGTACAAGGGTTGAACCTTATGGACTCAAACCGACATTTAACCGGAGTAAAATCTTATTCAATGATCATTTGGAAATTGAGGCAAAGTGGAAGTCTAAGGTTGATTTTTACAAATTGAATTTATTTCAAATTTATTTAATTTTAATTTTTACTTCATATTATTCTCTAATCAATAGTAACCTCCTTTTTTATTTCTAGTTCACACCTAGCATATAAGGAAGACCAATTTATCAAAAATTGTAATATTCCCTGCATATCGACCCTTACTCCCTCTATTCTTCTTATTTCTATTTTTTTTATTGAGATTATCTCATATTTATTTGGCAATTAAAAAGATGCGTTGCTATCAAATTAAGGATGGCTTCACCTTTTTTTTTTGCTCAACAAATATTTCAAAGCTGCATGATCAGAATAAACAATAATATTAGTACCGATAAGTTAAGAACAAAATTTATCCAAAGCAAAATAATAGCAAAGAGTTCATTTTCAATATTCAAGTAGTTTTGTTGAACAGGTCATACACTTTACCAATTTTTTATCCGTGAACAGGTCCTACACTTTAATCGCTTGCATCATACATGATCTCAAAGGGATAATCCTAATTGGGTGGCTGCACTATAGGTGCCGAAACTTCTTTGTATTTGTCGTTGAAATCAAAAGGTGTATCTTTTTGTAAAAGCTTGCAAAGAAGTTGTGTTATCTTGGATTTTTTGTATAAACTTGCGATAAAAACTTGTATGTCTAAGAAAAAAACTTCCCTCAAGTTGTGGGATATGGAGATAGCGAATAATATCAATTTTGGATTTATTGACTGAAATTCATTTAGCAGAAATAATGTGACCAAGAATTAAACCTTTATCGACCATGAAGTGACATTTTTCATAATTAAGCATAAGGTTGTATTTAGGGAATCGTTTCAAGACTTTGGTTAAGTTCAAAAAGACACTCATCAAAGGAATTACCGTATATTATAAAGTTATCCATGACAACTTCAATTCTTTTCTCTACATAATCGAAAAATGTACTAAGCATGCATCTCTAAAATGTAGCGGGGGAGTTACATAATACAAATGGCATTCCAAGATAAGTGAAGGTACCAACGAGACATCTAAACTTTGTTTTCTCTTGATCTTCTGGTGCGACTGGAATAGGAAAGAAACCTGAAAAATCATCTAGACAACAATCATTCAATCATTTGGTCAATGAAAGGGAGTGTAAATTGATCTTTTCAAGTAAGTGAGTTCAAGTTCCTGTAATTAATGAAAAGTCTCCATCTGTTATGAACTCATATAAGAACCAACTAGCCTTTATATTTTTCAACTACCATTACTCTAGTTTTCTTAAGAACCACATGGATTGGACTTACCTAATTATTATCGGATATCGGGTAGATGAAGTTGGCATCTAAAAGTTTTTGAATTTTTTTTCACCACCTCCATCATTGGAGGATTCGAACCCCTTTTTCATTCCCGGGATAGTTTTTTCCTTCTTCAATTTTAATCTTATGCACTCATACCGATGGACTTAGTCATTTGATGTCGACTATAGTCCATATGATTGCTTCATTATGTGTATGTAAAACCGTCACTAAGTCTTTTTCCTCATCCTTTGAAAATTTATTTGAAATAATAACCGGGAGGGTGACTTTATCTCCTAGGAATGCATATTTGAGATGATCCGGTAATTGTTTCAACTCGATTTGCAGTGCCTTTAAAATTGAAGGTAAAAGTTTAGATCTAAATGGAGTTAGGCCTAAGTCAAATGAAGAGAAATTTTTTCTAGCTCATTGATTTCTTTATCGATCTTTTTTTGATTCTATATGCAAATCATCGGATAAGTTAGTCTCAACAAAATCATCAACCAAAGGTTTAATAACATAGATGAAATTAATGCTTGCAACAATATGTATACTTCATCGCTTTGTAAACATCAAATTTAACAACCTCACCATCGAATTCCATAGTAAAAATTCCATTCTTAACAAAAATTTTGGTCTAAGCAGTGCTTAAGAATAGGAAGCCTAGAAGGATTTCAGAAGAGGTGCTAGTTCGATCATTTGCCATGTCGATAACATAGAAATCAACCGAAAAATAACTCATTTAACTTAATAAGAATGTTTTCAAGAAGTCCCTTGGGATTTATGACAGATCTATCAATGAGTTGAAATGTTATTCTAGTTTCCTTCAAAGGATCAACAAAAAGTGAGCTGTAAAAAGAAAGAGGTATAACATTAATTGAAGTACCAATATCATACACGACATGCTTAGTTCCTACCTTGCCCATTTTGCAGGTGTAGCAAAAAATACCTTTGTCCTTTAAATTAGGTGGAAGTTTACGTTGGAAATCAACTGAGCATTTTATCCTAAATTTACCTTTTTATTGATGGTAAGTCATTTTTTGTTCGTGCAAAGATCTTTAAAAAATCTGATATATCTGGGCACTTTTTGGATTTCTCTAGAAGCGGTTATTAATTTTGAATTTTTGAAAAACATCAAGCTTCTCTTTTTCCTCGTATTGTTTGTCGCACTTTACTAACCTCGAGGGGAAGAGAGGTGGTGTGGCATAGGGAGATATTGTAGGAGGCGTTGAATATTTTTTTCCTCTAAGGTTGTGCGTTAACTTCATCTTTTTCTTCCTGGGATTTTCCTTTTCTTTCTTTTTCTTTCTCCCTGCGTCAACTTCATCTTGATTTCTCTGGGTTCTTGATTCTTCTTTTTTTCTTTATTGAAATATGTGGCAACTTCTTTGGGGATTGGCGTAGTCATGGTGCCACTCCGAAAGGCGATGACACTAACATTTTCTAATAGGTTCACATGGGTTTGAGATGGTAGTTTTCCTTGTGATTCCATACGTCCTATGCTCTAATCCAGATGACTCATTTACTTATCCAATTCCTAAAGATGTGCTTCAATTTGGTTTTGAAACTTCTCTTGATATAATGGTAACATTTTAATGATGGATTCTAGTAAAGGTTTTAACGGTTGGTACTGTTGTTGTTGGGGTGGCCTCGATTGATATGGTTATTGTTGAGTAGGTATTTGGTTATAAGAATAATTTAAGTTCAGATGGTCCCTCTACCATGGATTATAGGTATTTATGTTATGATTGTATGGTCTCTAGGGAGGTCCCGAAAAATTTCCAACTACATTGACTTGTGTGGTAGAGTGTTCTTTTCTGAAACGAGAGATTGAACAATATCAACTAATTTATCAATTTTATTTTCCAACGAAATTGTACTTATTTCATGAATCCATCAAGTAGGTTTGCTCATAGAGCCAAATTGTTGAGAGTTGGTAGACATAGTTGAAATCAAATTAGTGCCTACGTTTGGAGTCATTTTAATTAGCGCTCCTCCTCTAGATGAGTCAATCATCTTCATCTGTAAATTAAGTAACAATTCGTAAAAGTATTGAAGAAGTGTTTGCTCCGATAGTCAATGTTGTGGAAAGCATGCACAAAGTTTTTTGTATCGTTCCCAATAGTCATATAATGATTCTATATTTGTTTTTGTACTCCTAAGATTTTCATTCTTAATTCACTTTCTTTTGTTGCAGGGAAGAAGATATCAAGAAAAAGATTAGTCATATCAACCCATGTATTAAAATAATTAACAGGTAAATAAAACAACCAATTTTAGTCGAATTAACAAAGGAGAAAGGAAAAGCATGGAGTTTAATTTGATCCTCAGATACTCCCTATGGTTTCATGCAGAGCAAACCATGTAAAATTTAGTAAGATGCTTGTGAGGACTTTTGCTGGTTAGTCAATGGTAAGTAGGTAGAAGATGGATCAAGCATGTTTTCAACTAAAACTATGTCTTGTCATGAGGTAATGCAATGTATAACGATTGTTGTTCGATAATTATTGCCGCTAATTCTCAGATTGTCTGTTCAACCATTGGAAACAGTTTACAAAGTCATCTTTGGCGTTAGAGAATGTCTCATTGTCAAAGGATATTTTCAAATTAGGTTTTGATTGTTGATGTTCTTATTGTTATTGTCGCCTATCTCGTAGTGTACATGCACATAATCTTCGGGTTAATGCTTTGATCTCAGGTATCTAGTCTACTAGTTCACTCGAATCTTTCCTAGTCATAAATCAAAATAAACTTTAATTAGTAATTTTCATGTGTTCCTAGGAAATGATGACAAATTGTCAAATAAATAAACCATTTTTCATAGATAAATAAGCTATAAACACAAAATAGGGAAGAAAGGGTTCGATTCACAGGGATTCATAAATTTCTATCATTGATTTGAATTGATCTCTAACCAAGAAATCTGTAATGACAAAGAAGGGGATTTAATAAAGTAAATTAAATAAATTGAAAATAAATAAACAAGTAAAGAATGAAAGAATAATAAAAGATTGAAAGTAATTATGATAAGACATAGCCTCCAGCTTCGCTTTGTCTCAATCACAAAAATAGATTTTACTTAAGATTCTCGTTGATTATAGTCTACAAGGCCCTAACCTTGAAACTTGCTATTCTCTCTAATGAACTAATTTCCAGCAACGACTATCGATGTTAATTCCAATTATTCATTTAGTGTTGGGAAAGCCCGTGCTTAAATTATGGTGTCTCAATTATAATCGAACTCGATCATGATTTCCCATAGCGAACCATTGCTAAGTTTATTATTAGGGAATTGAATTTGCTACAAGACAACTCTAGGTGCCAATGGTATATCACAACTTTGATCAAACCCATGTGCACTCTTTGGATTCAAGGTGCCAAGATACTTGAAGGAAATGTTGATTGTTGATCCTAGATTATAGAAAATCAAGAAAAAAATCTGAAGGTGTAAAGCACTTTTTCAATTCTCATGAAACACATTGAGTCGTCGCTCAAATATTGGCCAAATAGAAGTTTAGCTAAGCATGATAGAAATCATACTTAGCATATAAAAGAAAGAAACAAAATAAAGAATATGAAGAAAAAATTCTTTATAAAAACTTCAAACCTAATTAATGTAACGCCCCATACTCAGTCAAGGAGTCCAAGCCGGATACCTAAACGTACATTATATTGCAATCGTGTTGGATGAATCAGGATTCACATTACACACATTTTACGGAAGGAACAAATTAAAAATTCTTAATATTACGTTTAAACTTTTAGGGGTATTTCATTCATTTCATATAATATAAAATATTAACAAGTCAAATCACCCAATTAAGGTTACCACATTTTAAACATTGTCAAAAGAAAGCAGCACACAAAAATTTCATACCAATTGGACGTCAGACAATCACTCAATATTAGGGACCTAAACATAAATATGCAAAAACTTATGTAACAATCAATAACATACAATTGAGGGTTCCATAATGTAATTAAGTGTGTTTAAGAAGTGATCACTCAAATCTCATCAAATTTCCAATTTAAGAGTTTAAGTAATTAAATAAACCACTTTATGGGTTAAATTGAACTCACATAATCATTCAGGGGTCAAATTAGAATTTAAGAATACTTTAGATCTTTAATGAATGTAATTCCACCTTTTTCCATCGAGAAAAATAGCGGAGGGATCGATCCTTTTTCACAGGGGATTCAACCTTTTGAAAAGGGATTGATTCTTTACAAAACAAAAACTTTGGGATTGATCATTTCTCCTAAGGGATCGATCATTTTTATGAAAACTGTAGATTTATCAAGAACATGCATATTTGGTCAACTAATCACCCACATAAAAGTAATCATGGACTAGGAACATGCTTAACACTACTCAACCACTTCATACATGTCAAAATAAAGGTATAACATGCTTTATAACATAAGTCAACACATTAATCAAGGATTTGACACCAAAAGTCAATAATTGCATAAAAGTTCATTTTAAGCACAAGTCACCTACTCATTTTGGGCATTTATGGTAATTTCATGCAACATAAGAGTCTAACACATTTAGATTACCAAGTTACACTTAACTAAACACTCCAAACACTTCTTTAAAGACTAAAACAATAATTGAGTAATCACATGCTTCAAGCAACAAGTTCATATTTATAAATCCAAATTCAAAAAATCAAACCAACATCAAATCCCAAAAATAAATCCACTTATTACAAATCAAAATCCAACATTTTAAGTCCAACAAAGTGAATAATAGGTCTAAGTCCGAAAAGTTCCCAAATTTCCACACAAAGTTTCTGAAAACCACATACATATAGCTTTATGCCTTAGCCTTGCTTGATCACACCGATACCAAGTTCCTCGCCTCCAAACTCGACTCTAATCCTCTGAAAAAGGTTAACAACGAGTGTCAACTTATAAACCCCAGTGAACAACTAACATTCAAAGCAATGCACATAACTAAGATAAAGATCAATCATATATGTTCATATGTTACTTGTTCTTTACTCTACACATATAATTCAACATATCATGCTTGAATGATCATCTAATGTTTTCCAAATCACTTGATTTTTAGATTAAACAAACATCAAGGATCATATAGTTCAAAAGCAATCACAAGCACACATGCACAATTACCTTCCTTGGCAAATCACACACATTTTTTCATTTTAAGATCAATGGCTTTTGTTCGAAACACAACTCACTCATTGGATAAATTGATTCCATACAACTCTCGTTTTGCTAACGAACTCATATAGGTCCAAAACCACGAATGTAGAGCAAACTCAACGCCCAACCTTACCCCGTATTTTCTTTGAGCAAAGCTTAACGTATCATCCAAACCCATATAATCCCGAATCACACACTAATACAAAACACATAGATTAGTCTTTCCTAGGTATGCCTTTTCAAATCCAAAGGTCCTATTAAGAGGAATAACCAATTAATCCAATTCACCAAGAGTGGTTGTCAATAATGCATAGTTTCTACGTAATGATTCAAATATATTTTGAAACACATTAACGGATGGTTGTCATGATCAGCCCACAATTTGGATAGTGAGAAAGTTCAGCTCATTTAATTCATATTCAATAGATATATATATATATATATATTTGCACAAACCATTTCCAAAATACTGTGCATCATTTGCAACACATCATATTCATAATTCACATTCTCATTTCCAACAATAGTGGCATCATATGTAAATCAACATAATTCATATTCCATTATTATAATTGACCAAATAACACAATAAATCGGAATTACAAATGCAACATTAAACAAACCTCAACCTTGAATCATTTTGATTTCCTAAGAATGAGAGTCACTCACTTTGCTGTCTGGAAACTGAAAACAATTCCAAGCACTACCTCAACATTCACCAAACTCAAAGCACCAAGTTTCCTCAGCTAACTACACAATAAGAACCTTGCAAAGCAATTTAACACATCAAAATCTAATCTAAAAAAAAGCAAAATCATTTGTTTCTAAAACATAGTGCAAACTTCAAAAACATCGAAACCTCACTCTGGTATCTCTAAACCGAAACACATGAATCTCCACATTAAAAGCTGATAAAAAACTATTGTAGTTAAAACTCAAAACTGTCCCTAATTAGAATAACTAAATAACTATAAAACTGAACTCTCATCGATTCTTTTATATCCCAAGTCGCCTTCTTAATATTGTGGTTATGCCATGACACTTTTACTAATAGAACAACCTTGTTCTGAAGAAGTTTCACATCCCTAGAAAAATTCTCAATAGGTCCTTACTCGTAAGAAAGATCAACCTCATTAGCAGAAACGACATGAGAATTATTTGACCTATATCTACACAACATCGACACATAAAACACGTTGTAAAAATGCTCGAGCTCAGGCGTCAACCTCAAACGATACATAACTAACCCAACATGCTCTAATACCTCAAACTGTCCTATAAACCTCGGACTAAGCTTACCCTTACACCCAAAATGTAATGCCTTCTTCCAAGGAGAAACCTTAAGAAACACCAAGTCATCGACAACGTACTCAACCTCTCGATGCTTTAAATCGACAAACGACTTTTGCGTATCAAAAATAGTCTTCAACCGATCCTTAATCAACATAACTTTATACTTAGTCTATTAAATCAATTCTGGACCAACAACACATTTCTCACTCAACTCAGTCCAAGACAAAGGAGTACATCACTTACGCCCGTACAATGTCTCAAAGGAGCCATCTGAATACTAGCCTGAAAATTATGCTACCAAGAACTAACAAAATCAATCACTCACGCCTGAAGCATATCATCGAAAACATATATCACACGCTCAGACTGCCCATCTATCAGCGGATGATAAGCCGTGCTCAAACTAAGCTTCGAACCCAAAACCTTATACAAAATTTATAAAAACCCCAACGTAAACCATAGATTACGATCCAAATTAAATCCCTCTTCGATGGTGTGAACAAAAAACCCACCAAAAAATCCATCATAATTCATTCCCACTTCCACTGAGGAATACTAATCTATTGCAATAAACCCAAAGGACACTGATTCTCGGCTTTAGCACGCTGCCAAACCAAATATCGTCTGAAAAACTCAACAACAACACTCTTCAACCCAGGCCACCAAAATAACTCATGCAAGCCTCGAAACATCTTCATTCTATCCGGATACATAGCAAGAATCCACTATGTACCTCCATGAGAATCTCACGCCTCAGACCCTCATCGATCGAAAAGAACAACCTACCTCAAAAACAAAAAAAACACCCTCTGAGTTCAATGAGAAATCACCTCCAACACTATCTCGCACTAGCTGAAACTTTTCTTCCAACTTCTCGTCACTTGGATGCAAATCACAAATACGTTGAGACCACATAGACTTAACTTGCAACTCATTTACTAACGCTCCATCCTCAGTCAAACTCAAACGAGCAAACAAAACACGTAATTCACCCATCAACTTATGACTCAAGGCATTTGCAACCACGTTAGCCTTACCCAAACTGTACTCAATCACACAATCATAGTCCTTCAACAACCCAACCCAACATATCTCCCTCAAGTTCAACTCATTCTTATTGAAGAGGTATTTGAGACTCTTGTTATCAGTGTAAAGAATACATTTCTCTCAAAACAAGTAGTCTCACCAAATCTTCAATAAAAACACTACTGCGACCAACTCTAAATCGTGCGTATGATAATTATGCTAATGTAGCTTCAACTAGCTTGATGCATAAGCAACTACTTTTCTGTCTTGCATTAGCAGGCACCCAAGACCCACAATCGACGCAAACCACAAAATCCCTTCCCAAAACTGGTTGAACCAACACCGGATCCTCTATCAAAGATGACTTTAACAACTCAAATTTGTTTTGCCTTTCACTCATCCACTCAAACTTAACATCCTTTTGAAAAAACTTAGTTAACGAAGTCGCTACCCGCGAAAAACCTTAAACAAACCGTCTGTAGTACCCCGCTAACCCAAGAAAACTACAAACCTCTCCAACACTCCTAGACGGCTTCCACTCAACTATCACCTTAACCTTACTACGATCAACCCAAATACCCTCAGCGAAAACAACAAGACCAAGAAACGCCACTTCACCTAACCAAAACTCGCCCTTATAAAACTTAGCATACAACTTATTTTCCCTCAAAACTTGTAAAACAACCCAGAGATGCGAATCATGATCCTCCTCAGAAGTTGAGTAAAATAAGATATAGTCAATGAATACCACTACAAAACAATCAAGATACGAGTGAAACACACGGTTCATCAAATCCATAAAAGCAACTAGAGCATTAGTTAAACCAAATGACATCATCAAGAAATCGTAACAACTATAACGCGTCTAAAAAGCTTTCCTCATCACATCTGGTTCACTGACCTTTAACTGATAGTAACCAGAACGCAAGTCGATCTTAGAAAACACCTTGACACCCTTAAATTGGCCAAACAAGTTATCGATCATTGGCAAAGGATACCAATTCATGATCTTCAACTTGTTCAACTGATGATAATCAACGTACATTCACATTGTACCATTCTTCTTCTTTACAAACAAAAATGGAGCACCCTATAGAGAAACACTCAGATAGATAAAACCTTGATCTAAAAACTCTTGTAATTATACTTTTAACTCCTTAGGTTCCATACAATAAGAAATAATAGACACAAGGGATAAATCAGAACAAGTGTCTATACGGAACTCAACCTCACCATCTAGTGGTAAACCCAAAAGCTCTTCTGGAAACATATTCGAAAAGTCTCGAACTATACGAATATCTTGCACATGCAACTCTCGACCACCTGGATTAAGTACGTAAGCCAAGTACTCCTCATAGCTACGAGCCAATATTTTACTTGCATTTAAAGCTTACACAATATTATATAGAAATTCTAAGTGTTTACTCACAACCACTAATTCAACATTATATTTCTTCTACAAAATTACTTGGTACAACTCCAAAATCCAAGTGCACACGATGTTCGCGTAGCCAATTGTACCCAGAATGACGTCAAAACCATAGAAAATAACTCCATGAAATCGGTTGGAAAAACCTTACCTTAAACAACCAAAAGATACGTACGATAAACATGATCCACAAATGCCCCCTTACCAAAAGCTCCAGTTACAACCAAACCAACACTCTTAACATAAACAGGAAGATTCAAACGACTAGCCAAACTACCAATGATATAAGAGTGTTTAGAACTAGAATCTATGAAGGTAAGCAAAAGAAAGTACTATAGCAGAAAAGTACCTATGATCACGTTTGTCAAAATACGATCCTGAGGCTCACGAATCGCATATACTCTAACAGGTCCACCAGTCTCAGCTACCTCAACATGACCATGACCTGTACTATGATCATGACCCATCGGACCACCTGTACCAAATCGACCACCTTTTCTGGAAGGAACATGTGCACCATATCAGACTCAACTCCTTGGATAATCTTGTAACTGATTACCCTTGTCGCTACAACAAAAGCAACATCTAGTAGTACACCAAAACTCGCTCGAATGACTCTTACCAAAAGACAAACAAAGTGGAAGCTATTGCCAACCTCCAAATGATCCAACCGCTCTACTAGACTAACCCTGACGATAATTCACACTAATCCGATCCTCGCTCTCTCTTACCCAAATGACTCTGAAAACTATCATCACCAAACCATTTTCTAGAGAACTCCCTGATTGGTCCATCTAAATTACTCTCAACATCCCTCACATGATCTACCATAACGTCAAACACATTTAAAGACCCGATAACCAAGTAGATGGGCATCTATTTCCTAAGACCATCTTTAAACCTCTTGCACCTTACATGCTCAGTCGGTGTAATCTATTGGGCATACTCACTCAGACGAATAAACTCAACCTTATACTCAGATACTAATGAATGACCCTAAACCAAATCAAGAAACCCTTTCTTCCCCTCGTCCGTATACTGTTTACAGAGAAACTTACGCGTAAAAACCTCAAGAAAGTACGACCACATCAGTCAATCCTCAATAGCACTCCTCTGAGTCATGATCCACTGACGATGAGTGTCACCCTAAAGTAAGAACGTAACATAACCCAACCTCTCAGCGTTAGTACAACACATATGATCCAAAACCTGTATAACACTCTCAAAAAATGCTTTGGTTCCTAAAGCCTTTAGGAGCTCTAGTGGCAACCCTTTTAGTAGCTGGTACCAGCACTGAAGCAGGAACCTCAATCAAAATAGATCAACGCAAAGCTCCCAGATGTACCTTAGTCAACACATCTATAGGAGGAGGATTCTGTTGTGGAACTACTAGTGGGTCCATTAGCACCACTCTCGACCTTGATCGTATTTGCGTGGTAGTAGGACAAATCAACCCCGGAGCTCCTAATATAGCATAACACTGTGGTGCTATTGCGCTAACTAGACACATACAAACCAACATCAGAGTGAGAAGCGCATCAGTGATCAAGACAAGACCTATAATAATATTTCAAAACTATGTGGCAATTTGGTTCCCGTTTCTTATCCCGATCTACAATAGCATAAACATCATTAATTAACACAATATTTACGTAACTTGGCTATGATACCAACAAATGTAATATCTCATACCCGATTCAGGAGTCTGAGTCGGATACTTGAAAGTATTTTAGGTATTGATTGTGTTGAACGGATCAAGATCCACATACACAAATTTTACAAAAACAACCAAATTAAAATTTCTTAAAATTCATCACACACAACGTTCAATATAACTAACATGCAATTGAATCTCAATTAAACATGCAAACATTATATTTAAACATTTAGGGGTATTTCAGTCATTTCACATCATAAAATAAATCGTCAAGTAATATCACCCAATTAAGGTTACCACATGTTAAACATTGACATAAGGAAGTAGCACGCAAAATTTCATACCAATAGGGCATAAGAAAATCACTCAATTGATCATACAAGATGAGGGACCTAAACGTAAATATGAAAAACTTATATATCAAACAGTAAAATACAATTAAGGTTCCATTATGTAATTAAGTTTATTTAAAAAGTGATCACTCAAATCTCATCAAATTTGCAATTTAAGAGTTTATGTAATTAAACAAATCAATTTTTGGGTTAAATTAAACTCACATAATCATTTAGGGGTTAAATTAGAATTTAAGAATACTTAGATCATTAATGAATGCAATTTCACCTTTTTCCATCGAGCAAAAAAATGAAGGGATCGACACTTTCTTGAGAGGGATCGATCCTTTTCAAATGGAATCGATTCTTTTTTAAACAGAAACTTTGGGATCGATCATTTCTCCTAAGGGATCGATCATTTTTCTAAAAAACTATAGATTTATCAAGAACATGCATATTTGGTCAACTAATCACCCACATAAAAGTAATCATGGACTAGGAACATGTTTGGACACTATTTAACCACTTCATACATGCCGAAACAAAGGTATATGATTCTTTATAACACAAGTCAATACTTTAATCAAGGATTTGACACCAAAAGTCAACAATTGCATAAAATTTCATTTCAAGCACAAGTCACCTACTCATTTTTGGTATTTAAGTTCGATTCTTGCAATCTAAGAGTCTAATATGTTTAATTTACCAAGTTACACTTAACTAAACACTCCAAACACTTATTTAATGACTAAAACAATATTTTAGTAATCTCATGCTTCCAGAAACAAGTTCATACTTATGAATCCAAATTCAACAAATCAAACCAAAATCAAATCCCAAACATAAATCCACTTATTACAAACCAACAATCCAGCATTATAAGTCCAACAAAGTGTATAATAGGTCTAAGCCTAAAAAGTCCCCAAATTGCCACAAAAAGTTTCTGAAAATCACATACGTATAGCTTTATGCCTTAGCCTTGATTGATCACACCGATGCCAAGATCCTTGCCTCTAAACCCAACTCTAATCCTCTAAAAAAATGTTAACAATGAGTGTGAGCTTATAAAGCCCAGTGAACAACTAACATTTAAAGCAATGCACATAATGAAGATAAAGATCAATCCTACAAGTTCATACATAATTTGTTCTTTACTCTACACATATAATTCAACATCTCATGCTTGAATGACCAAGTAATGTTTTCCAAATCTCTTGATATCTAGATTAAACAAATATCAAGGACCATATAGTTCAAAAGTAATCACAAGTACACATACACAATTACCTTCCTTGGCAAATCACACAATCACACACATTTTTCCATTTTAAGATAAATAGTTTTGTTTGAAACATAACTCACTCATTGGATAAACATACTTCATACAACTAAAGTTTTTATTATGGACACATAGGTCCAAAACCATGAATTACATAGCAAACTCAATGTCCAACCTTACATCGTATCTTCTCGAAGCAAAGCTCAATGTATCATCAAAACTCCCTATATTCCTGAATCACACACTAATATAAAACAAATAGAGTACTCTTTCATAGGCATGTCTTTCATATCCAAAGCTCCTATTAAGAATAATAGGTAATTAATCCAATTCAAGAAGAGCGATTGTCAATGATGCATAGTTTTCACATAAAGATTCAAATACATTTTAAAACACATTTATGGATGGATGTCATGATCAACCCAGGTGAGGAAGTTCAGCTCATCCAATTCACATTTAGAATATATATAGATTTTAACAAATCGTTTCTAAAACCCTATGCATCATTTGCAACACATCATATTCATAATTCACATTCTCATTTCTGACACAAGTGGCATCATATGTAAATCAACATAATTCATATTCCATCATAATAATTAACCAAATAACACAATATATCGGAATTACAAATGCAACACTACACAAGCCTTAACCTTGAATCAAGTTCATTCCCTAAGAATGAGAGCCACTCACCTTGCTGTCTAGAAACCGAAAACACTTCCAAACACTACCTCAATGTTCACCAAACTCAAAGCACCAAATTTCCTTAACTAACAACATAATAATAACCCAGAAAAGTAATTTAAAACATTAAAAATTATTATAAAACAAAGAAGAATCCTCTGTTTCTAAAACAGAGTGCAAACATTGAAAATACCAAAAGCCTTACTGAAACGTGACTCCGTAAGCTCTAAATCGAAATGCATGAATCTCCATACTAAAAGCTGCTAAAAAAAACTATGATGAACATCTAACTCAGCTAGAACTGCACAAATTAACATATACAATCCTAAATTCCCGGATTCCCAAAATTATTGGAAAACAACATTATTTTCAAGAAATCAATATCCAAATCATTTGCAATTGAAAAAATGATTTAATATGAATATAATTACTCCAAAAACAAATCAATTTCATTAATCAAACCTCAAAACCAATTCAATAATCAACACATTAAAATCAATTGAAATCTTTTAAATCCTTTCAATTAAATCAACAATTCAATGGAATCATTAACACATAGTCACTTGGCCTCGAAGCTTGAAAGTAAACCTAAGAAAAGATCTTTACCTTGCTGGAAATATATTGAAAGTGAGATCATCAATGGAACTCCATTACAATCAAGCTTTAAAAACAAGAAGGAAGAGAATAGAAGAGAAACTTGAGAATTAAAATCAAGGCTGAGATGAGTGAATTTAGAAATCAAGAAGAAAAAGAGAAAGAATTGATCAAACTGTTGGAAACAAACGAGAGAAACTGGAGGAAGTTAAGAGAAGCTACTAAAATGTAAAATAAGAAGGAAATTAAAAGCATGTGAATAAAAACAAGCAAATGTAATTTAGATTAAAATGAATCTAGATGGAAAAATGGTAAAAATGGTAAATTAAAACATTTTAATTTAGAAGGAAAAACTCTAAACATAAGCCTTGGCGTAGTTGCTTCATAGACTTTGGACATTGTGAAAATTTACAAAATGATCGCCAAAATTATAATTTCTAATTCTTTAAATTCAGTCACCAAATCATTTAATTAAACTTCCACAACTAAAATTAATCATATAAAATCACTTAAAACCTTTGTAAAATATTTTTTAAACCAAAATATGAATTTAAGAATTTTGTTTTTCTTCTTTTTTATTAGAAATCTAGAAATCAACCTGAAAACCAAACCTAACTACCAGATCCGACTTTAGGACGTTACAATTAAAGCCATGAAAAAAATACATTTGTCAAGCTTTACCCTGGTTAGTATTTATAGCTTGACAAAAACCTAATGAAAATAAAATGCTAACTCTTAAAACATTAAAACACTTAATTCCTAATTAATAGTAAACTAAAATTCTTAATAAATAGTAAATTAAATCTTAAGAAAACTAGAATAGTATTTAATTAGATAATAAAATCTCAAATGTTTGAATTTATTTACAACTTTTAATTTTTAAAGAATTGTGGTTTGCCTGACTTTCCTCCATTTATTTTGTTGACTAGATTATTTAATTGAAGTTGGTGTTGAATTGGTCTTTTAATTGAAGTTGGCATCAACTATTCCTAAAAAATAGGAAAATATGTTTAACTTACCTTGTAATTGTTGTTTATTAGAAAATAGTATCCTATACATATTTGAACATAAATAACCCAAATTAGCACTATAAAAGAGGTAACATAGATTAATTAATAACAAAATATTAACAATCTAAAACATTAATCCCCTAATGATGTGAAATTTCCTTGTTAAGTTGATATGATTGATTCAATTGTAAGTGATACATTTTCTGAAAAAGAGATTGAATACCAATTGTGATTATATGCACAAGTTGACCTTGAAGACGATGAGATTGACATCAAAAAAATATTTTTAGCACCTTCTGTTGAATAAGTATATTTAGATACTAACAGAACACTTTCTTCTACTGTGTAGGCCCAAAAATTGAAAGATCTACCCGACCAACTAAAAGACATATATTTAGGTGAAGAGGAGAAATTATTGATAATAATTGAAAAAGGATTCACAACTGAACAAGAAGAGATTTTGGTTCAAATCTTAATGGAACATAAAGCCCATCGAGCAGTTCAACGATTCAACATGGACCTAGACAAAGATGGAATGTCAAGGGTACTACAATTGCAGGAATTATTGGAGCTTTGTTTAAATTTTTGGGAGAACTCAATGATCTACAAGGAAAAATCCAAATTATTTTATGATACAATGCTTATTAAGAAACATTTTGAGATAAGTCCAAATGTGTTATTATATGGCATTCGATTTACTTTTATGCCAGGTAAGCTTTGTTCTCTTTGGTTTGGACCATTTATAGTTACTAATGTCTTTCCTAATGGCGTAGTGGAAAATAAAAGCTCAGACCCAAAAAACCCTTCAAGGTGAATGGCCATAGATTGAAAATATTCCAAGTGAAATTGTCTCATATCTCACTAATCCTCATTTGGACCTACCAACTTATATCAATGATTTAACAACTCATCGTACCCATGTCGAGCATAAAGATGTTAAACAATTGTGCTATTGGAAGGCAACCCAATTTTTATCGCTTTATTTTCTTTTTCCTTTTGGTTTATTTAATTTTATATTTACTTTTTTGAGTTTGAACGTTTTTCCAAATACGTATTTCGAACAAGGTGTGACCAAGCTTTATTGAAATCTGTCTCACGATTTTGATTCTCACAAATTTTATTTTTGTACAAATCATTGAATGGAATAAGGCATGGCCATGTTCTACTGAGGATGGCGCATTGAGTTTCTCCCAATCATATGAAGTGGAGAAATATTATGAAGTTGCACTTTTTGTCCACCATTACCTTGAATCATCTCATTCAGACTACACATCATAGGACTTAGGTTTGGGGAATATATTTCATACACAATTTCATTTTGTGAAGATTGTTTTCATTAAGATTGTGAAAATTCTTCAAAATTTTTCACTCTCTTTTTGGAAATTTTTTTTCTTGTGATTGAAGTCTTGTGTGTGTCACTCCATATATACTAACTTTTCTTTTGAATTCTTGAATCTTTCTTAGTATTTTGGAATACCTTGTAAGTTCTGAATATATTTTAGTTTGAATTATAATGCATGAAAGAGATGAGCATGAGTAGCGCTTTCTTAAAATTGTTTTACGACAACTAATGAGTTTATTAGTTGAAAAGTTCTCTAGACATGATGCAAATTACACACTTTGGTGGTGTGCGACACCTCTAGCACCATTGTGTTTATAATCGGTGAAGGTTCAAATATTTGTGTTTCATTAAAACCCCATCTCCGTCGATCTTTTCTGGCTCTTAGAGGAGGGTTCAAACAGTGAATTGGTTCACTCGACCTCATCTATTGACTTTGACCTAACTTAAACCTTTAACTTTGAATTGACTTGTTAATCGTTACCTTTAACCCGACCCGTTGAATGTTGACTTTGACCCGACCTTTTATAATCCTAAAATTTTGGGTTGTGACGAAGATGTAAGTTTTAAAAGTTTAGTGGTTAAAGTATAACTGAAAAGTTTAGGGACCAAAAAGGTAATTTTTAAAGTTAAATATTTATGCCCGTAAATGTAATTTTTTTAAAGTTATATATTTATGCCCGTAAATGAATAGTTTGTCCTAAAATTAATGTTTTCTTGGGAATCAAAGTTTCACGAAAACTTGAATGATACTAGTTAAAGGTTTGAAATATTATTTCCATATTTTAGAACAGTAAAATTTAGCATAAATCAGTGGGATTGAAATTAATTTTCCTTAATTAGCCGAAATTCGAGAAAATTAGTGACTAAATTGCAATTTTCAAAAATTGCATAACCAAAGTAGAAAGTTGATGAGTGTTTTATTTGGTTAATATTTTGCTATTAATTAATCCGAACTACCTCCTTTTATAGTGCTAATTTGGGTTGTTTTTATTCGAATTTGTGCAAAACTATATTTTCAAGAATTAACAATTAAAAGGTGATTTAAACATATTTTTCTATTTATTCGGGAAAAGTTGGTGTCAATCAGATTGAAAGTTCGATCCAAGCAAAAATCTAATTAAATAATCCAAGTAGCAAGATCAAAGCAGGAAATCAAGGACAACCATAATTCTTTAGGAATTTAAAAGTTGTAATTGAATTCAAACATTTGATATTTTATTATTTTATTAGGAATTTAGTTTGCATAGAATTTTTATTTAGGATTTTTAATATTTATTAATTAGGATTTTTAGTTTGTTAGAATTAAGTGTTTGAATACGTTAAGAGTTAGTATTTTATTTCCATTATGTTAACTCAAGACTATAAATACCCCCAGGGGTGAAGCTTGAGAGATGTACAAGTTTAGAATTCAATATTGAATTGGTTTTGACTTTTCTTTTGTTCTTAGGTTTTTCAGTTTAATAAAATTTTTCCTCTTCTCCGTCTTCTTTCCTTCTACACGCCAAGCATGATCTCTACCATGCGTGGCTAAATTTTTCTATAGTTGATAGTTGAGTGAAGACTCGATCCACTATCGTGAGAATTGCAAAGTACTTCATACCTTTAGATTTCTTTCTTGATTTTTGGTAGACAAGGAGAGGCAATCGACTTTTCTTTAGTATCTTAATTTCTTCAATCCAAATGGCGTAGTTGGTTTGATCGACGCTGTCATATACAATTGGGGAGGAGAATCGACTTGTAGCAAGTTCATTTCCTTAAGAATAAACTTAGTGGCGGTCCACTAAGGGATATTTTATTATTTTAGTAGGAATTTAGTTTGCATAGAATTTTTATTTAGGCTTTTTAATATTTATTAATATGAACATAAACCCTAGAATTTGGGATCTTTGAACACAAACAAGATTAGCATGTAATAATGGTACCAAATGATAGCATTTTTTGAATAGAATAATTTTCTATTTCACGGCTTAATCTAAAATCCAAAAAAAAATTGTTCAAAAATGATAAATGAAATTTCTCTTATCTAGGTCATTAATAAATCCTATAATTACATCCATATCTTCTTTCCAAACTCAAAGATGAACAAAGTAATTCACCCTTTACAATCTTTCCGGAAATTTCAATCTTGCCATTTTCATCCAACGGTCCAAATTGAACATGGAAATAAATTCTCAAATCCAATTCTACATATTAGTTTCCATCATTTTAACATGTGGAAATAATATTTCTAAGCTTAATTTAATGCCCGTCCAATTTCCCTGAATTTTCTATTCGATACAATTTATCGAATTTTGCCGAACTTCAACACTTTTTAGCTTTTAGTCATAAATTCACGATCAAGAATATGATTCTCACCAAAATGTCATTCTTGAGGTTGAACTATTCATTTACAGGGCCAAAATACAACTTTTGGAAATTAAACTTTTGGCCCTCAAACTTATAGAAAATTACATTTTTATCCCTAAACTTTTCCAGCTTAATACTTTATCCACTAAACTTTCAAATTTTACATTTTGGTTACTATCCAAATTTTTGGGTATTACAATTGTTTCCCTTAAGAAAAGTTTTTGTAGAATTTTCAATGCGCATGTGATGTAAATAGATAAGGATATTACTTTTTCATATCATGTTCTCTTTTCCAATTAGCTTTTTCTATCTTTGATTTCTCTGTCGAACTTTAATAAGTACTAGTTCCATAAGTCAAATTTTGACTAAATCTAAATATCTTACATGGTGACAACATGAGAAGGATTTGATCGGTACTTTAAGAAACACTCATCATCACTTTAAATAGAATATCTCTTTTCTTTTCAAATTCAAATAACAATTTTATTGATCGGTAGCTATCATTAGGTTATCTTAATTAATCTTTATCTGTTACAAAGTCCATTGTAACTTGTTCATATTCCCATTAAGGGATGGAAATCTGTTACATCAATCCAAAATGCATTTAATGCTCTGCTTTAACTCGCTGACATGTTAACCATTTAGAAAATAGTTCGTTGATAACTCTTTTCATACATGCTTCTAATATCAATTCTATCCTTGCTAATATAAACAACCATCAGACTTAACCTTAAAGTCTTTGGTTTCACCTTTTTCCATTGGTTTTATCTTGGACAAGCACAATCCATCTTTTTTTAAATTTATTCAATCTAATAACAAGGCTTTAACTTTAATTCTACAATCAGAGCACCTTCTTTCTTTAAAGACAGTCATATATTCAAAATTCTTAAAAAAGAAATATCTTTCGACTTTATCGTATCGACACCACATTAGCCTTTCCTGCTGGTAGTAGATAAGTACATCATCAATCTTTAAAGAATTCAGTCCATTTCTATAATTTTTATTCTTTCGAGTTAACACGTACTGTTGACGTACTTTTAACATTTGAGATGCATATAGATATAGCGTCATTCACCATAAAGATAGTTGAGTTATATTAATGAAGTAAACACAAGTGTTACCAACTCAAGATCATTAGTCAAAAAATTTTCTTTCATAATTCTTTAGTTTCTTTAAAGCGTAAGACCTAACTTTTCCTCTCGCACGAGCACATATCCCAAACCATTATAAGACACATTACTATAAATCACATAATCTTTTTTTGATTTTGATTATACTGACCTGGAGCTTATGTCAGTATTCTTTTTATCATCTCAAAGTTTTCTTGGAACTTAACGGTCCAAATGAATAATATGCCTTTCCTCAATAGCTTGATCACATGGAAGTCAATCATCGAAAAGTTCTTTATGAACCTTCGATATTAACCAACAAATCCCAAGAAACTTTGGAGATTCAAAAATATTCTTTGAACTTTATCATTAAACTACGGCTTGTGCTTCATTGAGATATAGTATAATCCCCTCATCTGAGATCACATGGCCAAGGAATACAACCTTAGACAACCCACATTTATAGTTGCCAACTTAGCATACAACTTTTTTCCTGAAGGGTTGGAAGAGCTATACAAAGATATGCATCACGTTATTGGTATGGTGGTCTTAGGAGGTTGTGGAGTGATAGTTTTTTCAGTAGAAGATGGACTGATGGGTAACTCTGTAATAATTGGTAAAAATTGAAATTCAAACTCACTCTCCCCTGGATTTCGGTTTTTAAGAATAACGGTTTATGTTTTTGAAAAGTGACATCCACAAATGTGAAGAACAATTTGTAGATGGAGAGTAGCAATGATAACCTTTCTGATAGATGAAAAACCAACAAAGACACACCAAATTGCCCAAGTATCAAGTTTAGATTTATGAGGATTGCGATCATGGACAAAGGCAGTACAACCAAAGGAATGAAGAGGAACATAAGAAGTAAAAGGTTTGAAGTGAGTGAATTTAGTGGAAAGGATATCCCGTGGACACTTAAAGGAAATAATCTTACTATACAAAGATTGATTAGAAAAGTGTATATTAAAAGAGCCTCGCTCCAAAGGTATTTCAGAACATTATAAGAAAAAAGAAGTGCTCATGTTACCTCAAGAAGATGACAGTTTTTACGTTCAGAGACCCCATTTTATTACAGAGTGTCGACACAGGAAGTGAGGTTGACTATTCCATTTTCCTATAAGAAGGATCCTAATAAATGAGAGAGAGATTCCTCACCATTATTAGATTTAAAGATGCAAATGGAACATTGGAATTGTGTTTCAACCATTTTGTGGAATAAGTTTAAAGATGGTAGAAGACAGAGATTTGTCCTTCATAAGAAATCTACAAGTGGTACGAGAGTGGTTTTCAATAAAAGTAATAAACCAACAAATTCTATGTAAACTTGTAACCCATGAAGGTCCCAAATGTCATTATGAATTAAGGAAAAAGATTTAGATGAGCAAGAGGGAGAATGAGGATCAAAACTCCGAATGTATTTTGCAAGAAAGCAAATGTCACAAGAAAATTATGCGAGAATTTTATTAATAAATAATTTGGGAAACAATTTTGCAAGATAAGAAAAACTTGGGTGACCTAACCTAAAATGCCATAACACAATGTAGGAAGTCGCATCTGTAGGAGAATCTGAAATAAAATAAGAGATAAATGGTGTAGGTGATCGCTTGTAAATGCATATGCTAAGGCAAGCAAAACTGTGCAAGTGTGCACAATCGATGCAAGTAATATAATAGTGAGTGAGTATAATCTCCACAGGGATTGGAGGGCTTTTAAAAGATTGCTACAGCTAGGAATAGGTGTCCCTAACTAATCCTATATATCTAAGTCAAATTATATAAACAAGGAAAATATGCAAAAAAATTGTAAAGTGAAGTGAGTAGAAAAGTGTTGTTGAGGCAAGAAAAATATGCAAAGATAAATAAATATAAGTTGTCAAGGTTAAAGTTATCGAAACTCTATAAATAAACTGGAAACCTCAAACAATCAGACTTCTAACGGGGCACTTAGGTTGGTTTTGCTATGGCGAGAAGTTATTTATGCTAAGAATGATTTAGTATGCTATGCTTAGGCTGCCCGACAGGATTACTGAGTATTCTTAGACGGTTGCTATGGCAATACTACTTGGCGTGAGCTATAATCCTTGGTTTATCAAACTGTTGTTGTGGCAATACCTCTCAGCGTGAACTATAGTCGTTGTCTATCCTACTCAAGCGTCTATCCCTTTTAGTCGATTGAAACCCTCTTCTTATCTCCAAAGTGGACAAATTAGAACATCACTATCCCGGATCCATTCCATTGTTCACGTAGATCTATCTTAATTCTCTCAAATCTAAGAATCAATATCTAGACAAACGGTAATCTCTTGAATCTTTTACAAGGTATAGAAATACTTCGCCTAGGCACCAGGCAATCTCTCGAAGCTCTTACAGTGTCAAGGCAAAAGGTTAAAATAGTGAACAAAATAACACTTAACAAAAACATACTTAATCATTCATTAACGGTAAAATAAAATATCATCCAAGCATTCCCAACACCAAATAAAGCAGTTTATGGTGTGGTTAACATCATCCCAAAAATATTCGTTAAGTACAAGCCCTTAGAAAATAAAACATGAAGAACAAGAGGAAGAAAAACTCCCAGAACAGAGCTCTGTTGGGACATCAGACCACCACCATGACTCCTCCAGCGCACTAGCCTCTCTCGTGGGTGTAACCGTCGCCTCGGCTAAGCCTGGTTATGGAGGGCACCAAGGAAGAACGAGTGGGGGCGGTGGAAAAAAGGTCACCGCGACCGCCTTTTTCCAAACCTGGGGAATTTTCTCTATATGCTTATCCCCTCTCTCCCTCATGTTTTTGTCGGCTGTGACTGGTATTTATAAAGGGAATTTTCCTAGGGTTTTATATAATTGAATTCTCTTTAAATAACCTTTTTTTCTTGTCCAACTATAATTGGAAAGGTGGCTGGCTGTTTTCAGACTTTTGGGGGATTTCTTGCATGTGAGGTCAGTTAGGTAGCTGGCAGGTGACGTCAGTAGTTCGTCAGATTCACGTCAGACTTGCAAGATTTTTGTTGCCTCGATAAGAAAAATCTGTTCCTCACTGTCTTCGTCTTCTTTGTTCCATTGGCCCTATCAAATTATTTTTTCCTGGAAAATAAATTTTTCCTCAGTCATTTCCTGCATCATCACAATCAACAAACAACCTTTCTCATCAGCAGCATCAGTTTAATCAAGTAAACGTTGCCTTGGCAAAACTTATCCACCACATGAAAATATGTCCTAAATGCAACTATATGCAGCTAAAATGCTATGTCAATGGTTTTTAGACAATCAATATCTTAAGTAAAAAGACATAAAATATAGTCTTCTTACGGAGTTATCACACCCCCAAACTTAAGCTATTGCTTGTCCTCAAGCAATGGATAATAAGCAGTTGTTAAATAAGTTACCATGGCAGAGAAAAAAATTAAGACAATCATGTGGTTTAAAATTTAAGCCCTTAGCAAAAAGTTTAGCCTCAACATGGTAGACTGTACAAGAAGTCAATTACCTTTCGTAGGTCAGGATTCTTTATCAGTGTGTGTGCGTGATTGTATAACAGTCTATGCTTTAACGTAGTTAGAAAACTTATAAGTAAGCGCTTCTGTTTTGCCATGGCATCAAATTATTCATCAATCATAGTTTCACTCCTATTGTTTTTTAACATGTAACTTCAACTCTTTCCCTTTTTTTAAACTACCATTCCACACTCTAAGTGAAAGGGAGCATACCTTCCACCCCCGAGCTAGTCAAGTAGAGTTTTTTTAAACACTGCTTCGAGAGGAGTCAGCCCATCACACCTACCATCCCACACTCTATGTGAAAGGGAGCATACCTTCCACCCCCTAGCTAGTCAAGTATAGTCATCCCGTGAGTTCTTTCATTCACTCATGTGCCGAGGCAACCATTTATTTAAGGGATTTTTGCAGGTCATGCCATTGCACAGAGGAGTGTCCCTCTACAGTTATGCTGAGACATTTATTTGTAATTCAACACAATTCAAAATATTTAGGAGTTCAATTTAGCTTTTCAAACATTTAATGTCACGACGCACAAAAAGTTCTTTCCTAAAAATTTTCTAAGTACCTTAAGTAGAGAAAACATACAATCGTGTTCAAAGAGTTACAAAGAATCAAGTCCTAAGGTTGGTTTTAGCCTTCCAGTCATGTAAAATAATTCTGGCCTAGACAATAAAATTTGATTTCATCATTGGGCATCATCAACTTTTTACAACAACTATCATAATGAAACTTATGCCATGAAAATAAATATTTCAACCAATTATTATCAAAAATAAAAAAACTAAGTATGGAGTACAACACCTCCCCCAAACTTGAGAGATGCATTGTCCTCAATGCATGAAGACTAAACTAAAGATGAAATGTAATGCAAGGTACCTTGACTAACATCTACTTTGATGGTGGTGGGGTTGTTTTGCGCAGATTCCTCAGGTGGAGAAGTCCAAATGTGATTTGTTATTCTCTTCAGGCGATGCTTAATCAGAGGTGTTGCAATTTGCCTTGGCATTTGTGCAGATGGGTGAACATAATCAGTAATGCATTGTTTGTGCCAACACCAATTGAGTCTTCTTTCTAAGTGGGTGCAACATCCACAGGGGCTTTACTCTTGTCCACATGCATGGGAGCTTGTTCTTATAAAAAAACTAATATTAAAAGTAAATAAAGAAATAAAGCAAAGGAAAACAAACACACAAACAAAATAATTTTGCCGTGATAAAAAATAAATAAAGAGGGTTGAAGGAAAGCAAACTCTAAACACCTGAAATGATATGGCAGTTTGTCGCGTTCTATCGAAGCACCATTATAGACCAAAGTGCCCCACACATATAACAGTTCCTCCTTCAAAATATTTTGTCCTGGCAGTTCGTATCTTTCACATCTGAATTGTAGGACATTTACAGTAATCCTCTCTCCTTTAAAGTGCTCTCCGCATGAAGCTGAATTTTAGAGGAATAGGATCTCTCCGTTATGCTCCTTCAACCGTTGAGGGAAGGGTGAAGGGGGCCTGACTTCATCTGCTTCAAGTGGGGGTAAAACTTTTGCTGTTGCAATAAATTTTCCATCATCAGTAGGATGACTTGTTAAACCATCGTCCTTTTCCTTCTCCATAGGCAATTCTTCTTGTACAACAAGTTCATCTTGACCTTCAGATTCTTTTGGTATAGTGTCGTGGCAAAAAGTTTCTTGATTTCCCCCCCCAAACTTGTCTTCTTGATTGAGCTGGGTACCACTCCTCATTGTAAGCACACTGCATTACTCCTTTTCGTGAGGCTTAGTGACCTTAGTATCACTAGGGGGCTTTCTTGTAGGAGAGCATGTAACGCCATGGGAAAGATATTGAACCCTTGTTAATATGTTGCCAGGGCATCTGTTGATGTTGAAAATTTATAGGTTTAGAAATACTTTGTTGTGGCATGTTAAGGTTGCATGCATGGTTATTGTTGGTCCCTTGATTACCCCACGAAAATTTAGGATGTTGTCTCCATCTGGTACTGTATGTATTAGAGTAGGGGTTGTTGTTGCTTCTATTAAAACTGGCCACGAAATTGATGGACTCCTGGTTTTCTGGGCATTCACTTTCATGAGGGTTGCCGTGGAAAAAATTGCATGATGAGCTAGTTACCTTGACTTCTTTCACCTCGCTGGAACGTTGCAAATTTTTTAACATATTTGTTATGGCAGAAAGTTGGGCAGACACTGAATCCTTGGCGTCAAGTTCAAATGCCCCAGACACTTTTCTTCGAGTTTCAAGCCTTGTAGACGGGAATTGATAATCGTTATTGGCTATCCTATCAGGGATATTAAAGGCTTCCTCGGGTGATTTGTCAAGAAGAGTACCATTCGTCGAGTCATCCAACATCATGCGATTGGGTGCGTTGACTCCATTGTAGAACATTACATTTTGAGTCCAGTCTTGGAATCCATGATTGGTGCACTTGCGAAGCAAACTTTTGTATCCGTCCCAACACTCGTACATAGACTCTTCATCGCCTTGGCAAAAAGATGCTATGATATTCCGAAGATGACTGTTCATATTGGGTGGATTATGCCATAATAGAAATTGTTTGCTCAAGTCTACCCAAGACCTTATCGAGCCAGAAGGTAGTCCATTAAGCCATGCCTTCGCGTGATCTTTCAAAGAATATGGAAATAACTTCAATTTTAGCACATCTTCATGTACACCTTCATGTCCAAAGGAGTCACAGACCTCCACAAATGCTCGAACATGTTGCCTTGCATCTTCATGAGGAGTACCACCAGACTGTCCAATCAAGTCCAACATGTCGAACATAACGGTTTGAGCTCGAAGTGGTCTGTCTGAATCTTGGGAGCTACAATAGCAGGCATAAGGTCATCCAAGGTGGGAGCTAAGTCATCTCTAATAGTTCGTGGTTTTGCAACATTATTTGTCTTTTTATTTGCCGTGAAATTTAATTCTTCAGGTTTCTCTACTTCATTTTGAACTTTGTATATAGCTTTTTGAGCTCCTTGAACATAATTTCTTTGACATAATTTTTTTCACTCTCAGGTTCAAAATGAGATAATGGTTCCTTGGCACTTTTACAAGTTATGCAACCACTCAACACCTGAAAAGGGTAAACAAAAATAGCTAATAAATCCATAAAAATAAAATAAAAAAACAATAACAAAGAAACAAGATAATGCTATAACAAAACTTTTAAAAACACCAATTGCCAATCCCCGACAATGGCGCCAAAAACTTGATCGCTTGTAAATGCATATGCTAAGGCAAGCAAATCTATACAAGTGTACAAAATTAATGCAAGTAATATAGTAGTGAGTGAGTATCGTCTCCACAGGGATTGGAGGGCTTTTAAAAGATTGCTACAGCTAGGAATAGGTGTCACTAACTAATCCTAAGTATCTAAGTCAAATTATATAAACAAGGAAAATAGCAGAAAAATTGTAAAGTGAAGTGAGCAGAAAAGTTTTGTCGAGGCAAGAAAAATATGCAAAGATAAATAAATAAAAGTTATCGAAACTCTATATATAAATTGGAAACCTCACAAAATCAGACTTCCAACGGGGCACTTAGGTTGGTTTTGCTATGACGAGAAGTTATTTATGCTAAGAATGATTTGGTATGCTATGGTTAGGCTGCCCGACAGGATTACTGAGTATTCTTAGACAGTTTCTATGGTAATACTACTCGGCATGAGTTACAACCCTTGGTTTGTCAAACTGTTGTTGCAGTAATACCTCTCAGCGTGAACTATAGTCGTTGTCTATCCTACTCAAGTGTCTATCCCTTTTAGTCGATTGAAACCATATCCTTATCTCTAAGGTAGATAAGTTAGAACATCACCATCCCAGATCCATTCCATTGTTCACATAGATCTATCTTAATTCTCTCGAATCTAAGAATCAATATCTAGACAAACTACAATCTCTCGAAGTATTACAAGGTCTAGAAATATTTCACCTAGGCACCAACCAATCTCTCGAAGCTCTTACAGTGTTAAGGCAAAAGGTTAAAATAGTGAACAAAATAACACTTAACAAAAACATGCTTAATCATTCATTAACGGTAAAATAAAATATCATCAAGCATTCCCAACACCAAATAAAGCAGTTTATGGTGTGGTTAACATCATCCAAAAAATATTCGTTAAGTACAAGCCCTTAGAAAATAAAATATGAAGAACAAGAGGAAGAAAAACTCCTAGAACAGAGCTCTGTCGTGACATCAGACCACCACCATGACTGCTCCAGTGCACCAGCCTCGTTCGAGGGCCTGGCCGCCGCCCTAGTGAAACCTGGTTATGGAGTGCACCAAGGACGGACGAGTGGGGGAGGTAGAAAAAAGAACGCCGCGACTGCCTTTTTCCAAACTTGGGGAATTTTATCTATATGATTATCCCCTCTCTCCCTCCTCTTTTTGGAGGCTCTGACTGGGTATTTATAAAGGGAATTTTCCTAGGGTTTTACGTCATTAAATTCTCTTTAAATAACCGCTTTTTCTTGTCCAGCTATAAAAGGAAAGGCGGCTGGCTATTGTCAGACTTTTAGGGGATTTCTTGCATGTGAGGT
Source organism: Hibiscus syriacus (assembly GCF_006381635.1). Taxonomy (NCBI): domain Eukaryota; kingdom Viridiplantae; phylum Streptophyta; class Magnoliopsida; order Malvales; family Malvaceae; genus Hibiscus; species Hibiscus syriacus. The sequence continues at coordinate 3,024,739 of NW_024063507.1, read as the reverse complement.
CAATCAGGCAACTGGCAGGTGACGTCAGTAGTTCGTCAGATTCACGTCAGACTTGCAAGATTTTTGTTGCCTCGGCAAGGAAAATTTGTTCCTCAATGTCTTCGTCTTCTATGTTCCATTGGCACTATAAAATTAATTTGTCCTGGAAAATAAATTTTTCCTCAGTCATTTCCTTCATCATCACAATCAACAAACAACCTTTATCATCAGCGACATCAGTTTAATCAAATAAACATTGCCTTGGTAAAACTTATCCACCATATGAAAATATGTCCTAAATGCAACTATATTCGGCTAAAATGAAATGTCAATTGATTTTAGACAATCATTAACTTAAGTAAAAAAACCCAAAATATAGTCTTTTTACGGAGTTATCAGTAGGTGAGTGGTTGGGAATGAAAGTATAAGGAGGAGCGTCAAGGATGTAGAATCCACCACAACACCTAGCATTTCCAATCACCATCCCTAAAGTTAAATCTTGAAATTCAAAATAATCTTGAGTAAAATGAGAAGTACAACCTAAATCGGTAGATAATTAGCTAATTGAAAGAAGATTGCAAGTTAAACTTGGAACAAATAGAACATTAGATAAAGTAATGTGGTTATTTATATGAATTGAACCACTCCCCTTAATCGGTGATAGGGAGCCATCAACAGTATGAACACTGCATGAGATACCATTTTTGTGAATTATGGAAAAAAAAGAAGTTGTTCGTCATATGATCACTTGCTCTGGAATCAACAATTCAAGAGACACATCCTTGTAAAGAGGATAAGAAGGTAAAAGGAGAAATACCTTCACTAACATTGCAGGCAGACTTGGACTCAATAGCATGAGGAATCTGTAAATTACCAAACATCTGTCGTAGATCGTCCAGATATTGACGAGAAAAGAAACCACCCTCTTATGTCGTTACAACAGCGTTACCGTAAGATGTATGTGATGATGATTTGGATTGAGTCTAGTTGGTTGTACTACCATGGAGCTTCAAGTATTTATCACAAACATGACCAGGTTTCCGATAGTGATCAGAGAGTGGCGGCTTTCATCGCAATGAACTTCAGAGAACACCTCACAAAGAGATAGAAAGGTCTGATGCTCAGAATCCAGCCATAGACATCATCAATAAACTGACAGTCCCGATAGGAATTGAAAAATACGTCATTTTTCAAGTAGCGCTTTGTAGAGTTTGGCATCTGCACCATTTTTCTAATCGGGAGACTCAAGTAGATTAATTTACTTTCATAAGTGAGACAGCTGAGTGAAGTTTTGGGTAACTGTGAGATCGCTATGCTTCAAGTCATTGATTTGACATTCAATGGTAAACAGAGCAGACGAGTTTTCCTTATAAGAGTTCATCCCCTTGGCAACGTTTCAGATATTTGAGGCGGTGGTGTAATGCATGAAGTTCATGCTTATGCCAGTCAGCATATAGTTGAGGAGCAAAGACATAATCATGGAATTCTCGTTGAGCAAGTGACGTATTATGGGTTAGAAGGATCGGAGACCAGTATATTTTCAAAGAGATATTGTTTTTTCTGGTGACTGGTGATGAACAGATGCACGGATTGAGACCAGGCAATGTAATTCTCACTTTAGACGATGACAAGTAATGGACGAGGAAACCGAGTCGAAAGGAGACGACTAAGCAATGAAAGTTTCAGCCTCAGATGACAGGTTGGATGAAGAATGATATGCCATGATTACAAAGGAATTAAGAGCTTGGGATATGTCGCGAACTATAAGAGAACACTACTATAAGTGATAATCAAAGATTTGAGGAGATCGGCGCTAGGATGAGTGTCAAATTGGTTGTGCGGTGAGGAGAATGTGTTATACGGACAATTATCAACATCAATATAATAGGTACCAAATAGCGGCAAAACATGTACGAAACAGTGGAACAAGAAGGGATGTTGTTTTGATTAGGGCAGCGCTAAACCGACGGTGTGACAAGAGTAGTACGATGATGAGAGCGGCGCTACGATAGTAGCGGTACTACTGTGGTTGCACAAGAAAGAGAACGACTCTGCAAAAGGGAGTATTGTGAAGAGGGTGGCTCTACGATCAGGACGGCGATGTGAGGGGTGCGACGATACGAGGTGAACAGGGCTGCGATAAGGACAGTGCTGCGATGAGGACAATATTGCAAAGGGTACGACGATGGGAGAAGCTTTGTGATGGGTGGTGTTTTGTCAAAATTTCACAATTGGAAGGATGGCAGTGCACAGAAAGCAACCAGCTCATCAGAAAGATGATGAACGGCGGTGGCAACAAGGCTGGGATGGACACTGGTGATTGATACCTTGTAGAAATAGAGTTTTTTGTTATGGTAAATAGAGTTTCTTGGTTATGGTAAACAAGGTTTTTCGATTATAAAATTACTTTTTATTCAAAGAACAATTTCATATTACACAAGAAGATACATGAGATTTTATATACATGAATTAAAGACCTATATAAGATAAGAATCATCTTTTCTATAATTAGGATATAGTTTTAGAGATAAGTTAGGATTTAGAGTTTAACTTAAACACTACTTACAACACTTCCTATTGTTTTGATGCATCATCTTATTTAGACTAAACAGAAGAATTGTGGCTAACTGAATTACTATCACTATTAGCCTATTCTTAAACCTCTTGCTCGGTCTCTTACTTGAAACCCTCGATTACACACACCTTATACATACAGTACATTTATTCACCTTTATGAGTATGGAGTGGCATCAATTGAACTTTACAATCACCAAATCATTAATAATGATATCCTAGTGGCATGTATACACTTTTTGAGTCAAAACAAGCTCGGTTTAGTCCTAGAATTGGTTAAACTTGTATATCTGATACCAATAAATTAAACACCCATTTCCTGTATATGTCCCCGTACACGAGTCATATATGTCACATCAAATAATCAAAACATTTCTTAACCCAATATAGGTAATATCTTGTTTGTTTCACAAATTCCATATTTGTGCATTTATTATAAAATAAATAATAAGAGGAATTTAAAATTTAATCTTTCAACTTCTAATTGGAATCTTATTTCAGGTAGTAACAAGTAGTTCTTCTTTGTTCATATAATAAATAAAACTGTTTGATTTAAAAATCCATTTTAATCAATAATTAAAATATAACTTAATATAATAATATTTATTTATACTATAAATTTATTTAGTACTAACTATAATAAATATTTTTAGACATTTCACTCTCGTATACATACCAACTAGAAAATTTAGAAAAACATAGGATGTCATTACTGTTGCATGAAAATATTCCTTCATGATTGATGCCAAGCTCAGCTCTATACACCTTTTTCTTCCTTTTACCTACGCGTGAAAATCATCACACGCTAAGTATACACTTAGTGAGGCAATCAATAGAAATATATTCAAGGAAATACAACACATAAATGTAAACAATAATAATATTCAATGCATTATGATCACTTTACCTATATTTCTAATCATGATACTAATATGAATATGATATGAATAACATATAAATTTCTTACCAACACATTTGTCATGTATTCCATATGTTCATAAGCTTATTCACTGTTTATCATTTATTAACCAATAAACCATAGCCCAAAATATAAATCTATGAGGATCCTGGTATAGGATTCAAATATATGCACCGTAGTGCTTCCACATAAGGTCATGTCCACTATTACACTAAGTGTCTTGGGTATACACTCTAGTGTTTTTAAATCATGTATCTTCACTAGACACTTTGAGGCATGTACTATGTGCCTTTGCTATAAACTATAGTACTACCTGATTATGCAACTGCTAGACTCTATGGCATGCCATTAATATCACCGACCCTCGATGACATACTTGGGCATATAATCTATATTTAGTTAATCCATCCATGGCAAAGTATATTAATATAATTTTACATTGGGCAGTTCATACTTGATATAACATCATATATATGCATGATAAATATCATATATAATAACCAGTGATCAATGTATTTTATATCCAACCTTTGACATATTTAGAATATGTAAAATATATCAGTAATAACATAAATATCGTGTCAATATAAACAATGTAGACTTATCGCAAGTCCTACTCACTTATGTATAAACATCCATGTATTATTCTGTATTAATATACTCACTAAGCCTCACTAAGCTTTAACTTAATCCTTTGATTTTAATTTGGTTTGATTCCAATTTTTATGACCTTTTCATTTTGTGGTAGTTTGCACTACCTTCATAGAAATATTATTCTGTATTAATATACTCACTCAAAAAATATTTTTTATACTAGTAGAAACTAGACTAGAATACAAATCTAACCATATAAGTCACTCCTTCTAGTTCAATTTTTATAATTTATGGTGAATTTTTAAAGTTAATTGATAAAATTTGTTTAGAGCAGAATCTGCTACACTTTTCTAACCTATCCTCGATTAAAAATTCATATCTTTTTGTACACACATCAAAATATATTTTCATTTGTTCTAAATAAAACTAGAATGATATAAGACTCCAACAATATAAAAATCAACCTGCAATTTGCATATTTCTAAACTTATGGTCCATATCATAAGTTCTAAGCAGATTTCACCAATTTGCATTTTTAACTTGTTCGCTAATTCTATTAGCTCACCAAATTAACAAATATGCATGAACTACAATCACATGACAATTAGGAGTCACTTCTTACCATATTAAACCCTTCATTGGATCATCGCAAGCCAATGCTTGTCCGATAACATAAGTACAAACTAAATTTGCACTCCCCTAGTGTCCTTATCTTGAAACTTCCCTTAAAATCTCTCATTCCATCCTTAAGCTTCTCCTTAACTTTAAATTGTTTGATCTTGATTTAAAACACATAAACCTTATGAGCATCATTACAAAACACATACAATTTAACCACATGTTAAAATCTTACTAACATAGGCACACAGTAGAAAATAATTTCCTAAAAATCCTTTCAATACTCATTCGAGACTAATTCTATTTCACAACATAATTGTTGTTCATAACACTTCAAATTGACCATTCAGTTCCTTTAAATCCAAATTTATCTAAACTTCACATAACATTTTCACTTATGTTCCCAACTTTTCCATATTTGTGATTTGAATCTCAACTTCTACCAACTTTCCAAAATAATCCAAATTTCATCTTATAACATCAATTTCAACGCTCAAAAATTATTTCCAGCATAGAACCTCAACTATTTAACCATTAGAAAACGACCCAATTTTTTTTCATAAATACTATTTAGTTCCCCCAACTTTCATAAAATTATATAATGGTCTCCAAATTTTTCAAAGGCTTATAGAATACATCTTACATCACTTCCAAGTCCTACATAATTTTTCCATAATTTTCTCACCCTCAATAGCCTAGATCGAATACTTTGAACATTCAAGATTATGGTTTTCATGATTTCGTTTGATTTTGATTCAATTTGAGCATGGAATCAACCTTTATTCAACGTTATAAAATCTCTACAATCAAACCCCTAATCAAATTTCATCAAAACACAAACTTCTCCTAATTTTAGGACCAGGATGAAAATCATAGATCCATTTTAAGAAGTTTGATCATGATTTGGTCATCAATCAAGCTTAGAAACGATTATACAACCTCAATTACATCAAAATCAATATTAGCATGAAATATTGATACCAAATGATAGCATTTTTCTAATAGAACAATTTTCTATTTCACGGCTTAATCCAAAATCCAAAGGAAATTGCTAAAAAATGAATAATAAATTTTTTCTTACCTACGTCATGGGGAGGATGAAATGGATCTGAAAATGACTTGGTCTCATGCAATTTTAGTTAATTTATCCTTTATTTAAGCTTAAATGAATTTAAAATTCATTTAATTGAGAAATGACTAATTTACCATTAATGAATCCTTATAATTACATCCATACCAAGCCACATAACCCTTATCATCTTTTCAAATTCAAAGATGAACAAAATAATTCACCCTTTACAACTTTACCCATGCAATCTGATAACTCCGTAAAAAGGCTATATTTAGGGCCTTTTCACTTAAGTTATTGACTATCTAAAAGCTCATAAAGGATCATATAGATGCATTTAGGAGCATATAGTTGTATATGGTGGATATATGTTTCTGTAGCATATTATTGTGAAATCGATGTTACGTTATGGGGAAGGTGCTTTGTTTGATGATGTGAAGGATTTGGGAGCAAGGATGCGCGAGGAGAATTGCAGTGACAAATTAGAAATACTAAGTAGAAAATGAATGTCGCGACAACTCAGACGATATTTCTAGGCAGAAAAGTCAAAAGAATATATTTTTAGTAAGAGCTAGCTGACATTCTCTACACATGTTCTCTACTGATAGCTACATATGAGGGGCCCATTACCAAGTCTGCACCACCTCTCATGTGAAAGGAATGAACTTTAGAGTACTATGGAAATTTTGACACAAAACTCTAGGTTTATTCCCCACTATAAATAGAATATGAAGTCACCATATTTAATGAGGCTTGATTTTTTACATTTGCGCTAAAACATTTGAGAGGGACGCGACTAGAAGAAAAGTTCCACCTTTTTCCTTCTCTTCATCTTTACGTGGTGTTCCTCCATTAACAAGCTCAAAGGAGTGGTGAGTTAGGCATCCTAGAGGAGCTAGCGAGCTAAGATAGTTCATGGTGACCGAGGGGAGTTCTGACAGTGCACGTCAAAGGCTTTTCCTCTATCCCTTTGCTGTTTTTCTCACTTATCACATTTGGGTTGTAAGGAACGAATGGATTTTATGATTTATTTCATGGATTATTCGAACCCTGCCATGAACTTGGTGGGAGTTCACTATGGATGCTTAAACATTTCTTTAACAAATCATTGTTTCTTCATTATGTTTTTATTTATTTTTCTTATTATGCTTAATGCCTTAAGGTTGTAAGATTTAAAGAGTAGTTATTTCTTAGGAAAATACTTAGTGTTCGAGATAAACTAAGTAACTCATCTTTAGTGTTCGAGAGAAACTAAGGAGGATCAAAATAACCAACGGGTTTTAGTTAGTAACTAGACCTAATCCACTCTTAGACATAAGGTTATAATTTCAATCGACTAAAAGTAGTAGTGCTCAGTTAAGAGGTTAGATGTTAGTGTTGACGTTGAGTGGTATTACCATGACATATTCTGGTGATCTGAACCAATTAGATCCCTACATCTACTAACGTCGAGAGGTATTGCCATGGTATCCACAACCTGTCGAGTCCCTTGACTAGAGATAGCATATGGAACCTTTTTTAAACTCTGTCGGGCAAGTAAGGCATATAAGCAAGACCATCCTGAGAAGATATGCTAAAGTTTTCTAAGTGACTCCTATCATTTATTCCCGTAATAGCTTATTGTGTGAGGGTTGTCAAGTCATTTTATTTAAAGTTCAGTGTTTACATTTTGTTTTGCCCTTATATTCTGAATTGATTTCAAAATACACAATTCTATTTTACCGCGACATCTCTATTTGCTACCATATTACGTTACACTATCATTTCATTCCCATTAACGTCCATTCCATTTTGCCACAATATTCTCATTTGTATATACCATTACTAACTATATTTAGGTAAAATATATAATTGCTTTGATTGAACTTATAAATTTCCTCCAATCCCTGTGGATACGATACTCACTCATCACTGTATTACTTGTTCGATTGTGTATACTTGCACATATTTTCACGACCATAATTAGTAGTAAAAAAAATTATGGACAAGTTTTTGGTTCCATTGTCGGGGATTGGCAACTGGAAGTTAATTAGTTTTGTCATAGCATTTTTATTCTACTTTTTCATTTTTTTAGTTTTACTTGTTATTTTCCTTATCTTTTTCAGGTTTTCCTTGGTGTATGACCAGAAGACACTCTGACAAACCATTAGAAATAATTGAACCTGAGATTGAGAGGCTTTTTAGGCAAAGAAAATGTGTTCAACGTGCAAACATGTATCAAATTGGCAATCAAGGTATTGGTCAAGAGGAAGGTCAGAATGCCGAAGCAATTCCAAATGTTGGGAATGCAGCCAGGCCTCGTGCCATTCAAGATCACTTAAATCCTATCTTGGACGACTTAAGTTCAGGAATTGTGTCACCCAATATTCAGGCAGCCTATTTTTAGCTTAAACCTGTCATGTTCAATATGCTAAATTCTATAGGGCAATTTGGGGGCATTCCTAATGAATATGCTAGACAACATATTTGTAATTTCTTGGATGTGTGCATTTTTTTACGACAAAAAGGAGTGCATGAAGATGTATTAAAGTTAAAGTTATTTCTATATTCTCTGCATGACCAATCAAGGGCTTGGTTGAGTGGTGTTCCTGCGGGTTCGATGAAGTCTTGGACAGATCTGTGCAAAAGTTTTTTGCTTCGGTATAATCTTCCGAACATGAACACCCAACTGAGGAACGATATTCCTTCTTTTTGTCTAGTTGATGAAAAATCAATGTATGAATGATGAGATCAGTATAAAGGATTGATTCGTAAATGCTCAAATCATGGTTTTCAAGATTGGACTCAAGTGGTAATGTTCTATAATGGAGTAAATATGCCCACGAGGATGATACTAGATGCCTCGACAAATGTGACATTGCTTGATAAATCACCTGTAGAGACGTTCGACATTCTAGATAGGATTGCAAAAAATGATTGTCAATTCTCATCTACAAGGCATAGAATTGGGTGAAAATCACATAGGGCATTCGAGTTAAACACTAAAGATTATGTGTCTGCCCAACTTGTTGTTATCACCAATATGTAAGAGAATTTACAAACACCAAATGAGGTGAAAGAAGTAAAGGCAACCAATTCAACTTGTTTATTATGCCATGGCAATCACCACGAGAGTGAGTGCTCGACCAATTAGGAATCCATCAACTATGTAGAAAACTACAATTAAGGCAACAACAACCCATATTCTAACACTTATAATCATGGGTGGCGTCAACATCCAAACTTCTCGTGGGAAAATTAAGGATCTAGCAATACTAATCCACCCGTTAGGCCATATAATTTCAAAGACTCCCAAGGTTTTCAAACGAATATGTCATGGTATAATTCTAACAAGGGAGTGTCATCTTTATCAAACACAAGTTCTTTGGAGATCACAATGCAAGAGTTTATAGCAACCACGAAAACCATGCTACAAGACCATGCGACCTCTATAAAAAAACCAAGAAGTTTTACTTCAAAGCCATAATTATCTCTGAGGGAGTTGGAGGGTCAGGTTGGTTAAATTATCGCGGAATTATAAGAACGGCAACCAGGTCATTTGTCGAGTGACACTGAAATCACTAAACCTCATGGCAAGGAGCAATACAGTGCACTTACTCTTTGGAGTGGCACCTAAATCAATGTACAAGATAAGTTTGGGAGAAGACCGAAGAATGATTTACCCCCTATAACTAATAACTCCGTAAAAAGACTCAATTTCTAGTCTATTCACTTGAGTTATTGATCGTCTAAACAAAGTATGCACATCATTTTAGTTTCATTTAGTTGTATTTAGGTTATATTTGCTTGTGGTGGATAAGTTTTGCTTCGGCAAGATTTATTTGATTTAACTGATACTGCTGAGGAGAAAGGGTTTGTGGGGATTGTGTATGTGTAGTAAATTTACTTTAGAAGAACATTTCAGTCGCGACAATGAAATTCGTAAGGGCCAATGGAACAGAAAAGAAAAAGGACATGGGGGATAGATTTATCTCGCCAAGGTAAGGTTTATTTGGAAAGTCTAAAGCGGGTATGATGAAATTGCCTATGTCACAAGCCTGCTGTACGACTTCTTCACGTGCAAGCAAGCCCTCAAAATTCTGATAGCCACCAGCCGCCTTTCCTTTTAATATGGACAAGATAGAAATGGTTATTTAAGGATTCTCTACTCATACGAAACCCTAGGAGATTCCCCTATATAAATATCAAATCGTAGCCGCCAAAGAAATAAAGAAAGTGAGAAGAGCTTTACTTAAAGTGTGAGTGAGCAACTGCAGTGCTTCCCCACCGTTCACCAGCTGACCTTCCTTGGTGTCCTCCATATCCAGACTATAGCAGAGCGGTGGTTAGGTCTCAAGAGAGGCTGATCACCAAGGCAGGCGCGGTGCTGATCAGAATTGTCACAACAGAGCCCCCAATTTTAGGAGTCGTTCTTCCTTTTTTCTTAATTTATTTATGTATTTGGGGTTGTATTAAATGATGATACTTGGATGACTTTTTGATATCCCCATGACTGTCTTACTTGGTTTTAATCTTTGTTTTTTCTAGACAATTATTTTCTGCTTTATGAATGATGAATTATGATTTTTCTCATGGCTGTTTTGTTCATTGTTTGAATATTTTACCTTGACATTGTAAGATATTCGAGAGATTCCCTGGGTCTTGGTAAAACATGTCTTGGCAATGTAAGAGCATCGAGTGATCGCCTTTTGTCTAGAAGTGATTCTTAGATTCGTGAGAATTAAGATAGATCTATGTGAACAATAGAAAAGATCCAAGATGGTGATGTTCTAACTTGTTTACCTTAGAGATAAGGAGCGGGTTTCATTCGACTAAAATGGATAGACACTAGAGTAGGATAGACAACGACTATAGTTCATTCTGAGAGGTATTGCCATAATAACAGTCTGACAAACCAAGGGTTGTAGTTAACATTGAGTAGTATTGCCATAACAACCGTCTAAGGATACTTAGTAATCCTGTCGGGTAGCTTAAGCATGTCATAATAATTCATTCTGTAATTAGAATAATTACTTATCAACACAAAAGATTAGCATAAGTGCTCTGTGGTAGGTCTGAATATGCGAGGTTGTTTGAATTATTTTGATTCAACGTTTGTTTTTGTTTTATTTTATTTCAGTAGTCTGCATATTTATTTTGTCTCGACCAAACTTTTCTACAATCATACTTTATAGTTTTTTCTTATTTTATTAATAATAGTTTTCTAGTTTGACAAGATAGTTGGAATTAGCTTGCGGCATCTAGTTCTGGTTGTGGTGAAGCTTAAAAACTTTCAACCAATCCCTGAGGAGACGATAACTCACTTACCCTATATTACTTGATTCGATTGTGTATACTTGCACAGAATTGCTTGCCTTATCATATACATTTACAAGCGATCAAGTTTTTGGCGCCTTTGTCGGGGATTGGCAACTGATGAAATTTATTTTTGCCATAACAAGTTTTTCTTATCACCTTATATATACTTAGTCTAATGTATTTTATTATTTTCTTTTGTAGGTTTTTATTATTGCATGACCCTGAGATCTACTGGTAAACCATTGGAACCATTCGACCCTGAAGTTGAACAGTCATTCAGACAGAGGTGTAGTGACCAACGAACCAAAGAATATCTAAACCAACTACAATTACAAGGAAATAACATGGGAGATCACGATGATCCCTATGTAGCAATTAATCTTCAAGTTACAAGACCAAGAGCAATACGATTTCATTTAAATCCAATTCTTGATGATCTCAATCCAGGCATCGTGGCACCTGAAATGCAAGCAACTCATTTTGAGCTTAAACCGGTGATGTTTAATATGTTAAATTCTATAGGCCAATTTGGTGGTTCACCTAATGAGGATGCTAGACAGTATATTCGTGTTTTTCTTGAAGTACGCGACCCATTTCAACAACAAGGAGTGCATGAAGATCTGCTTAAACTAAAAGTTTTCCCTTATTTCTTACGCGATAGAGCGAGAGCTTGGCTCAGTGGAGTTTCTTCAGGCTCAATGGAGTCATGGGCAGATTTATGCAAGAGTTTCCTACTTCGATACAATCCGTCCAATATGAATACACAGCTTCGCAATGATATTGTAAGTTTTCGCCAAGGAGACGATGAATTAATGTACGAATGTTGGGATAGGTATAAAAGTTTACTCCGCAAATGTGTCAACCATGGGTTTCATGACTAGACTCAAGTAGTGATGTTTTACAACGGAGTTAATGCACCTACTCGAATGATGTTAGATGCCTCAGCAAATGGCACCTTACTTGACAAATCACCCGAAGAAGCCTTTGATATCCTCGATAGGATAACAAATAATGAATATCAATTCCCAAATACAAGATTGGGAATCGGTAGAAAAATATCTGGAGTATATGAATTAGAGGGTAAGGATTCGGTAACTGCTAAACTTTCTGTCATAACTAATATGTTGAAAACTTTGCAGTGCCCTAATGAGGTAAGAGAAGTCAAGGTGACCAATAACACATGCATATTTTTGTCACAGCAACCATCATGAGAATGAATGTCTGGAAAACCATGAATCCACCAATTTTGTGGGCAATTACAATTGAAACAATAATAACCCCTATTCGAGAACGTACAATCCTGGTTGGAGACAACATCCAAATTTTTCATGGAGTAATCAAGGGAATAATAACAATCAAGCAGCTAGTTATAATAGGCCACATCAAAGTAATTAAGACCATCAACATTTTCAGAATTAGCATCATCTACTGCCCTGGCAAAACAATAAAGGTTTAGCTTATTCCTCTAATACTAATTCCAACACTAACACCTTGGAGAAGTCATTGCAGGAATTTATGGCCTCGACAAAAGATTTCATGGCCTCAATAAATGTCTTGATGCACGAGCAGTCTGCAACAATAAAAAAACAAGGAAATTTGTGACAAAGCCAAGCTACACTTTTGCAAAGCCATAGTTCATCTATAAGAGGATAGGATAATCAAGTGGGCCAAATTGCTATGGCATTACATTCTCGCCCGCAAGCAAATCTCCCTAGTGATACTGAAATCACTAAGCATCATGGAAATGAGCAATATAGTGTACTTACACTAACGAGTGGAACATAGGTCAACCAAAATGATAAGTTTGGGGGAGAACACCTAAACAGTCCTCGCCATGGCAGAACACAACCAGAGGATCGAGCTTAAAATGATGAACAAGATGAATCGCCAAAAGAGAAGGAAAATGATGAAGGCTCAGAAAAACATCGTCTAGATACTAAGAAATCCATTGCCAAGGCCAGAAATTCCTCAGCACCAACAGCAGATAATGTGAGACTTCCACCACCGTTCCCTCAATTATTGAAGAAACATAACGACGACATCAAGTTGAAGAAATTTGTTAATGTTTTGGATTAGTTGTATATCAACATGCCCTTACTCGAAGCCATCGAGCAAATGCTTTCCTATGCCAAGTTTCTTCAAGACATCGTTATGAATAATAGGAAGGTATAACATGTTGGCACAATAACATAAATCTGTTATGAAGTAAGGAAACTCCCACCAAAACAAAAAGACCCTGGTAGTTTTATAATACCATGTTCAATTAGTAATAACTTTGTAGGACGAGCTCTTGTTGATTTCGGATCAAGTGTAAACTTGATACCAAAGTTTATATTTATGAAACTAGAGGGATATCATGCTTGTCCAACCATAATTATCCTACAGCTGCCCGATCAATCTTATGTGCGACCCGAGGGAAAAATAGAAGACGTCATTGTAAAGGTGAACAAGTTCGTATTTCCAGTTGATTTCCTCATATTGGACTGCGAAACTGATGAAAATGCATCTATCATCCTGGGATGAACCTTTTTAGCCACTGGAGGAATCCTAATAGATTGCGAAAAGGGAGAGTTCACAATGTGAGTAGGAGAGCAAAGCGTCACAATCAATGTCTTCAATTCCATGAAATATGTGGACGACTCAAAAGAATGCCAATGCATTAGAAAAGTGGACTCAATAGAAGAGGAAGAAAAAACAATTCTTGGCCATGATGAATCTTTAAAGCTAGATGAATACTATGCTTTGTGCTACGACCCTCTAACTGTGGTGCACGAACAGGAAAACATTGGCCCAAGCGAATTATTTTCAGAAGAAGATTATGAGATTTATGGCCCTGACAATTGAAATATGAATAAGGCACACAATGGGTTCCCTAAAAATGACACCAAGGCAGAATATGAAGGAAAGACAAAGGAACAATCAAGGCTACTTCATAATAAATCAGGTATGAAATTCGAACCCTTAGATTTTGATGAAGTTAATTCTTCATAATCATCCTTCCAACTTGCACCCAAATTGGAACTTAAAACTGTGCTATCACATTTGAAGCATGCATATCTAGGAAGTAATGAAACTTTACCAGTGATAATCTCTGCTAATCTAACCTTCAAATAGGAGAATAGTTTGTTAAATGTTTTATCACAGTACAAAAAGGCTCTAGGATGGACCATGGCAGACTTGATGGGAATTAGCCCTACCATATACATGCACAAGATTAATTTAGAAGATAGCCAAAGTACTTCAGTGGAACCGCAAAGAAGGCTCAACCCAGTCATAAAGAAGTAGTCGTGAAGGAGATTATAAAATGGTTGGATACAGGAGTGATTTATCCTATATATGATAGTTCATGGGTCAGCCCGGTGCAGTGTGTTCTAAAGAAGGGTGGTGTGACAGTGGTTAAAAGAGCACATGACGAGCTCCTCACTACTAGAACAGTCACGGGTTGGCATATATGTATGGATTACAGGGAGCTTAATAAATCCACAAAGAAAGACCATTTTCCCTTACCTTTTATCGACCAAATGCTCGATAGGTTAGCGGGAAAAGTATTTCATTACTTACTCAATGGATACTCAGGATATAATCAAATAGCCATAGCACCAGAGGATCAGGAGAAGACTACTTTCACATGCCCATATGGTACCTATGCATTTAGACGAATGTCGTTTGGGCTGTGTAACGCTCCAGCTACATTCCAAAGATGCATGATGGCTATGTTTTCATATATGGTGGAAGAATGTATAGAAATATTTATGGATGATATCTCCGTCTCAGGTGACGATTTCAATCGATGTTTCGGTAATTTATCAAAAGTACTTAAACGATGTGAAGAAGCCAACCTAGTACTAAATTGGGAGAAATGCCATTTTATGGTAAACGAGGGAGTAGTTTTAGGTCACAAAATTTCATGCCAAGGCATTGAATTCGATAAAGACAAGGTGGAAGTAATCGTAAACCTTCCCCCACCCACCAACGTGAGAGGTGTACGCAGTTTCCATGAACATGTAGGCTTCTACAGGTGGTTCATAAAAGATTTTCTCAAATATCTAAACCCATATATCTTTTACTTCAACAAAATCATCCATTTGAATTTACTAATGATTGTCTGAATGCCTTTCCATATTTGAAGAACACACTTTTAGCAGCACCAATTGTTGTCCCACTTGACTGGAACGAATCTTTTGAGCTCATGTGCGATGCTAGTGATTATGCAGTGAGGCAAGTGGTTGGGTAATGTAAAAGTATAATATTTCATATTATCTACTATGCGATTCGTACTCTTAATGATGCACAAGTAAACTATACCACCACTGAAAAAGAACTTTTAGCAGTAGTATTTGCATTCGATAAGTTTAGGCCATATCTCATAGGTACTAAGGTAATTGTGTATCAGACCATTCTGCCATTAAATATTTGATCAACAAAAAATATGCAAAGCCTAGACTAATCATATGGATATTATTACTACAAGATTTTGATTTAGAGATCAAGGATAGAAACGGTACAAAAAATCAAGTAGCAGATCATTTGTCTAGACTAGATAAAAAATCTGATAGTCATGACATAACAGAAATTCTAGAGGATTTCCCTGATGAGAAAATATTATTTTTCACGGTTGTGTCGTGTTATGCTGACATAGTTAACTTTATTGTTAGTGGTATTGTTCCTCCTAATTTATCTAGCCAAGGCCGAAAAAAAGTTTCGACATGATGTGCGACAATATTACTGGGATGAATCATTTATATTAAAGCAATGTGGAAACCAAATAATCTAGAGATGTATCCCAGAAGAATAGCAAAAAGAAATTCTACTTCAATGTCACTCGTCACTGTATGGAGGGCACTTTTGTGGAATGAGAACAGCGGCGAAAATACTTCAATCTGGATATTATTGGCCAACCTTGTTCAAAGATGCGTATGAATTCTACAAGTCATGTGATAGATGCCAACGAACAAGAAACATATCTAAACAACATGAGATGCCATGGCAAAATACTCTAGAGGTTGAAGTTTTCGACGTATGGTGAATAGACTTCATGGGACCATTTCCCACATCATTTGGAGATTTTACATCCTCTTGGCAATGGATTATGTATCCAAATGGGTTGAAGCCATTGCAACACCTAAAAATAATTCCAAGACAGTGCTAAAATCTTTGCACAAGAACATATTCACACGTTTTGGAACCACCCCACGAGCAATCATTAGTGATGAAGGCACTCATTTTGATAACAAATTAACAGCCAATGTAATGAAAAAATATGGAATGCGACATCGGATCGCAATGGTGTATCACCCATAGACTAATGGACAAGCCAAAGTGTCTAATCGAGAAATCAAGTAGATCCTTGAGAAAATAGTCAACCCAAGTCGAAAGGACTGGTCACCAAAGCTAGATGAAGCAATATGGGCTTATCGCACAACATTCAAGACACCCCTGGGAATATCCCCGTTCAAACTTGTTTACGGTAAAGCATGCCATCAACTTGTGGAACTTGAACACAAAGCCTACTGGGCCATCAAAAAGTTAAACGTGGACGCTCACCTTGCTGGAGAAAGAAGACTCTTGGAACTGAACGAGATGGATGAATTCAAAGCACACACATACGAAAATGCCCGCCTATATAAAGATAAAACAAAACGATGGCATGACAGACAAAAATTTCCTAGGCAATTTTATTCTGGACAACAAGTACTACTCTACAATTCATGTCTTAAGTTATTCCCAGACAAATTAAAGTCATGATGGTCTGGACCATTCATCGTACATCAAGTTCATAACAATAGAGTAATAGAGATCAAGAACCAAGACGATGGTTTCATTTTCAAGGTGAATGGGCAGAGGCTAAAGGAATACAAAGGATCCCCAGTCATGCGAGACAAACCAACATCAATGGCACATGATGCCCAAGAGTTTTCCTTACTTACTTGAACAAAATTCGTTGCCTCGGTAACAAAAATCTAAATTTTGTATATAAATAAATTAAGTTATTTTATACAAACATTATTCGTTTTGTTTTATTTAAGTTTTCTTTCTTTATTGAAAGCATGCAGACTACATGTGGCAAAATGGGGAGATAGTTTGGCAAGAACTTTAGGCGGCAGAATAAAGGAGAGAAACAAGAATTTTTTTTCTTTCAACAATTTCCCCATCGTCGCCGCTAAACCCACTGCACCAAATAAGTATCATGGCCAGATCAAAGAAAACCCAAGCCCCAACACCAAGCTTTGATCATTTCCAAACAGTCGAAGCCAAGACACGTTTTAAAAACCTCCAAAAAAGCAAGTGTATTTGGAAGATGGGTTCATCTTTCCATCAGATGAAGAAGAGCCATTTGGACCTGAGGTCATGGACGTGTTTCAGAAGTACAACTAGGAGAAGTTTGCTTGCCACCCCAAATCCGTAGCACCAACGATGGTCAGAGAATTCTACACCCATTTCGAAGACCCATCCAACCACACGGTGTATGTCCGAGGGAAGCTCCTTCGATTTTCCCCTTCATCACTCAACAGATACTTCAAGTTGAGGAAAGTGGAGGAGCAACATAAGAAATTTGTGCCTGAATTAGACCAAGAAACCTACGACGGAGTACATGAAGATGTTTAGTTCAGGTGGCCTAAGTTCGAAGGGAATGCGCCAACAAGGAAGAGAGTCGATCGTCCAGCTCTTAAGCCGGTGGTAAAGTTGTGGAATCATTTTCTTAAGGGAAAACTTATGACAACATCTCACAGTAAAACCGTGCTCGTGAAAAGAATGTTGTTTTTACACTCGATAATATACGGGAGAAAGATTGATGTTGGAGAACTCATCTTCAAGCAAATCCATGAGTGCACCAAAAGAAATCGAGGTAATTTCTTATTTTCTAACTTGATAACTACTCTGTGCAGGAAAAAGAAGGTCCCCGAGGGTCCCTTTGAGGATTTCATCAAATCCAAGGAGGGTGTCACTAAAAATAAAGTACCAGAAATGATGAGTTTCGATGAAAATGCCCCACATAAAGATCTGGAGTGGGGAGAAAAATCTGTTACCGCGGCTAGAATGGCAGTATTGGTCATGTCCACGCGAGAAATGCGTGAGAAGATCGAGTGCCTTGAGAATCATATAGAGATCTTCTTTGAGTACGTCAAGGCACGAGATGCACAACTAAACGTCTTTTTCAAGGAGTTATTCCCGATCACAACCGGTATCTGTCGCCTTTCCCTAATGTCATTCTAAAGAACACTACTGGCAGCAGTACATTCCATACCTCGACATCGAATGTCCCCCCAAAAGTACCCACAAACATCCCACCACTGGCCACCCACGTCTCGCCTATACCAGAGGAAGGCCATGGCAACATAGTCGAGTTCCTTAGCTCCTCCTCCTTCTCAACCTCTGAAAGCACTCAAGATATTCCACCTGACTTCTTCACCAATGAAGATTTCACTCCAGCCCCGACGCTAGCCGAGCAAGCTCTAGTGTTATCCCCCGTCTGTCAAGAAATGTTAATCCCTGAAATATCTCAAAGCCAAGCTCTAGTACCTGCACATCCTACTCCTACTATAGACCAACCAACACCAGCACGAGCCCCGAGTAGCAAGAGACGCATCAAGGAAATGGCAAGCTGTGTCCTTCAGCCATCACCCTCAATGATAGAAGTAGTAGATTTGGGATCAAAGAGTCTCCCTCCTCCTAAACAACGTCGAACAATGGCGTCCAGTCAAGCCATACCACCAAAATAAGCTCACATTTTAGTTTTTTTTATTTTCATATTTGCATATAGATTCATGTAGTTTAAGTTCTCATGCATTGAGGACAATGCATCCCTCAAGTTTCGGGGAGGTATTGTGCCATATTTTTTCATACTTTGTTAGAAAACAATTGATGATATTTGGTTGAAATTTTTGGTTGTCATGACATAAGCATGTTAGGTTTATTGCTTGGAATGGATTAGGGATTGCCAATGATGAATGTATAATTTAATTGCCTAGGTCAGAATTATTGTTAAGAATGTCTAAAGAAGAGAACCGACCCTATGCTTGATTCTTTGAAATTTACAAACACAATTTAGGTTATCCCTGCTTATGGTAATCAATAAAATTTTTAGGAAAGAACTTTCTTCTTGCGGAGACATTGAAAATATTTTAAGGTTAAGGTTGAACTCCCTAGTGTTTAAAACTTAAAAAAATAAAAATAAAAATAAAAGGGATACTCCTCTATGCAAGGGCATAAACAGAAAACCTCCTTAAGAAAATTGAGAGTTGTCGAGGCATATGAGTGAATGAAAGTAGTCACAGGATGACTCTACCCGACTAGCTTGGGGGTGGAGGGTATGCTCCCTTTCATTTAGAGTGTGGGAAGGTATATGTGTGAGTTGATCCCCAGAAAAAAGTTGATAAATAACTAGGAGTAAAACTAAGTCTGACAAATAATTTGATGCCTTGACAAACTAGAAGCACTTACTTTAAGTTTTCTAATTACCTTAATGCATAGACTGACTACAATCACACACACATGACATCAAAGAATCTTGACTAGGGAAGGGACTTGACTGATATGACAGTCGAACATTTGAGGCTAACTATTTTTGTTGAGGGCTAAAATCTCAAACCACATGATTTTCTTAACACTGCTTTGCCATGACAATTTTAATTTTCTACTAGCTCTTGTACATTGCTTGAGGACAAGTAATAGCTTAAGTTTAGGGGTGTGATAACTCAGTAAAAAGAATCAATTTATAGTCTTTTCACTTAAGTTATTGCTCGTCTAAACAAAGTATCCACAGCTTCATAGTTGCATTTAGGTTATATTTGCTTGTGGTGGATAAGTTTTGCTTCGACAATATTTATTTGGTTTAACTAATGCTGCTGAGGAGAAACGATTTGTAGGGATTGTTTATGTGCAAGAAATTTACTTAGGAAGAACATTTCAGCCACGAAACGAAATTCGTAAGGGCCAATGGAACAGAGAAGATAAATAACATGAGGAGCATATTTATCTCGCCAATACAAGGTTTATCTGGAAAGTCTAAAGCGGTATGACGAATTTGCTTATGTCACAAGCCAGTTGTACGACTTCCTTCATATGCAAGCAATCCCTCAAAATTCTAACAGCCGCTAGCCATCATTCCTTTTTAGTCTAGACAAGATAGTAACGGTTACTTAAGGAATTTTTGCTCATGCGAAACCCTAGGAGATTCCCCTCTATAAATATCCAACCGTAGCTGGCAACGAAAAAAAGGAAGTTAGAAGAGCTTTACTGAAAGTGTGAGTGAGCAACTGTAGTTCTTCCCTAACGTTTACCAACCGACCTTCCATGGTGTCCTCCATATCCAGACTGTAGCAGAGCAGTGGTCAGGCTCGTGAGAGGTTGATCACCAAGGCAGGCGCGGTGCTGATCAGAATTGTCATGATAGAGCCCCTGTTTTTAGGAGTCTTTCTTCTTTTGTTCTTAATTTCTTTATGTATTTGGGTTGTATTAAATGACGATACTTGGATGACTTTTTGATGGTACCATGATTGTCTTACTCGGTGTTAATCTTTGTTTTGCCTATATAATTATTTTATGCTTTATGAATGATAAATTATGAATTTGCTTATGACTATTTTGTTCATTGTTTGAATATTTTACCTTGACACTGTAAGAGCTTCGAGAGATTTCCTGGTGTGTTGGTAAAACTTGTCTTGGCAATGTAAGAGCTTCGAGATATCGCCCTTTGTCTAAATAGTGATTTTTAGATTTGAGAGAATTAAAATAGATCTACGAGAACAATAGAATAGATCTGGAATGGTGATGTTCTAACTTGTCTACCTTATAGATAAGGAGCGGGTTTTATTCGACTAAAAGGGATAGACGCTAGAGTAGGATAGACAATTACCATAGTTAACACTTAGAGGTATTGCTACAACAACAGTCTGACAAACCAAGGGTTGTAGTTAACGATGAGTAGTATTGCTATAGTAGCCGTCTAAGAATACTTAGTAATCCTATTGGGCAGCTTAAGCATGCCATAATAATTCATTCTGGACTTAGAATAATTGCTTGTCAACACAAAAAATTATCATAAGTACTCTATGGTAGGTCTGAATAGACGAGGTTGTTTGAATTATATTTGAATCAACGTTTGTTTTTGTTTTATTTTATTTTGATAGTCTGCATATTTATTTTGTCTCGACCAAACTTTTCTGCAATTATACTTTATAGTGTTTTCTTGTTTTATTAATAATAGTTTTCTAGTTTGATAAGATAGTATAGATTAGCTTGTGACAACTAGTTCTGGTTGTGGTGAAGCTTAAAAACTTTCAACCAATCCCTGAGGAAACGATAACTCATTTACCCTATATTACTTATTCAATTGTGTATACTTGCACAGAATTGCCTACCTTAGCATATATATTTACAAGTAATAAATAACTATGCAAGCTGAGCGTGAAATGCCAGAAGAGACACAAGTAGAGGAGGATACGGATGAGGTTTCATCCAGTGAAGCAACTAAGGGAGCAAACAAAAATGCCATGACAAATGTTGTTCCCATCCCTTCATTAGAGGAAGTCAGACCCCACCTCCTTTCCCAGAAAGACTTAAGAACCATAATGATGACATTCAATCAAAGAAGTTTTTTGACATTCTGAACCAACTCCACATCAATGTTCATTTTCTTGAAGCTATAGAACAAATGTTGACATATGCTAAATTTCTTAAAGAGTTTGTTACCAATAAAAGAGAAACTGGGAAGTACGAGACTGTAGCCACGGTAAAAGAATATTGCTCTGCCTTAAGCAAACTGCCACCAAAGCGACAAGATCCAGGCAACTTTATTATTCCATGTTCGATAAGAGAAAATTATGTGGGGAAGGCATGATGTGACCTTGGCTCAAGCATGAACTTAATGCCTAAGTCAATCTTCGTGAAGCTTGGAATAAGAAATGCAAGACCCACCTCTGTTATCATACAACTAGCCGACTGCTCCCATGTTCGTCCCGAGGGTCAAGTCGATGATGTCATTCTAAAGGTGGACAAATTTGTGTTTCTCATAGACTTATTTATTTTGGATTGCGAGGTTGATGCCACGGCACCCATAAACTTGGGGAGACACTTACTAGCTATTGGGTGTATTCTTATCGATTATGAGAAGGGTGAGCTCACCATGAGAGTGGTGACCAATGTGTCACCATTAACGTTTTCCATACTCTCAAGTACATGGATGACTCTGAAGAATGCCAGAGCATTTTTGAAGTGGAATCACAGTTAATGTTTTCAAAAATTTCAATCTTGCCATTTTCATGTAACGATCCAAATTGAACATGGAAATAAATTCTCAAATCTAATGCTCCATATTATTTTCCATCAGCTTAACATGTGGAAATAATATTTCTAAGTTGAATTTAATGCCCTTCAGATTTCCCTGAATTTTCTATTCGATCCGATTTATCAAATTTTGTCGAACTTCAACAATTTTTAGCTTTTAATCATAAATTCAAGATCAAGAATCTGATTCTCACCAAAATGCCATTCTTCAGGTTAAACTATTCATTTACTGGGCCAAAATACATAACTTTTGGAATTTATAATTTTGGTCCTTAAAATTTTAGAAAATTCCTTTTTTATCCTTAAACTTTTCCAACTTTATACTTTAGCCACTAAACTTTCAAAATATATATTTTGATAACTAACCAAATTTTTTGTTAGTATAGGGCTGATCCATTTTCTATCTGAGATCGAGTTTATGATGCTAGCATCCAACTATTTTATTTTCTCTTTGCGAACAACTTCTTTCATGATCAAATTTAATCTTCTTTGTTGTTTGAAAAAAATGCTATTGGGATCCTCCAGCAAAATTTTGTGCACATAGAATGATGGGATGATACTTTTAATATCAACAATGCTCCAAGCAATGGCTCTCTTATGTTGCTTTAGAACATCAATCAACTTAGCTTCCCGGTATGCTTAAAGGTTTACTGCAATGATGACTAACAGAGTGTCATTATCTCCAAAGTATACATATTTTAAATGCTCAGGAAAAGGATTCAAATCAAAAATAAGGGGCCACTCAATGGATGTTTTAGGAGCTTGAATGGGACGGTTAGGAATATCTAGGGACTCAAAATATTGTATATAATTTCCATAACATTCTACTTCCTTGCCTTCAACTATCTCTTCAATTGCAGTGGTAGTGCTAGAAGCATCTAGAAAGTTGTGGCTTTCATTCCAATGCTATTGTGCAAACGCATCAATTACACCAATAGAAAATATTAAGCAATGTCGACATATGAAACATTATTCAAAAAATTAAAAGTAATGTTTTCATCATTTAAGCACATAATAAGTTCCCTTTTTTCCACATCGATCAAAACACGATCAGTATCAAGAAATGGGTGGCCAAGTATGATTGGAACATCTTTGTGGGTTTCTCAATCCAAAATGATGAAATTAGTAGGAAAAATTAATTTTTCTACTCAAACCAACATAATTTTCACAATGCTACTAGGATGCACGGTGGAACAGTCAGCAAGTTGCAAGGTGACAGTGGTTGGTCTCGCTTTGCCACTTCCAAATTTCCTAAAAATTGACAACGACATTAAATGAATGCTAACAATCAAATCACATAAAGCTTTGACTACAAATTGATCATCAATAATACAAGGGATAGTGAAGCTCCTTGGATTTTTAAGTTTTGGTGTCAATCGACTAGCCATAGCACTACATCCTTCGATAAGAGCAACTATCTCGAATTCTCCTAGCCTTTTTTCTTAGGGAGAACTTCCTTTATAAACTTAATATAATTTGGATTTTGCTCCAAAACATCAATTAATGGAATATTGATTGTCAATTACTTAAGCACTTTAATAAACACACAGTGTTGTATTTTGTAATATAATCAACACTTTTGCTGGTAAACAGTTAAAATTACTGCATTGTCCTGCATCCCTTGCTGTGGCACAAACAATGGGTGTGCCAGAATCAACTTCCATACTTTTACCCTTATCATGCCTTGGAATTCATTCATCATCATTCTTCTTAGAGTTTTTAACAGGTTTTCCAGTGTGGAGACTGGTTTGAGTAGTGATGGATTTGCAATGCTCATTGCATTCAACTTTTCCATTTAGCTTTGGATTTTCAGTATCATTGGGCAGCGTTCCATGCAATCGATTGGTAAGAGCATTAACCATTTGGCCAACTTGATTATCTAAAGCACTCAATGATGTTGATTAACTCTCCATGTATTCTTTCATTAAATCTTTAAGCGATGAAAAATTAGAAGCTTATGTTGAAGATTGCCTTTGATAATTTTGTCTTTGCTATGGTTGTGCAGTCTGATGATGTAATTGAGGCTATGGTCTCGTAGGTTGATTGTTCTGCTGTGGTTGCATGTAATGTTAAAATTACGGATTGGCAACATTATGGCTTCCCCAAGGCATATTATGATGGTTTCGAAAGTAGGAATTGTAGGTGTTGCAAAAAGAGTTGTCATTTCTATGGTAATTTCATACATAAAAGATGGACTTGGGATTTTGAGGGCATTCGTAAAAGTTGTAATTATCACCAATAAACACAAGAAATAGTAAATGTATCTTTAACCTCAAAACTTCCTCTGGTTTTTGTAGTATCTTCATCATATCATTCAATGTTGAAATTTGAGAAACCATAAAGTTTAAGGCATCATAATTCACTACTACAATATTTCGTCGGTCAAGCATGTTCCTCATATT